>NW_018744066.1:2714307-3269034 GCF_001683475.1 Chenopodium quinoa | reverse complement strand
AATTAAAAGATCCGGGTAGTTTTTCTATCCCTTGTCTTATAGGCAATCTAATGATTGATAATGCATTGTGTGATCTGGGTGCTAGCGTTAGCGTCATGCCATTATCTGTGTGTTCCAAGTTAAATATGGGTAAATTAAAAGCTACCAACACAACTCTACAAATGGCCGATCGTTCTTTCAAATACCCCTTAGGTGTTTTAGAGGATGTCCCCGTTAGAGTAGGTAAATTTATATACCTGTTGACTTTGTTGTTCTTGATATGGCTGAGGATGTGCAAACCCCAATCATTTTGGGTAGACCGTTCCTTAACACTGCAGGAGCAATCATAGATGTGAGAAGTGGTAAGTTAACACTATCAGTAGGGGATGATAAAGTTATTTTTAATCTTAATAATGCCCCTAAAAGCTCCATGACTGAGGAGAAATGTTTTAGTGTTAATGTGGTTGAGAACTATTCTAAAAAGCCCCAAGCTCTTGAAAAAGATCCCTTGGAGGCGGTATCTTGTGTTGCATCCCTTTCAGATGAGATAGACAAATGGCAGAGGGAAGTCGATGCAATAGAAAGAGCACTTTACACTGTTGGTCTTGGTTTCGAGGATGAAAAGGTGGAACCGATCAAGCAAGTTGTGCGATTTGAGCCTACGGTAAGTGTTCCGCCAGATCGAGTTGCAAGCGTTGCATGCAATGACAATTTGAAGAAATCCTCGATCAAAGAAGGATCTTTGGTGCGTATCATTGAAGAACCCCTTACCCAAGTCAAGGAGGATCCACCCGATAAGGTGAATTGGCGTCCCACAGGGTATGTCAGGAAGCCGCGTCGTAGCCTAAACACCGCTAGACCGGGTGAGAAACCACCCGATCAAGCGTTAGGCCAAGGGTCCTAGTTATTATACTGTGGTAAGAGGATTGTGCGGGACCTAGATAAACCAGCGCTTTGCGGGAGGCAACCCGTATTTCTTGCTTTCTAGACTAGTTTTCCTTTTTCTTTATTTTTATTTTTATTTTAGAGAGGCGAGGAGAGTGAAATTTTACCTTTTATAAGTGTTTTTGTGTAGGTATAGGTTTGAGAGGTAAAGAGACTTAGAAAAAATTTGAAGACGAAAAGAAATCGAAGAAGAAGCTAAGAAACTCTGACCGGGTGACAAGGGTTAAATCGGTCGCTACAATCTAACTCTCAATCAAACAATACTTATACGAACACCCTATAACCAAGTACAATGGCAAATAAAGGTTCGGTCCACGAGGAACGAGAGTAATTGCAAATCAATCTTAAACCTAAGCTAGTTCGAAATCAATGGAAAATGGTGTTCTAAAATACTACTAATAAGATGGAATAAATCAATAAACTAAGACACTAGGGAGAACGGGAATCCGCCTAACCATTGGTAACTAAGCAACAAGGAATCACAGAGACAAACGGGATATGCAAAGACTATAAGTCTGATCAACATCATGTGATAGGAAGACAACGGGCAATACTAAGCTTTGATTTCTCATGCACTTAACATTACTCGATACATAATCAAACCACATTCAATAATGAAATACTCAATTCACAATCTCTTGTTCAAATCAAGAATATCATGCAATCAAATTCAAGATTCTAGGTTAGCTACTCCTATTATAATGAATTAACATGCAATCGCATATAATCAATTTAATCACAATCCGTTTATCAAAATCAACCCTCAATTACATAGATTACCTAGGCCGGGTTTCATCCCGAAACCCTAGCTAGGAGACTACTCACACATATTCATAATCAAAGCAATAATGAATTCCAAAAGCATAATAGATATAAACATGAATTCTGATTAAGGAATAATAAAGCTTGATTAATAAACAAGAATGAATAATACCAATTTTATTGATGCGAATCAATGGAACAGTTTAGAACTTTGATATCCGTCGTCAATGAATAATACAAAGAATCTTCGCAAATCTTGCTTCAAATCAATCCAAGAAAACTAAAATCTCTAGAAATATCTCTAAGAAAACTAATGAATCTCTAATACTAAGAACGTTCTCCAATAACTCTCTACAAAGGCTCTCAAAACTATCTCTAAAACTGTCTCTGGAATCCTCTTAAAGTCGGGCCTTATATACGTCTTCTAATTCGGAGAAGTCAAGCGCGCAGTTAACCCTGGATCAGCACGGCCGTGCTGAATTTGGCACGGCCGTGCTAGCTTGTCAGTAAGTAAACCGGATTTCTTCTTCAAATTGGCACGGCCGTGCTATATATGGCACGGCCGTGCAGCTTCCTGGCACGGCCGTGCTAAAAATGAACACGGCCGTGCTGAATATGCTCTAGCACGGTGGCTCATACTGAAGCTTGACACGGGCAACGGGAAACATCTGGCACGGCCGTGCTAATGGCCTGCACGGCCGTGCGGGTGCGTGGATACTGACACGGCCGTGCTATTGGCTTGCACGCCGTGCTGCCTTGCCTGGGGTTGCTTGCTTATAGGCCAGCACGGGTGTGCCTATGGTAACACGGCCGTGCTGCATATGCTCTATAATCAATGCACGACACTTGAACTTCCTTAACTCCTCGGACTCCGGTCAAGGCTAGCTCGGTTACGCATCAAGGGCTCGGGATCGATTAAACTCGGTTGATATTACCTGAAAACACATCAAAAACAAACAGAAAACCCGTGAAGCACGTAATATGGGGAACGTAAGAATAACAAGGTAATAATCGGCCAAAGCGGCCCAAATACATCCAAAATCATCCTAAAATATGCTCTAAAGCGCGCCCTAAAGTGCGCTTGTCAAAAACCCCCAAGCTACACTTTTGCTAGTCCTTGATCAGTGGCCATTTGGCCCACTTTTCTACTTCGTTTCTTCCCCGATTGAGCCCTTTGTTTGCCCTTTTTCCTCTATTTTAGCTTAGTTTTGTTATTATTGAGCATATTTGTTACTTGGAGTGGTTTTGAGTCATTTTTGGCTCATTTCCTAAGGTTTTATTCCCTCTCCTTTAACCCATTTCAATTTGCTCCTATTAGAACCTTTCCTATGATTTGTGTTTTCCATCTTACAGGTCCTCCCGTGGCTAAGAAAGCAAGGATTGGATGCAAGGATTAGGCATGCTTTGGAGTCAAAGGGATTGGAGCATTAGAGCCCAAAAATATGAAGGAAAGAAGAGTTCAGAGCGGGCGCTCTAGATATGGAGCGGGCGCTCTGTATTCCTTGCTGCAGAAAAACCAAGTACCCAACCCTCAGAGCGGGCGCTCTAATGTTGAAGCGGGCGCTCTAGCTCCCAGAATAATCAGAGCATTTTCTGCGAGACCTCAGAGCGGGCGCTCTAATGTTGAAGCGGGCGCTCTAGCTCCCAGAATAATCAGAGCATTTTCTGCGAGACTTCAGAGCGGGCGCTCTGGCCTTAGAGCGGGCGCTCCGTGTTCCCCTGACCGATTTGAACTCTGCTACACGCGTAGGCCGACGGCTCTAATTATTTTACTCTGCACGTGATGCCTAAAATTTTGGGCCTTGATTTGGGTTAGGTTTTAGAGGAGGGTATAAATACCTCTCTTCCTTGTAATTGGAGAAGGAGGTAGAGAGAGAAATATTAGAAATCAGATTTCAGCTTATTGTTTTTCTTTCTTTCTTTTGCACTTTAGATTAGTTAGGGTTTAGTTCCTCATTAGATCTAAAACACTACTCTTTGTTACTCTCTTTCATTTTCAATCCAAGATTAAATCTTTTGGTATTATTTCTATCCTACTCTTTATTTATTGCTTTATTTATCTATTTTAATTAGTTTTAGCTTATCTTTAGTTGTTATTTCAAGTCAATAGAATAGTTTAATGTCTTAGTTGCCTCCTTGTTTAAACTTGCAATTTCTGGTTTTGATCCTTTATTTTCTTGCTATTAGTATAATATTATCGTTATTTGCTTAGATTTCATGCTATTTAGAATAGATTACAAGTAGACTTAACATATTCTCTTCAAAGTTAACTTCTTTAGTAAAGTTTAATCATCCTATTTTCTGGTTTTAGCCATGTTTCTCTCATTAAACTTAGTTTTTGCTTTTGTTAATGTTCTTGTGTGCTTTGGTATGACCCTTCCTTCTCTAGGCTAGGTTTCTAGCTAGGGGAGGGGGAAATGATGAACTAATGATGAAATGAATGATATGTGGTGCAAGATTGGGTTAGATTGAGAAGTTTTGCAATTGATTCCAACCTAGGTTTTTAGTTGTTAGGAATTAGAGATTGATCACCTCTAAGACCCTATTTTGTGTTGCATGCTAGTTGCGCGAGAGTGAGCTTGTATGTGATGATGACTAGTTAGGGATGACCTCGACCACCGAGGCGGGGTTGGGTAGGCGGTGTTTAGGTGAGCCCGAGAGGGAATCCTAGATGTTGGACCATAGGCCCCAATTGTTTGGTTGACCGATTGAACCATTCTTGTTGCCTCTAATTGTTGAAATCATTGTTAGTTAGGAATTCTCCCCTATCCCTAGTGTTTGCTATTCCTTGATTTTCGAAGTTTTATACCTCTGCTTGTTGCTTGTTAATTTAGTTCTTAGTTTATTTGTTTCCCTAGTAGCTATAGATAAATCCATCAAAAATTTATTTCTCCCTTTTCAATTGACTTATAAGTGATCTAAGCAAGAGACGTTTGACCTTCCCTGAGGATTCGACCCCTCTTCCACTATGCTACCTTTGGTTAGTTTAGGACGTGGGTTTTCTTTTTATTCTTGACTCGACCTTTAGGAAATAACGACACCTAGGGGCCGATCAAGTTTTTGGCGCCGTTGCCGGGGAACGGCAACATTGTTTATTGCTTAGTTATCTTGTTTTTCAATTGTTTTCTACTTCTATCCTTCTATTTTTCATTTATTTCTCCGTTGTTGTCATTCGCTAATTGTCTGCTTAGCTGTGTTGAATGCTTAGAAGATCACAGGGACCACCTACTCACGACCTCGATCTCGACATTGACCGCACTCTAAGGCGAGTGAGGAGACTATTTGTTGAACAAACGGGCGAGGAGGAGGAGTTCTTTGATTCTTCTAGTGATATTTCTTCAGACATGGGGGATGCCAATGGCGCTCTTTTTGGTGACTTTGGTAATCCGGGTAGTCATGAATTGCAATGTGGGATTCTACTTCCTACAACGGAAACAAATTTCACGATCCACCCGCACTACACTCAAATGGTGCGTGGAGATCAATTTTCTGGAGCAGCTCATGAAGATCCGATAGAGCATTTGGACAAATTTCTCGAGACATGTGCTTTAATCCAAACCAACCAAGTCACTCAAGAATACATCCGGATGCACCTTTTTCGGTATTCGCTCACAGGCAAGGCTTATAGGTGGCTCAAAAACCTAAAGCCCAGCTCGTTGGCCACATGGAGAGACACGGCCAAAGCTTTCTTGAACAAGTTCATTCCCGAAGACAAATCAACCGAATTGAGGCAGAAAATTTCATCATTTAGGCAAGAAAGGTATGAATCTTTGGGGGAAGCTTGGGACCGGTTTTAAAGAGTATGTGAGAGCTTGTCCACACCATGAGTTTGACAAGCAACTTCTCATCAAGTTCTTCTATGATGGTCTTGACGACATACCCAAGCAAAATTTGAATTCCGGATGTGGTGGAAATATTAGCAAGGTGCCTCAAGCTCAATTGGAGGACACCATAGAGGAAGTTGTGAGGTACTATTCTACGAGTGGTGGAAGAAGAAGAGGTGAAGAGAGAGCTTCGGGCAAATTCGAGCTTGATCAAGGTTCACTCAAGGCTCTTATGGAACAAGTCATTGACAAGAAGCTGGGAAATAGCCAAGGGTCTTCATCTTCCTCCACCAATCAAGTACACTCTTTCTCTTGTGAGAATTGTGGGGTACCAACCATGATATATCATATTGTGGTGGTCGAGACCCCGAACATGTAGCGGCAATGGGGTACATGAACAATCAACGTGATAATTGGAGAGCCCCCAATGCCAATTATGGTAATAGATTTCAAGATGCAAGTGGCCCAAGCCACAACACGGGTCAAATGGCTCCCTTTCCAAATCCAAATGCTAGCAATCACCCTAGAGCACCATTCAAGCAAGGACCACCCAACCAATTTCAAAATTTCCAACCCAACCCTTCCATGCAAAATGACCCTAATCAACAAATGATCATGGAAACTCTCAATAGAATCCAATCAAGCCTATCCGCCATGGATCAAAGAATAACCAATAGTGAGCGAAAAGCGGATCAAAGGCATCAAGAGGTCACCGCACATCAAAAGATGATGGATAATCAAGTGGCTCAACTCGCCGAGAGGGTGACCAATCTAGCCAATGAGAAGCTCCCGGGCCAACCTACTACCAACCCGGCTACCACCCATCATATCAAAGCTATCTCTCTTAGGTCCGGAAAGTCTTATGAGGGGCCTAGGAGTGATCAATCGGAGCACAACAAGGAGGGTGAAGAGCAAGAGGTTGAGGAGGTCCATGGAGATAACCAAGGTCAAAGAATTGAGAATAGTGTTGAAGGAGGCATTGAGAAGAAGAAGGGTGAAGGTAGTGAAAAGAGTAAGGAAGTTGGGAAAGACAAGCAACCATCAACATCTTATCAACCATCAAGGTTTGAACCACCACCGCCTTATCCCGAGAGGATTGTTGAGAGGAGATTGAATGACAAGTACAACAAGTTTATGGCTATGCTCAAGTCACTTCACATCAACATTCCATTCCTTGAAGCCATGACTCAAATGCCACCCTATGCAAAATTCCTCAAGGAACTCCTCTCCAACAAAAAGAAGCTAAGTGATGAGTGTATCACTCTTCCTCATCAAGTTAGTGCCCTAGTGCAAAGAACCTTGCCTACCAAGCAATGTGATCCGGGAAGCTTCACTCTTCCGGTCAAGATTGGTGATATGGAGACCACGGGTGCACTAGCCGATCTTGGGGCAAGTGTGAGCCTCATGCCACTATCCATTGCAAAGAAGCTCAAGTTCGAGATGATACCTTCAAGAAAGGTGATTCAATTAGCCGACCGGTCCACAAAATTCCCATGCGGTGAGTTAGAAGACGTTCCTATCAAGATTGGGAATTTGTTTGTGCCTTGCGATTTTGTGGTGATGGATATGGAGGAGGACCCTCATACTCCTCTTATCCTTGGAAGAGAGGCACTCAAGACCATGGGAGCGGTCGTCAATTGCAAAGATAATACCATTACATGTGAGGTGGCCAATGAGAAGTACAAGTTTGAATTCTCAAAGACTTTGAAGCAACCTATGGTAGAGAAGATTTGGCGGGTGGACTTGGTGGACTCCGAACTTGATGAATTGGTGAAGTCTCATGAGGTATTTAAAGACAAGGGTGATGAAGACCTCCCTGTGAGGAGGTGGGTGAAGGAGAATCTTTGTGTGCCTTGGAGGTTGAAAGCCTTGAAGGTGAAACTCATCCCGAGACTCAAGGAGCCGTGGATGAGCTCCCATCGATCCAAAGTGAGTCTAAGGAGGAGAGTTCCACGCCTCCTCCCAAGGTAGAACTAAAACCCCTCCCTCCTTCTCTCAAATATGCTTATTTGGATGATGATTGCTTATATCCTATTATTGTCAATGCTAACCTCGATGACACCTCATTGCAAAAATTAATTGAGATTTTAAAAAAATATAGGAGTGTTATCGGGTATAGCATTGATGATATTAAGGGGATTAGCCCTAGCTTGTGTATGCATCGCATTCATCTTGAGGATGATCATGCCTCTTCCATTGAGCCTCAAAGGCGGTTGAATCCGACTTTGAAGGAAGTGGTTAAGAAGGAAATCCTCAAACTACGTGAAGCGGGGATCATTTATGCTATCTCCGATAGCAAATGGGTGAGCCCGGTTCATGTGGTTCCCAAAAAGGGAGGCATGACCATCATACAAGATGACAAGGGGAATGATATCTCCACCCGCACTGTCACGGGGTGGAGAATGTGCATTGACTATAGGAGGCTTAATAAAGCCACTAGAAAAGATCATTTCCCCTTGCCATTTATCGATCAAATGTTGGAAAGGTTGGTGAAGCATTCACACTATTGTTTTCTTGATGGTTATTCGGGTTTCTTTCAAATCCCAATTCACCCGGATGACCAACATAAAACAACCTTCACTTGTCCATTTGGGACATTTGCCTACCGAAGGATGCCCTTCGGATTGTGCAATGCCCCATCGACTTTCCAACGATGTATGACAGCAATCTTTTCTGATATGATCGAAAATGCAATAGAAGTTTTCATGGATGATTTCAGTGTTTGTGGGTCGTCTTTTGACCTATGCTTGCACAATCTCGAAAAGGTTTTAAAGAGGTGTCAAGAGACGAACCTTGTGTTGAATTGGGAAAAGTGCCATTTTATGGTCGAGGAGGGCATTGTCCTCGGGCATAAAGTGTCCATTAATGGTATTGAGGTAGACCCGGCAAAGGTCTCGGCGATAGAACAGCTACCCCCACCATCATCGGTGACCGGGGTACGTGCCTTCTTGGGGCACGCCGGCTTCTATCGCCGATTTATCAAAGATTTTGCACAAATAGCGAGACCTTTGACGAGTTTACTTCAAAAAGAGGTGGAGTTCAAATTCGATGATGCTTGCACTAAGGCATTTGAAACCTTGAAAAATGCTTTAGTGAATGCGCCTATAGTGCAAGCACCGGATTGGGAACTCCCATTTGAGCTAATGTGTGATGCGAGTGATAATGCAGTTGGAGCAGTCCTTGGGCAAAGGAAAGAAAAGAAATTGAATGTGATCTCTTATGCAAGCCGGACCTTGGATACGGCACAAAAGAACTACACCACCACGGAGAAAGAAATGTTGGCGGTAGTCTTCGCTTTTGACAAGTTTAGACCCTATTTGGTGTGCAACAAGGCCATTGTCTACACCGATCACTCCGCGGTGAAGTATTTAATGAGCAAAAAGGATGCCAAGCCGCGTCTAATCCGATGGGTCCTTCTCTTACAAGAATTTGACATTGAAATACGGGATAAGAAAGGAAGTGAGAACCTAGTGGCTGACCATCTCTCAAGGTTGCCGTTAGACCACCCTTCTTACCTTGACAAAGAGGATCCATCGATGATGAGCTTCGAGATGACTCTCTTATGGCGATCGTTACCAACACCATCCCTTGGTTCGCTGATATTGCAAATTATTTAGCAAGCGGGGTGGTACCTCATGACTATGATGCTCGACAAAGGAAGAGGTTCTTCAAGGAAGTTAAGAGGTATTTTTGGGATGATCCAAGCTTGTACAAGAAGTGTAGTGACGGTTTGTTCCGGAAATGTGTGGCAAATCATGAGATGGAAGGTATTATGGAACATTGTCATTCACTACCTTGTGGAGGTCATGGAGGTGTCAACAAGACCATGGCAAGGATCCTAGGTTGCAAGCTTTGGTGGCCAACTATGCGCAAAGATGTTCACAAGTTCATCCTTCGATGTGACCGATGCCAAAGGATGGGAGGAATCACAAAGAGAAATGAAATGCCGCAATAATCAATCTTAGAAGTTGAGCCATTTGATGTATGGGGAGTGGACTTCATGGGTCCGTTTGTCTCCTCATGTGGGAATTTGTATATCCTTGTGGCTGTGGATTATGTGACTAAATGGGTGGAAGCGATACCATCACCCACAAATGACCACAAGGTAGTGTTGAAGTTGCTCAAGAAGACCATCTTTCCTAGATTTGGGGTGCCACGGTGCCTAATTAGTGATGGCGGATCTCATTTCGCCAAGAAACAACTCGAAGCACTTTTGAAGAAATATGGGGTACATCATAAGGTTGGACTCCCTTACCATCCACAAACCCAAGGGCAAGTGGAGGTGTCCAACAGAGAAATTAAGAGTTTGCTCGAGAGGATGGTCAACAAGTCTAGAAAAGATTGGTCCTAAGACTGGATGATGTACTATGGGCCTTACGGACCGCTTACAAGACACCGATTGGCACCACGCCATATCGACTTGTCTATGGTAAGGGATGCCACCTTCCGGTGGAATTGGAGTACAAGGCATGGTGGGCTGTAAAGGAACTCAACATGGACCTTCACTTGGCCGGAGAAAAGAGGTTACTCAAGCTCAACGAGTTGGAAGAGTTGAGGTATGATGCTTATGAGAGCTCTAGACTCTACAAAGAACAAACCAAGAGGTGGCACGACAAAAGGATTCGAGATCGTGACTTCGAGGTGGGTAACAAGGTTCTTCTCTTCAACTCACGTCTCCGACTCTTTCCCGGGAAGCTCAAGTCCAAATGGGTGGGGCCGTTTACAATCACCAAAGTAACCCCCTATGGCTCGTTCGAATTGGAAAATCATGAAGATGGGAGCCGGTTCATGGTGAATGGGCAACGGATCAAAAGATACTATGATGAAGGAGATATTGGAAAGATCGGTTGCCTAATGCTTGGGACGGTCCACACCGTTCCTCCCCTTAGCTTTATTGCTCGTGACGTAACGTCAAGCTAGGGACGTTAAACTAGCATGCTTTGTAGTATATTGTGAATATTTGTCTTTGAACTATCTCTTTAGTTACTTTTTGTTTTAAGTACTTTGCAAAAATCCGGAGGATTTTTCCCCAAAGAGGGGATGGTTTATGTTGGTTATCGTTAGCCAAAATGCTATAAACCGAAGGGCACGACCTCTTGGCTCAACCAATCAATGGTTGAGTCGGGTACTTAGGTCGCATCCTATAGAAGTACTAACGATTTTGGTTTGAGTGATATTTGAGTGTTTGCAGGTTTGGGAAATAATGCTTTTAAAGCCAAAAATCTGACAGTCTAGAGCGGGCGCTCTAAACGGAGGGCGGGCGCTCTGCATCATTGGGAATTATTCAGAATACTTGAGGCCAAAATCCGAGAATTTAGAGCGGGCGCTCTGGGTGTAGAGCGGGCGCTCTGATTTTAAGGGGGCTAAGGAAGGAAAATTTCGAGAATTTAGAGCGGGCGCTCTGGGTGTAGAGCGGGCGCTTTGAAGGTCCCTCAGAAATTCTACATTTTTGGTGCTAAAATCCGAGAAGCTAGAGCGGGCGCCCTGGTCTTAGAGCGGGCGCTTTGCTTCTCAACCCAGAAACCTGAATTTTCAGCGAAATGTTAGAGCGGTCGCTCTACCCTTAGAGCGCCCGCTCCGTCCCTCATTTCAGACTTTGCGTTTTATCCCCTTTTAATTTTGAGCACCCAAATTCTCACATCAAACTCCCTATCCCTATCCCTTCTCTCACCTCAAACTCCCTCAACTTCTTCCTCCATAACCAAACCTTCATCTCCTCCAAATCTCCACCTTCCAACTACGAATTCCTCTAAAATTCACAAATTATTCATCCCCTATCTCCAAAAATCATACATCTCCATCAAGAATTCAGCACCTAGTCCGGATTTCATCAAGAATTGAAGCGGGTTCTACCGGGTTCGCGTCGGGCCAAGTCGGGTTCTTCTTCAATTTCAACTCTAGGCTAATTTGTCTCCAATTGTTGGTATAATCCTACTCTTACTAAGTTAATTTTCCCTATTTCTTTGGATATTTGCTTATTAAGGTTGGCTTAATTGGAGAATTGATGGTGAATGAATGGGTTTTGTGTTTTATGTGGTGAAAATTTGTTGTGAATTGTAGTGTGTTGTTTGTTGTGGTGCTTTGGCAAGGGAAAATTATTGTGGATTTTTGCTAGGTTTTGGTGTGTAGAAAGTTTTGGTTTTAGAATTGCTGGTTGTGCAAAGTTTTGGAGAGTTTTGTTTTTGTGATCATTGTGTAGAATTGTTGGAAATTGTTGGGTTGTTGTGGTGTGTTGCTTTGGAAAATTGCTATATTGTTGTTGTGAGAAATGGCTGGTGGTTCAAAGAGGCAAAGAGCCGAACCAAGGAGTGGTAATGTAGGAGAAAGTAGTGGTGCCGGTAGTAGTGGTGGGCATGCTCAACCCACTCAATTCAACATTACCCTGCCACATGCGGCCCAAAGGGCCAAATTGGCCGCATTAGATAGGAGGGCAATTAATCCAACTCTCTTCTATTCCCAACACGACTGTTATATGATTGGAATAGACGAGAAGGTTAGGGAGCTTGCAGTGAATCTGGGGTTTGATGCGTTCTTGGATTGTAGATTGCCAAATGATTACATCACCGCAGATACTTCCTACTACTACCCCACCCAACCGCCTCTAACTTACCGCCCCCTAACATTGGAGTTTCTTGCTAGCTTCGAGTTAAATCAAGAAGAGGGTATGGAAGGCATTGATGCATTCAAAGTAAAATTCCGGTTGTTCAACAAAGGCCGCCACATTACCCTCCGTGCTTTCAATGAATTATTTGGTTGGGACCCAAATGCTCAAATCTTGGATACCTCCGGGCTTGATGGTCAAGGCTACGTAGATGGGTACAATCCTCAAGAATTTTGGGCCCGAATCACAAGCGGAGCTAGAGAATTCCAATCCAACTCCTCAAAGGCCTCTGAGATCCACCATGCCGCCTTACGGTACTTTCACCGGATGCTTGCATATATTTTCTTCTCCAGAAAAGATCTAGGGAAAATGAGCGATCAAGAGTTATATCTTCTTTGGAGAGCTACCGAGGGTGCGCTTCTTTACCCACCCACCACCCCGGAGCACAAGATCAATCTAGGGTATCTATTTGCCAAGAGATGTAAGGCAATAAGGGACTCCCCCCTCTTGACTGGTCCTATCTTTATGGGAGGGATGGTCACTTATATCGCCTTCAAGTACAGATACAAGACCCAGCTGCAACAGATGGAGAGTTTGAACATGGCAGCCGAATTGAACATAGAGAAGATGAAAAGAATGCAATTCATTTCGGATTCCACGGGAGTTACGGGGAAAGCCTTCATTTGGCGTATCCGGGACGTCCCTTGGTGCTACATGCCGTGTCCGTTCATGATGAATCCGCCCCCGGGAACTGAGTTACCATGGCGAGTCCCTATGGAGCAGATTCACGAGACTGACCTCTCCCAGCCCGAGATTGATCATAGAAACGAAATCAGGCAAGCGAGGCGGCAACAACGACATTTCCAGCAACAACAAGAGCAACAGCAGCAACAGTTTCAGCAGCAGCAACAAGAGCAATTTAATCAGCTTATTTCTCAAGCACAGCAACATCTTCAGCAGCCCCCCCAGTTTCCGGGGGGAGGTGAGCCCTCTTCCTCTTCTGCATTTAATATTGAGCAAGCTTTCGCTAGCCTCACTCTGGAGGTTAGGAACCTTGCTCAAACCCGGCCTAGGGAAAGAGAGGAGGCCCCTGCTTAGTCTCCTGGTCCCACTTTTGATATTTATCAAAACCATATTTATGATTACCATGTGGACCAGGGACATTTTAGCCCATGTGTCAACTACCCCTACTACCCTCCGCAACACGGGCCTGTCCCGAATTGGGAGCCCCCTCAGGTAGATGACAATGGGAACCCCATTCCTCGTACCGGCGGCCAATACCCCTATTGGCAAGGCCCAGGTACCCTGCATGACCCTCCCTGCTCCTTTCCCCCCTACAACTACCAGCGCCCAGGTGGGTGTGATTACCTCGGTGATCCCGCCTATCCTTATCAGGGTGACGGCTTTCCCCCCGGTTATTACGGTGGGTGGGAGCCATATGGGCCGCCAATCGATGTTGATTATGATTGGGCGCCCCCTGTAGTTGTAGAGGGAGAGGGAGAGGAAGAGTATGATTCTGAGGATTAGATGATCATTTCTTTTGACCCACCCACCCACCCTTGACTATTACATGCTTTATCGCACCGAGACGGTGCCTGGTTTTAGTTGGGGGGGGGGTGCCTTAGCATTTTCATATCTAGGGGCAAATGAAAAGATCATTTTGGGGATGAGCAGCCTTTCCTATGCTTGCTTGTGCTTAATAATCTGTTGGCTTGTATCTGTTGGTTTGTATTATACATGATCACTTTTCCTTTTTCTTCTTTATTTTGTTTTCTAATCTTTTTGCTTTGGAGTTTTGGTATTTCTCACTTTTTGGCAGGTTGTATACTACTTTTGGAAGGAGCCAAGGTTGGTTGACTTGGAACCCATCATTCTTTTTATGTTTTGGATTGGCATGGCTCCGGTGAGATCTTTCCAAACTCTCTTCTATTTATTTTATCTTGCTTAGTTCCTAGGAGCGGAGTTAGGATTAAGTTGATTGATTCATGGATGTTTGCATACTTGGAATTGTGTACTGAGAATTGTGTGAATTGATGCTTTCATTCTTGAGTTCCTCTTCTATCCTTCTATCCCTTCCTTTCTATTTTTGTTGAAGAGTAGCAACGGGGCGAGGTTCACACCTCGTGAGAGGCGCCCGGCTTTATGCCTAGGAGGACGTGCATTCAATTCACGTACCTTCTACCGCCCCCACTTATGGAATTTATTCCAAACGAAGTCCTACTTCTCTTGTTGCTCTTCAATGTTTTCTTTTTCTTTTTCTTTCTCTTAGTGTTATCCAAGGCAAGTGTTAAAACTTTGTTTTGTGTTTGGCTGAATTAGTAGCTACAATGTATGAACATATATGAGTTGGTTCCTTGGTTTGATAGGTTTACAAGGTCTTTAATGTTTTGGTTGAAAATCACATAGCTTCATTGCTCAAATGACTCCTATTGGACATATCTTGGGCTATTTAGGCCTTGATCCCTTTTGTCCTCGGTTTGTGGTTGTGGGCGTAGCTCATCTTGTGAATGAAAGCTAGGTGGCTAGAAATTTGGAGACTTAGTGTCTTGCTACTTGATCTAAAACTCGCTCCATTTGACTCTTGAGACCGCGACCGAATCGACTCATAGGATGATAAAGGCATTCATTTCGGGATAAGGGCATAATTTTTCGTTCTTTTCAGATCCTTTTTTTTATTTCCTAGGACACCTTTACTTTCAAATTTCAGGTTTTTGGGTTTACATTCACCTTTTGCGTACCCCCTTGAGCCTTCCACTTTTTGTCTACCCGCATTACAAGCCTTATGAACCTAATTTTATTTTCACCTTTATAGAAATGAGTGAAACTCGAGCTTGGCTTTGTATCTAAGTTAAAAGTTTGGCATAGTGGATGTCTATAATGTAAATTGCAAGGGACGTGTCTGTTTCCCCAATTAAATCTTTTGGTATAAAAAAAAAAAAAAAAAAAAAAAAAAAAAAAAAGGTTGGAATAAGAATGCATAAGTAAGGCATCGATCTTGTATATAGTTTAGAGTTAGTTGGGGGGTATAATACCCACCAACTAAGGTTAGTTGGCCTTGGTTTTGCTCGATTCATTAATGTTTCACTCTTAGGAGCTTACACCACTAGCCAAATTTATTCCAACCCTTACCCCAAGCCATTTCATTGCACCTTAAAAGCCCTTTGGACCTTGAGTGATTGAGTCAATGTCGGTGGAGAGAGTCATGGGTAGAGCTTTTAGATTGGATTTGCATTTACTAAGTTAGGGCAATCCTACCTTGCCCACCTCCTTGTTGTTCTCCTAATTCTCTTGTGGAATTCGAGACGACTAGCCGCCTAGTGTACATGATCGAGATGAGGAAGGTTGCCTTGGTGAGGGACAATTGGAGGATAGGATCTTTATAGTCCAAGCTTTTGAGCATGAGCTATGTGGCCTTCAACCAGGAGCATTAGCTAGCTTGTCCACCTATCTTGTCAAGAAGCTTGCGCATCCTTGTGATTGCATTGTAATGAAAGTTCAACCATTCATGTTTGTGTTTCTTTCCCTTTTTATTTTTCTATTTTTCTATTTTTCTATTTGTCTCTAAAAACCTTGCCTTGATTTAGTGCGAAGTTGTGGGTCAATCTCTCTCGAAAACCCTCACGAGAGCATACTCGTCCTCCTAAGTGACTTGGGGGTTTAAATGGCTTGTCGTTTACGCTAAAAACGACCGTGATTCCTACGAAAGTGAGTTAGTGTATAGACTTATGCTTTTGGTTATTTTTGTTTGCTTATTTTACTTCGCTCGAGGACGAGCAAAGGACTTAGTTGGGGGGAATTTGATCAGTGGCCATTTGGCCCACTTTTCTACTTCGTTTCTTCCCCGATTGAGCCCTTTGTTTGCCCTTTTTCCTCTATTTTAGCTTAGTTTTGTTATTATTGAGCATATTTGTTACTTGGAGTGGTTTTGAGTCATTTTTGGCTCATTTCCTAAGGTTTTATTCCCTCTCCTTTAACCCATTTCAATTTGCTCCTATTAGAACCTTTCCTATGATTTGTGTTTTCCATCTTACAGGTCCTCCCGTGGCTAAGAAAGCAAGGATTGGATGCAAGGATTAGGCATGCTTTGGAGTCAAAGGGATTGGAGCATTAGAGCCCAAAATATGAAGGAAAGAAGAGTTCAGAGCGGGCGCTCTAGATATGGAGCGGGCGCTCTGTATTCCTTGCTGCAGAAAAACCAAGTACCCAACCCTCAGAGCGGGCGCTCTAATGTTGAAGCGGGCGCTCTAGCTCCCAGAATAATCAGAGCATTTTCTGCGAGACCTCAGAGCGGGCGCTCTAATGTTGAAGCGGGCGCTCTAGCTCCCAGAATAATCAGAGCATTTTCTGCGAGACTTCAGAGCGGGCGCTCTGGCCTTAGAGCGGGCGCTCCGTGTTCCCCTGACCGATTTGAACTCTGCTACACGCGTAGGCCGACGGCTCTAATTATTTTACTCTGCACGTGATGCCTAAAATTTTGGGCCTTGATTTGGGTTAGGTTTTAGAGGAGGGTATAAATACCTCTCTTCCTTGTAATTGGAGAAGGAGGTAGAGAGAGAAATATTAGAAAATCAGATTTCAGCTTATTGTTTTTCTTTCTTTCTTTTGCACTTTAGATTAGTTAGGGTTTAGTTCCTCATTAGATCTAAAACACTACTCTTTGTTACTCTCTTTCATTTTCAATCCAAGATTAAATCTTTTGGTATTATTTCTATCCCTACTCTTTATTTATTGCTTTATTTATCTATTTTAATTAGTTTTAGCTTATCTTTAGTTGTTATTTCAAGTCAATAGAATAGTTTAATGTCTTAGTTGCCTCCTTGTTTAAACTTGCAATTTCTGGTTTTGATCCTTTATTTTCTTGCTATTAGTATAATATTATCGTTATTTGCTTAGATTTCATGCTATTTAGAATAGATTACAAGTAGACTTAACATATTCTCTTCAAAGTTAACTTCTTTAGTAAAGTTTAATCATCCTATTTTCTGGTTTTAGCCATGTTTCTCTCATTAAACTTAGTTTTTGCTTTTGTTAATGTTCTTGTGTGCTTTGGTGTGACCCTTCCTTCTCTAGGCTAGGTTTCTAGCTAGGGGAGGGGGAAATGATGAACTAATGATGAAATGAATGATATGTGGTGCAAGATTGGGTAGATTGAGAAGTTTTGCAATTGATTCCAACCTAGGTTTTAGTTGTTAGGAATTAGAGATTGATCACCTCTAAGACCCTATTTTGTGTTGCATGCTAGTTGCGCGAGAGTGAGCTTGTATGTGATGATGACTAGGTTAGGGATGACCTCGACCACCGAGGCGGGGTTGGGTAGGCGGTGTTTAGGTGAGCCCGAGAGGGAATCCTAGATGTTGGACCATAGGCCCCAATTGTTTGGTTGACCGATTGAACCATTCTTGTTGCCTCTAATTGTTGAAATCATTGTTAGTTAGGAATTCTCCCCTATCCCCTAGTGTTTGCTATTCCTTGATTTTCGAAGTTTTATACCTCTGCTTGTTGCTTGTTAATTTAGTTCTTAGTTTATTTGTTTCCCTAGTAGCTATAGATAAATCCATCAAAAATTTATTTCTCCCTTTTCAATTGACTTATAAGTGATCTAAGCAAGAGACGTTTGACCTTCCCTGAGGATTCGACCCCTCTTCCACTATGCTACCTTTGGTTAGTTTAGGACGTGGGTTTTCTTTTTATTCTTGACTCGACCTTTAGGAAATAACGACACCTAGGGGGCCGATCAGTCCTCGAGCAAAAACCAAGGGAAACACACACAAGATCAAATAAACTATGCCATTGTGATCAAATCAAATTAAGCACGGAATGAAATCAATGGATCCTACTTAGAACAACCATGCACGGAAGGAAAACTCACTCAAACAAGCAACGAGACACACAATCCAAGATATCGTTGATCAAATGCGAACAAGACCTAAACTAAGCATAGAGAACAAAGAAATCATGCTTCCCTCTAAACCCGACCAAACCGGCCACGTCCTCCCCTTTTTCTTCAAATCACCACCCTAATTGGCCCCTCGTGATTCCTCGAAGGAACCGGAAGAAGTGATGTTTTGAGGAAATAACAAAGGTATCCCGACATCTCGATTACGCATAATCTTTCCATAGGGTTGAAAGGTATCTCCCTCCAACGTTTGAGAACCGAACACCTCTAAAGTATAAGGGTCTTAAAAGGGTTGTAATGTATTGGCAATGGGTAAGGTAGGTGAAAACAATTTAAAAAAAGTGGGGTTAATTCCTAAATGAAGCGCAAGAATCACAATTCTCAAAAACAATAGTTCAAAAGATGAAATTCACTTTCCACAATCTCATTGATTCACATTCTTACACATCCCAAATTATCCATATAATACACACTCAAATGACCTCTTTCAAACTTCAAAACTTTATTTATGTGTCCTTGCCTTTTTCACAATTCGGACGGCTTTTCTCTTCTTCTTTTTTTTCTTTTTTTTTATTGATGGAAAAATGACTTTCACATTACATATTTACAATTAGGCTCACTTTCACACCTGCTCAAACCAACTATCATACTTTATTTCTTGATTAGTAAACAATAAGCTCAACAAACCTATATAGGTAAACGCTTCACAACTAAGGGTTGGTAAAACATTGGCCATCGGGTTTGTAACACGGTTAACCAAGAATGGAATTAAAGCTCAACATGGTTAGCAAGTAAGATGATGTAAAAAGAAAATCAATTTGTAACAAAACAAAAGGAACAAAATAAGAAAAATGAAAAAGGTGCCCTCTTCCTCCCTTAAAAGTGTCAAGTCGGTCTCGGGAGCTACTAGTCAACACAAAGATCGAAAAATGCGTAATCAAGGATCCAAATATGCCACTCAACAAGAATGATGAAGGCTAGAACAAATAAACCTCACGGGATCTAACAAATAAAGCAACTACCAATCAAGGGGGTCAAATCCACAACCGGGAAGCGACTCCATCTTACCACAGCCCAAAGGCATAGAGTTTCACATGACAAAGGTGTTCTATTTCTACCCTTCGCCTAGACTCGTCCACATTAATCAACAATAGACTCGAACTGTGTATTCATCATTGGCTTAAGTGGAAATAGACATTCCATACACATTCATTCACATTTCGAATCCAACATGAACAATATTCCAAAATTTTGCAATTAGACAAGTTTATTATGATCCAAAAACATAGGTAAATACTACGAGGCATATCATATAAGCTAAACCACACATCCTCATAGAAGAAGCTTTTCCTATCTAACACAAACATATGTACAACTAAGCCAACTGAATAAGTTGAAAGGCACATAACGAGGCATAAAAATCACATAAAATCCCAATCGACAAACAAGTGATCGAATGATATCAACATCAACGATCCCAGGTTCCTTAGAACCGATCAAACATCCTCGAACCATTCAACTTCTTCCTAAACTAAACTATCCTAAGCACACAAAAAAAGGAAAAGATCTCACCAAATTTGCTTCCCGGGAGCTCCAATTAACGGCCATAGCATCGTTCTTCAAACTCATGCCGCGTCTCGAATGTTCCCAATCTGCAAAAAGGAAAGACATACTAGCAAACAAGTTAAGGTTAGTCTAGGAAAGCAGTAAATCTTTTTTTTTTTTTTTTTTTTTTTAGAATGAATACAAGTAAGACCCCCCCCCCAAGCTAGAATCAAACATTGTCCTCAATGTTTATACATCAAGGACTTACAATAGTAAGGAGAGGGAGGTAACTAAAGGGAAAGGGAAAGGGATCACGAGCTAGGCCCGCCCGGGCCATAAGGGAAACGGGAGGCCATATCATCAACACTCCTCTTCAGGTCTCTGAAGGCGGAGGTCATATCCTCGTTCAACCGGCGCAAATTCGCTACCTCGAGCTTCAAATCTTCCATTCCTTGGCGGAGTCAGGCGAAGTCTTGCGCCGGGATCTGCTGGGCCGCATCCGGGCCACCCTCCTCGTCATCATCATCATCATCAGCATCGTCACCTCCTTGGCCCCCGTGGGCCTGCTCATCCCCCTGGTGAGGCTGGGGACTGCGGTCTACATACTCCGTGCCTCCGTCCTCGTGCCAGGCGAAGTCGGGGTCGAAGATCCAGTTGTCTTTGTTGTAAACCACCGTCCTCTCCGGATCGGGCAAGTAGGCGTATGGCTTGCCTGCTACGAGCCACAAATAGCAATCCGGCTGGGATGTCCCTTCAAGCCACTGCATGGCTCTCAAGGTGCGCATATCAAGCCTCGTAGTGCTTGGGATAGCCTGCAATTCAGAAAAATCAATCCCATTATATTGCGCAAGAATGGTGATCATGCCACCGATAGTAATATCACCCCTACCCCGGGCTACACCGTCGAGGTGGTCTAGTAACCACGCTCCCATGTCTAGACGCCCGTCCCCACGGGTGAGGTGCCAAATAAACTGTAACTCCCTAATGGAGACTACACCCGAACTATCTCCTCTAGCAAAGATAGTAGAGGAGAAGGTCCTGTGGGACAACCGAAAGGCGGGATTGACGATGGAAGTCGCCTTATCCCTACGGGGATCTCTATCCATTTTCCCCGTGATTTGCCGCCAAAACAACCCGGAGTTGTAGTGTTTTGAGTGGCCATCCTTAGGACCATATTTCAGGTCGGATGTCCACCCAAAGGCGGCATTAACTTGGGCCACCGACATTTGAATGGTGCCCGAGTTCATTAGTTGAAAGGACAAGTACCGGGGTGAGTTATTCTCATCCCGATGCACGTACAAAGAAGACAAAAATTCGAGGGTAAGCCTCTTGTAAGTGAGATCATGCATGGTAAGGAAAGAATCAAAGTTGGTAAATGAAAATAGTTGAACCATGTCGCTTTCGATCCTAGAGCCCTAGCGGCTAAAGGGTCGTAGAACTTGGTAGGCCGGATCGGTCGGTGGGATAATCCTACAAATTTGTCCAAAAAGGACGGGTTATTAAAAACAATACCCATGGTGTCCACCGTGGGTGGAACCATGGATGAGGATGCATCGTCCCGACCCGGTCTCCTAGTCGATGTCTTTGTTCTAGGCATGTTTGATTCAAGAAATTAAGCACAATATACCAATTAACAAGCAAGAAACTATCCTATCATGCAATGTACTACCCTAACACTACTAGTTCACCCAAACTTGCAACAATAAAGCACAATTCAACAACAAATATTCAATAAAACGAATGAAATTGGACAAAAATTGCGAAAATCAATGAGTTTAAGAACAAATTCACCGAGGACTCCACGAAGTGGAGTTGTGGCGAGCTCAAAGAGGGCCGAATTTTGCGTCCAATCACTTGAAAAATGCTCCAATGCAAGGAGGGTGCCGAGATCTTGAAAGAAGAATATGGGGAATTAGGGTTTGATTTGAGGAATTGAGGGAGGAGGTTGGGGGTTTGGGTTAGTTTAGAGAGAAAAAGGGTAGGAAAGAGTGTTAAAGAGTTGGGGAATAATGAGAGAGTTTGAGTGAAATCGTGTTTAAAAAACACGAAAAACTATCCGGAACCCGCGCTGCACGGCCGTGCTATAACTGGCACGGCCGTGCTGAGGGTTGGCACGACCGTGCCGAATTTGGCACGGCCGTGTTGGCTTGGCAGGCTTTTTGCGGAATTGAATTTCAGATGGCACGGCCGTGCTAAAATTAGCACGGCCGTGCTATTACTTGACACGGCCGTGCTGAAAATGGCACGGCCGTACTAGAATGTCAGTGGGCTTTTGAGGTTTGGCACGGCAGTGCAGATTTTGGCACGGCCGTGCTGGATTCTGGCACGGCCGTGCTGTCTGATGGCACGGCCGTGCTGTCTGCTGCAGTCTGCAGGTTTTCTTTTCCTTCAAGGCACGCATCACTCTCTTCATTCCGACTTTTAACCAATCTTCTACCTGCACAAAAAACACACAAGAGCACACAAAACTCACACAAATTAGGAGCTAAACCAAACAAAACAAAAGAAACTACTCTAGTAAAAGCAAGAAAATCGGGTTGCCTCCCGGAAGCGCTAAGTTTAACGTCGATAGCTTGACGTGGTCACATTCAACTCTTGTGACCGCATTCGAACACATCTATCACACCAACATGGGCTCCCTCATAGTATGTCTTCAACCTTTGCCCATTAACCACGAAGGATTGCAATCCACTAGAATCATAAAGCTCAACCGCACCGGAAGGGAAAACATCTTTGACAGTGAATGGACCCCTCCATCTTGACATCAACTTACCGGGGAAGAGCTTCATCCTAGAGTTATATAAGAGGACTTTGTCACCAACATTGAACACCTTCCGCTCTATCTTCCGGTCATGAAACTCCTTAGATCGGGACTTGTATAGGTTCGCACTGTCATATGCGTCCATCCGAAGCTCCTCCAATTCATGAAGGTCCAACATCCGTTGCTCTCCCGCGCTTGCTAGATCAAAATTTATCTTCTTGATAGCCCATTGAGCGCGGTGCTCTAGTTCGACCGGGAGGTGACATGCTTTCCCGTAGACCAAGCGGTATGGGGTGGTGCCTATTGGGGTCTTGAAAGCAGTCCGGTATGCCCAAAGTGCATCATCAAGCTTATCGGACCAATCTTTCCTATTCTTCGCCACTGTCTTCTCAAGGATGGACTTTATCTGTCGATTGGAGACTTCCGCTTGCCCACTAGATTGAGGGTGATAGGTTGTCCCGAACCTTTGATGTACTCCATTCTTTCGAAGCATCCTTTGAAAGGCCCCATGCACAAAGTGTGACCCGTTGTCATTTATAACCGCCCTAGGAACCCCGAACCTTGGAAATATAATCTTCTTGAAGAGTTTCACCACCACCTTGTGATCATTTGTAGGGGAGGCAATTGCTTCCACCCACTTAGACACGTAATCCACAGCCACAAGTATGTATTGGTTCCCACGGGAGGAAGGGAAGGGTCCCATAAAGTCAATTCCCCCCACATCAAAGATCTCAAGTTCAAGTATGGGTTTTTGAGGCATTTCATTCTTCTCGGAAATGTTTCCACTCCGTTGGCAAGCATCGCAAGTCTTCACAAATGCCCACGCGTCCCTAAAGATATGGGGCCACCATAGCCCACATTGCAAAACCTTTTGGGCTGTCTTATTAGCCCCCATGTGACCTCCGCAAGGGTCGGAGTGGCACATTTTCAGCACACTATGAACTTCTTCCTCCGGAACGCACCTTCTTAGGAGACCATCTACACCTCTCTTGAACAAAATTGGATCATCCCATATGTAATGCCTTGCATCTCTCCTAATCTTCTTCCGTTGGTTCTTGGAGTAATCGGGGGGAAACTCCTCACAAGCCAAGTAGTTTACCAAATCCGCAAACCATGGTAGAATCTTCTCCTTGAGGAGGTATAAAGCATCATCCTTCAACTCATCACAAATGGGCAGCCCATCATCTTCTTGTTGCTCCCTCTCCATGCGCGAAAGGTGATCCGCAACCACATTCTCGGCTCCCTTCTTGTCCCGGATCTCCACATGAAATTGTTGTAAAGAGAGGACCCATCGGAGGAGGCGTGGTTTGGATTCCTTCTTCGAAATTAGGTACTTGATGGCAGCATGGTCGGTATAAACAATCGTTTTGGAACCAATGAGGTAGTCCCAAAATTTCTCAAATGCATGAACAATGGCTAGGAACTCTTTCTTTGTAGTGGTGTAGTTCCTTTGTGCTTCATTTAAGGTCTTGGACATGTAATAGATCACGTGAACCCTCTTCTCAAATCGTTGCCCAAGAACACCTCCAATAGCCGTATCACTAGCATCGCACATCAACTCAAAAGGTAGATCCCACCGTGGTCCTTGCACAATCGGTGCCGAAATCAAAGCTTTCTTAAGTGTGTTAAAAGCTTGTAGGCACTCTTTGTCGAACTTGAAGTCGACTTCCTTTTGCAATAAGGCAGTCAAAGGCTTGGCTATAAGAGAGAAATCTTTTATGAATCGCCGGTAGAACCCCGCATGCCCTAGGAATTGTCTTACCCCTTTTGCATTGACCGGTGGTGGTAGCTTTGCTATAACTTCAACCTTTGCTTTGTCCACCTCTATGCCTGCATTTGAGATCTTGTGACCGAGGACAATACCTTCTTCAACCATGAAGTGACACTTCTCCCAGTTCAGGACTAAATTCACTCTCTCACACCGTTGTAGGCACTTCCCCAAGTTCACTAGGTAATCATCAAAGGAGGCTCCCCCAACAGAAAAATCGTCCATGAAAACCTCCATCTCGGCCTCCAACATGTCCCCAAAAATGCTCATCATACACCGTTGAAAGGTGCCCGGTGCATTGCAAAGTCCAAAAGGCATTCTCCTGTAGGCAAAAGTACCATATGGACAAGTAAAAGTCGTCTTCTCTTGGTCATCCGGGTTTATAGGTATTTGGAAAAACCCCCGAATAACCGTCAAGAAAGCAATAATACTTGTGCCTAGTTAGTCTTTCGAGCATTTGATCAATAAAAGGGAGGGGAAAATTGTCCTTTTTGGTAGATGCGTTTAGATGTCTATAGTCTATGCACATCCGCCAGCCGGTCACCGTTCTAGTTGAGATGAGCTCACCATTCTCATTCTCAACTACAGTCATTCCCCCCTTCTTAGGGACAACATGCACAGGGCAAACCCATCTAGAGCTTGAAATGGGGAAGATGATACCTGCATCAAGAAGTTTGGTGATCTCTTTCTTCACCACCTCCCCCATTTGAGGATTGAGTTTCCTCTGCCTCTCAATAGAAGGCCTCGCACTATCCTCGAGAGTTATGTGATGCATACATATAGCGGGGCTAATACCCTTGAGGTTATCAATGGTATAGCCTATGGCACTTTGATGCTCTCTCAATACATCACACAACTTCCGAGTTTGATCCGCATCTAAAGAAGAATTCACAATGACAGGATAAGTTGAATCAGGGCCAAGAAATTCGTACCTTAGATGTGATGGTAGAGGTTTCAATTCTACCTTAGGGGCCTCGTTTACCTCTTTTGTGGTGGCCTTAGCAAGTGCATACATGGGTGTAATTTCCTTGAAACCGTTATCACCATCATCTTCCTCTAGCATTTGCTCCTCTATGTACCTGCTCTCATCGGTATCACTTGGCTCAAGATCATGGTTAGTAGAAAGCAATAGTTTATGCATACTAGAGACAATCGAATCAATAGTGTCAATCATCATGTAGTTTTCGGAAGTAGACAAAGGATATTGCATGCTTTTGTTCAGATCAAATTCAAGGACCTCCTCTCCTACCTTTAAAGAAATCTTGGCACTCTTCACATCAATGAGAGCACCAGAGGTAGCTAGGAAAGGTCGCCCAAGAATAATAGGTATATGATTATCTTCATCCATTTCCAAAACTACAAAATCCACAGGTATCACAAATTTCCCAACTCGTAGGGGAACATCTTCTACCTTACCCTTAGGAAATTTGATCGAATGATCAGCTAACTGTAGGGTAATGTTGGTAGGAAGAAGTTCTCCTACCCCTAATCTTTGATATACAGAATATGGCATAAGACTAACACTAGCCCCAAGATCAAATAATGCATTATCAATTTTCATTTTATTAATAGCACAAGGGATTGAGAAATTACCTGGGTCTCCCAATTTGGGAGGCATCTTGTTCATGATGATTGCACTACAATTCGCGGTGAGGTTAACAGTTTCCATCCCCTCACAATTCCTCCTGCCACTCAAAATATCTTTCAAAAACCTAGCATAGTTAGGCATTTGTTTTATAGCGTCGGTGAATGGTATGGAAAGGTGAATTTGCTTCAAAGTATCTAAAAACTTACCGAATTGAACATCCAACTTATGTCTCACAAACTTATGGGGGTAAGGAAGTTTTTGCAATAGATTGGGTTCTTTGACTTGTGCTACTTCCTTTTCATTTAGGACCTCTACAGTTTTATCATTCTCTCCGGTCCTCTCCTCCTCACTCTCTATAATAGTATCAGTGGTAGGTGTAGTCACAGATTGACTCCTAGGGGGTACTACTTCATCGCTCCCCCTCAATGTCTTTCCACTCCTAGTGGTGATAGCATTTACAGAGTTTTTAGGGTCAATACCTTGAGGTGGGAGTTTTGACACTCCAACCCCATCCTTTATAGCACTAGCCAACTGAGAAATCTGGATTTCAAGCATTTTATTATGTGTCATCACTTCATTAAACTTTTTATCACTGGTGGCCATGAAAGTGTTGAACATTTTGGTCTGTGCTTCCATCATCTCCTCCAAACTAGTCCTTTGCGATGGTCCTTGAGCATTGTAGTTGTCATTAGAGGCTCGGGAGCCACGCGCATTAGACTGTTGGGGATTTTGATTTTGGAAGTTGTTCCTGTTACCATTGTTATTCCAATTTCCCCTGTTATTGGCATTCATGTTCTGATTGTATTGCCCTTGATTACCTGCATTTTGTTGGTAATTATTCTGATTACCAAAATTACCATGTTGATTATAAGACCCTTGGGGATTTTGGTCCCTTTGGTTCCTGTTTCCCCCCTGGTTTTGCTGTTGGTAGTCAGAATTATTACCCTGTTGATTATAATTGTTCCCTCTTTGATTAGGTGGTAAATATCTGTTATTGTCATTCCTAGGTCTATTATCATAAGACAAGGCATTGACTTGTTCATTATCACACTCATTACCATCATTATAGTTGGATTAAAATTGGGAATCTACGTTACAGGCAGAGGTATCATGGTCATAAGACCCACAGTTTTCACAGAATATACATCCCGCAGGCATATTATTAGAGTTAGAGTGCATACTTGCTCCCTTAGAATAGGATGGAAGATTTTGATGCGGTGGAGCGTTGAGCTTCTCTTTGATAATTGACATTTCCTTACCTAGATTTACAATTTGCGATGTCAAATTCCCGATTGCATTAAGATGGTCTACCGAATAGACCGCTCCTCCACTCTTGCTCGTGGCCTCTCGCTCTCCATCTTGCCAATCCATGTGGTGTCGTACCACATCTTCTATGATATCTATGACTTCTTCTTCGGTTTTGTTCATAATGGGGCCACCTGCTCCCGCATCCAAACTGGTCTTCCCTTGAGGACTCAATCCTCCATAGAAAATCTGTAAAACTTGATATGTTGGGATTCCGTGGTGTGGGCACTCTCTTTGATACTCCTTGTACCTTTCCCATGCTTCGTAGATTGACTCCCCACTCCTTTGCCGAAATCCCTGGATCAAAGCTCTAGCATCGGCCGTCTTCTTTTGGGAATAAAATCTTCCCAAAAATGTTGTCGTGACATCATCCCAAGTGTGTAGAGAGTTCGGCTTCACCTCCTTCTCTAACCATTCGAGAGCTCTCCCAATAAGTGAAAAGGGGAAAAGCTTCAATCTCACGAACACTTGATTCACCCCATTAACCTTGATGGTATTGCAGTACTTCTCAAATTCGTTCAAATGAGCCAAAGGGCTCTTATGCTTGGCACCACTAAACTGCCTTCTCTCGATGAGGGTGATCATAGCCGGCCGGATCTCGAAATCATTGGCCTCAGTAGTGGGTGGAGCAATCCCACTTGAAGCTCTATACGCCCCAGGAGTTCCCAACTCCTTAAGGGGTCGTGGTGCTGGCCGATTGGGTTGGCGCGGTATGTCTGCCATTGGAACCTGTTGTGTGTTGTGTTCCTTTCCTTGAGAGTTTGATGACGTCAATCGAGATTTACGATTGCTCTTCAAAGTTCTTTCGATTTCTGGATCGAAGGGTATTAATTCTCTCTGTTTAGACCTGCGCATACACACTAACCAAACCAATTATATAGCAGGGCTACAAGTGTAGCCAAAAGGGAAAAATCTTTTTGTGCTTTTTTATGATGAACTAGACTCAAGAAATCAAAAATCAATTAACAAACACCGTTCCCCGGCAACGGCGCCATTTTGACAAGGGTTAAATCGGTCGCTACAATCTAACTCTCAATCAAACAATACTTATACGAACACCCTATAACCAAGTACAATGGCAAATAAAGGTTCGGTCCACGAGGAACGAGAGTAATTGCAAATCAATCTTAAACCTAAGCTAGTTCGAAATCAATGGAAAATGGTGTTCTAAAATACTACTAATAAGATGGAATAAATCAATAAACTAAGACACTAGGGAGAACGGGAATCCGCCTAACCATTGGTAACTAAGCAACAAGGAATCACAGAGACAAACGGGATATGCAAAGACTATAAGTCTGATCAACATCATGTGATAGGAAGACAACGGGCAATACTAAGCTTGGATTTCTCATGCACTTAACATTACTCGATACATAATCAAACCACATTCAATAATGAAATACTCAATTCACAATCTCTTGCTCAAATCAAGAATATCATGCAATCAAATTCAATATTCTAGGTTAGCTACTCCTATTATAATGAATTAACATGCAATCGCATATAATCAATTTAATCATAATCCGTTTATCAAAATCAACCCTCAATTACATAGATTACCTAGGCCGGGTTTCATCCCGAAACCCTAGCTAGGAGACTACTCACACATATTCATAATCAAAGCAATAATGAATTCCAAAAGCATAATAGATATAAACATGAATTCTGATTAAGGAATAATAAAGCTTGATTAATAAACAAGAATGAATAATACCAATTTTATTGATGCGAATCAATGGAAAAGTTCAGAACTTTGATATCCGTCGTCAATGAATAATACAAAGAATCTTCGCAAATCTTGCTTCAAATCAATCCAAGAAAACTAAAATCTCTAGAAATATCTCTAAGAAAACTAATGAATCTCTAATACTAAGAACATTCTCCAATAACTCTCTACAAAGGCTCTCAAAACTATCTCTAAAACTGTCTCTGGAATCCTCTTAAAGTCGGGCCTTATATACGTCTTCTAATTCGGAGAAGTCAAGCGCGCAGTTAACCCTGGATCAGCACGGCCGTGCTGAATTTGGCACGGCCGTGCTAGCTTGTCAGTAAGTAAACCGGATTTCTTCTTCAAATTGGCACGACCGTGCTATATATGGCACGGCCGTGCAGCTTCCTGGCACGGCCGTGCTAAAAATGACACGGCCGTGCTGAATATGCTCTAGCACGGGGCTCATACTGAAGCTGACACGGGCACGGGCAACATCTGGCACGGCCGTGCTAATGGCCTGCACGGCCGTGCGGGTGCGTGGATACTGACACGGCCGTGCTGCCTTGCCTGGGGTTGCTTGCTTATAGGCCAACACGGGTGTGCCTATGGTAACACGACCGTGTTGCATATGCTCTATAATCAATGCACGACACTTGAACTTCCTTAACTCCTCGGACTCTGGTCAAGGCTAGCTCGGTTACGCATCAAGGGCTCGGGATCCGATTAAACTCGGTTGATATTACCTGAAAACACATCAAAAACAAACCGAAAACCCGTGAAGCACGTAATATGGGGAACGTAAGCATAACAAGGTAATAATCGGCTAAAGCGGCCCCAAATACATCCAAAATCATCCTAAAATATGCTCTAAAGCGCGCCCTAAAGTGTGCTTGTCACCGGGCATGGGCCCGATCGGGCGCGAAAGCGAGGAAAAATTTCAGCTCTTAATTCGCCCGATCGAGCGCACAACTAGAGTTGGAATTGGAGCTTTATTCGCCCGATCGGGCGAAGCTTGCATGATCGGTCGCCTTTTTCTGGAAAATCGAGTGAAGGAAAAGATATGTCGGGCGAAGCTCGCCCGATCGGGCGAGTAACAAGGCGAAATTTTACTTCGTATTTGCGCCCGATTGGGCGGAGCTCGCCCGATCGGGCACGCAAGGGGACATCTGGAATTCTATATTTTCTCCCGATCGGGCGAGGCTTGCCCGATCGGGCGCGCCTATTTTTGGCCGTCCATTATATTCCTTTCCCTTCCTTCTTTCCTCACTTTCTTCTTCTTCCACCTTCTTAATTACTACTTTCTCTCTCTAAAACCTCCATTCTCACACCTTCAAACTCCCTTATTTTCAAGATCTCCTCCAATTCTTCCATCAAAACTCAAATATTTTTGCATATTCTTAATCCTTTCATCTTTCTCTACAATTTGCACCAATTTTCTACCACTTTCTCTCAATTTTTATCAAACCCTAAGAGAGAGAAAGCTTCAATTCCTACCATTTCTCATAAGCAATGGCTCTCAAAAGATCTAGGACCATAAGGGGGGAAAGCTCAAGGCAACAAGCGCCTAGAATTGACCCGGAGTTGCAAGTTCCGGGATGGGAGAGGGTGGTCATCACCACCCAAGAGCAAAAGCAAAGGATGATCAATCTCACGTCAAGGCAGTTAATTCCTACACGTTTTGTTCATCACCCCACCCTTGCTAAATTAGGAATTGATAAACCCGTAGAAAAGTTGTTTAAAGGAATTGGCATGAGTGATTTGTTTAACTTGCACTATGATACTTATGACTATTTGACCTTGGAATTTATTTCTAGTTTTAATGTCATAAAATCCAATGCTTTGATTTCTCATGTTCAATTTAGATTACTTAATAATGATGTTAGATTGTCTTTGAAAGAATTTGGCAAATTATTTGAGTTAAAATCGGATAGACCAATTGAACCTCCTCAAGACAACATTGCCGTTGTCTATCAATCCCTTATGGGGGATGCCAACTTGAACCTCCAACATGCCAAGGGCACTTGGATACAACATCCCGTGCCAAAGTTTTGGCAACGGTTTGTTGGCCTTACCATCTTTGGGAGGCATGAACCCGCTAATGTTAGGAGGGATGAGCTAGAATTGTTAGGGTCATACATGATACCTAGGAGTGATTGATGAGTGACATTTATGTCACTCTTAGGGAGTAGTTTTAGAGCTATTTTTGTGTTTATTTTCCCTTATTTTCCTTTTATTCTTTTGTTTTCTCTTTAATAAAGTTTTAGAGCAATTATTCCTTTGTCAAATTGGCACCGTTGCCGGGTTTATAATTGCGTCGTCAAACAACTATACCTAAATCAAATAAAATTTATAACACTCGACTCAACCTATTACAAATATAGGGCAAGTAGAGGGGTCGAACCACAGGGAGAAATGCATAAACACCGCATTCATTACCTAGAGTCCAAGCTATCTCGGAACAAGAAGTGTGAACAACTAAGAGATTAAACTAAGAACGAAATGGATTAAAATTAATATAACTAAGCACCAAGGGAAATGGGTAGATGTAGATGCCGCTTAATCATGCAATAACAAAGTAGCAAATCAATGGTAAACTAAACATGCATGAATATCGAAGTAAGGCCCAATCTAACCGCCTTCCGGGGTTAATCGGTTTCTCCTAACATAGCCTCTATGTTTCCACACTAGAACCATATATTAGAAGGTGCAATCAAAGAACTATCGATAGTAATGAATCTCAACTAAGTCAACTTCCGTTACTTGTTAGCAAAGACTCACCTTTAATCAACTAACAATGTGCACTTGCAAGAAGATCAAAGAATATCAAGCATGTAAAGACTTTAATCACAAATAAATTAATTCTAAACCCTAGAACATGCTCAATATCCAACTACACCACAACCATCTCCTTAACGGGAAAATTACTCACTAATCATGCTAATAACAAGATTAATTAACAAACAATCAAGAATAAACATGATTAACAAGCAATACCGGCCATAAAATCAAACCGCATAGTTCTAGGGTTTTGTTCTAGAGAGAGAAACTCTAGCTTCTCTCTAGCCCTTTGAAGAAGGGTCCCTGTGGTTGCCTTCATCGGATTCTTTCTTCAAAGGGTTAGATTGAAAAGCTCGTTTCTTGTTCTTCAATGTCAAAATACAAACCCTAAGGGCTTTTGGTCTCGGGTCTGATATTCAACCTTCATTCAAGGTTGAAGAAGCGGCGGCTGTTTTGGTTGAATCGAATGCTGGGAGGTGTTTCAAGTCTATTCTATTTCCCAGCAGTCGGGTTGTGCTTAAAGTATTAATTTTTCTCTTGCTGGGTTGTTTCTGGGTCTTTTGGGTTCGATTTCGACCATCAAACCCTCGGTTTTCTGGGTTTTCTTTGCTTTGTTCTGATCTAGCTCGCTGGTGGCTGAGTTTTTCTAGCTTATTTCGCCGGTGATTGGTCTAGTTCAGTGGGTTTTCCTTCTTCAATTTTCTGGGTTTTTCGCTTGAGATTGAAGAAGGGTCTGAGTTCATTATTCCGGTGGCTGTTTTGGTTGATTCGACTGCTGGGTGGAGTTTCAGGTTTATTCTATTTCTCGGCAGCCGGTACTTGCTAAAAGTGTTGATTTTTTCTTCATTCGTTGGGCTGATTCTGGATTTTTGGGCTTTGATTTTCAAATCAAACCCTCGATTTTCTGGGTTTCCGCTCAAGGATGTTGTGGTGTTCTGGTCTTGTTCGTTGGTGACTGGACTTCTTGTTCTCTGGGTTATTTTGCCGGTGATGGGTCTAATTTAGTGGTCTCGGGGTGTATTTCTTTGTGGTTGGCGAGTGCGATTTCTGGGTTCGTTTCTCCGGGGGTTTTTCTGCTGTTTGTGGGATTTCTTCTTGGAGGGTGAGCTTGGGGGTTGGTGGCAGCTCCTCTGATTTGCATTTTGTTGAGATTGAGGTATTTCCCGTTGTTCATTAACTATTAAAGGAAGGCTAAATATTTTTATTTTCCTCCTATTTATTATCTTTGTGTAAAATGGGATTTGCTTCTTTGGTTTTATCTACTGTCTAGATGTATTATATTACTTTTTCAGCTTAGACTTCCTAGTGATTAGTGTTGTTGGTTGATGGTTCATGGTAGCGATCCTTTGTCCTGTTTTGTATTGTATGCTTGTCGTGATGCTATCCTAGCAGGATGGTTTCTGGGTTGTTATTTAGCTGTCATTTTATGATTATGTCTATTGATGGTGGATAATTGTTGGAGGTTGGTTGTCATTGTTAAGTCTGGGTCTTGTTAGCTTGCTTGGTGTGTAGTGGGTTGAGGCCCATTTTTAGTGCTGTCTCCTAGCATGAGGTGCTAGTTGATGGCCTGGGTTGTATGGTGGGTGGTCTTCCTATTGCTACCTTGTTTCTTGCTTATATCTGGACTTCTTTTATGCCTTTTCTTTTGTGGTAGTTGTTGGCCTATCTTTTCCTCGGCATCTTATGCTTTTCTGCTTTGCTTGAGCCCCTATGTTTGTGATGCTGGCTGATGGATCATGGCTACGATCCTTTGTCCTGGTTTGTATTGCATGTATGCTTTTGTTCTGTCCTGGCATGGTGATTACAGGGTTATTACCAAGCTAATTTTATGGTGATGCTGATAGAAGGTGTTATTTGTTTTATTTGGTGGAGGTTGGCTGTCATGGTTGAGTCTTGGCCATTTTAGCTTGCCTGGTATGTAGTGGGATGAAGCCCGTTTTTAGTGCTGTCTCCTAGCATGAGGTGATAGTTGATGGCTTGTATTGTATGGTGGGTGGTTCCCTCTTTCTACCTTGGTTCTTGCTTCTGTCCAGGCTCCTTCTTTTACCTCTTTTGCTGTGGTGGTTGTTGATCTACCTCTGTCCAGGCGTCTTATGCTATTATGTTTTACTTGAGCCTCCTTGTGTTTGTGCTGCTGGCTGATGGTTCATGGCTACGATCTTTTATTCTGGTTTGTACTGCATGTATGCTATTGTTCTGTCCTGACAGGCTGACTATGGGGTATTATCAAGTTATTTTATGGTGATGCTGGTGGTGGTGTTTTCTCTGTAGTTGTTTTAGCGTGGTGGAAGTTGGTTGTTAAGGGTGAGTCTTGGTTATTCTAGCTTGCTTGGTGTGTAGTAGGTTGAGGCCCTATTTTTAGTGTTGTCTCCTAGTATGAGGTGCTAGTTGATGGCCTGGATTGTATGGTGGGTGATATTCCTATTGCTTCCTTGTTTGCTGTTTCTTCCGGGACTCCTTCTTTTGCCTCTTCCGTTGTGATAGATGTTGATCTTCCTTTATCGTGGCATCTTGTGCTTCTCTGTCTTGCTTGAGCCTCCTTATGTTTGTGCTGCTAGATGATGGTTCATAGCTGTGATCTTTTGTCCTGGGCTGTACTACATGCATGCTGTTGTTCTGTCGTGGCAGGCTGACTGTGGGATTGTTATCAAGCTGCTTTTTATGATGATGTTGGCGGATGGTGTATGCTTTCAAGCTAAGCTAATGTTTTTTTATACTCACCTTTTTTGTTATCTTTGGATTGTTGGGTTTTTACCTACTTTTGGTTATAGCTTCGGTTTCCTGTACCTTTGTTAGTTAGAGGTTCCGTAGTTGTTGTCTTTATATTGCCTTCGGGCTTTGGTTTTGTTGCTTCTTTGGCCCAGAGGGCGTGTACTGAACTTTCATTTCTTGTAGTTACTACTTTTTTGGGTAGTAACTCTTTACTTTTGGTAATAAAATTCTTTATCTACCAAAAAAAAAAAAAAAAAACAAGCAATACCAACAACTAAAATAATAATCAAAATAAAGCAAATAAAAATAGAGGAGAGAGAGTTAGAGATTCTAATTGATTGAATGTGAAAATCTACAAACAAGATAGTCAATCTTCTTCTTCAATATCCAAGCTCAACAATGGTGAAACCCTCACTTTCTCTCTCTAAACTATCCTAATCCTAACCTCAACCTAGAGAGAGAAGCTCTCCTAAAACTAATTAGAGAGTAGAATAGATGGTTCTTGAATAATCCTAATTACCCCCAAAAAAATGGGTATTTTTACTAAGCTTAATAAAATAAAAGAGAAATAGAAAAATAAGGAAAATAAATAAATAAAAAAGAAAATAAAAAGAAAGAAAAACCCACTAATCAAATCCCCTAAACCGACCATTCTCTTTCATCTTTCATTTTGCTGCTTTGTGAACTTCATCACCACCGTATCACACCACCATCAACGGACATCATCATTACAAATCGAAATCAACGGTAATCACCAAGCTCCAATTGTTTGCTCTCATTAATTATCACGTGTGAAGCTCGTGAAGTGGTTCGGTCGAACCACGGGTTGGTTCGGTCGAACCATGGGTTGGTGCGGCCGAACTACGGGGTTGGTTCGGTCGAACCATGGGTGTGTTCGACCACACCTCTTCAATTCACAGAACTTTGAAAGTCTCTGACTCGTACTTCGACCGAACCCTCAACGGTTTGCTCGAACCCGATCAATTTGTGATTTGTTCTAATTTTGGGCGCTTTATTGAAGGATTGCAATTGGTGTGGTGATGATGGTGTGGGCTGGTGGTTTGTCGTAGCGGTGAGGGAGGTAATTTTGTCAGAGCTGCGGTGGTCAAATTGGGATTGTGGTGGCGAATTGATTGTGGGCTGCTCTGGTGTTGCTTGTGCTTTGGTGTTGCGAGTGGCTGTGAGGAGATGTTGTCGGTGTCAAAGGAAGGTGGTCAGGTGGTTTGATGGTTAAGGGGTGAATGTGGTGACTGATGGTGGTTTTGGTGTTGGGCGAATTGCAGGCTGCAATTGTTGGCTGCTAGGTGCCGCGGAGGTTGCTGTTGAATGCAGGTGAATTGGGGAAGGGGAGTAAGGAATTGAGTGGGTGTGGTTTGGTGGAATTTGTTGGTAGAGCTGGTGGTTTGGTTGGTGGTTGCAGCAAGGGGGTTGGTGGTGGCAGGGGAGTTGCGTGGCTGGTTTGGTTGGTTGAATGGTGGTCAGGGAGCAAGGGAAATGGCTGTGGTGGTCCTTGGTGTGCGGTGGTGCAGGTGTTGCGTGAGGGAGGCAGCAGGGGTTGATGATTGGGTGCGTGAGGTTGCTATGGTTTGGTTTGGGTTGCAGCTGGTGGTGGCGAAGGAGCAGGGGATGTTGATTGGTTTTGGTGGGCTGATGTGTGTGCCGATTTGGGTGGCTAAAGGTGGAGATGGCGTGTGATTGGTGGGCTGATTGTGTGTGTGATTGGTGGGCTGATTGTGCGTGGTTGCAGCAGGGTGTTGGTTGCAGGGGTGAAATTGGTGGTGTTTGACTTGGACCTTGAACTCGAGCCTACACACAAACAAACCCGAAGATAAAAGTGTGAAACCGAGACAAATAAAATAAAATAAATAAAAAGGGAATAAATAAAATAAAATAGAAAAAGAGAAGTAACACTAAACTAATAAAAATAATAAATAAAAGTAAAAATAGAAATAAGAGAAATAAAACTAAAACTAATAAAGACATAAAAACTATACAAGCAAATAAAGTAAAATAAAATACGAAAATAAACTAAAATTAATAAAATAAAGAAAATGAACTAAAATGCTCCAAAATTACCAAAATAAACTAGAAACTTTATTAAAGAGAAAACAAAAGAATAAAAGGAAAATAAGGGAAAATAAACACGAAAATAGCTCTAAAACTACTCCCTAAGAGTGACATAAATGTCACTCATCAAATTCCCCCAAGCTAAACCTTTGCTCGTCCTCGAGCAAAGCTAAGGCAAAAGAGAACAAGAGGGAATTATTGAAAGCAAAAGAAACAAAATAGAAACAAAGAGAAAGAATGTACACTAACTCATTTTCGTAGGAATCACGGAAGCATTTAGCGTATGCATCAAGCCCTTTAAACCCCTATGTCGCCAAAGAGGACGAGTAAGCTCTCATGAGGGTTTCCTAAGAGGTTTAACCCACAACTCTCGACAAAAACCAAGGCAAGACAACAAATGGAAAAAGAGAAGAAACATGAAAAGAGAAAACAAACACAAGCTCATGTATGGACAAAAGATAGGGACAAGTACTAATGAATGCAAACCTTTCTAAATGGACAAATGTATGCACGTTCCAAGATGTCAATGGTTGATTGAAACATAACACATGCTAAGCATAAAGAACTACTTAGGACTCAATCCACCCTAGCCCCAACCAATCGGGCCACGTTCTCTTCACTAGCTTCAAATCAACCCTTAAGCTAGCTTCTCAAGATTCCACGAAGGAACCGGAAAAAGATAAAGAAATGAAAAACTTTGAGAAGGTAATCCCGACATCTCAACTATGCATACTCTTTCCATAGGTTTGAAGTCTATCTCCCTCCATCGTTCTTTTGACCTAACCCACTAGAGTCTAAGGGTCTTTTTATTGGTAGTAACGAAAGGTTAAGGGTTAAGGCGGGGTAAAAATTTGAAATTTGGTGAAATTTCCTAAGTGAAGCAAAAAGTGCGGCCGACACTCAAAAACAACTCAAGAAGTCACTAAATATCAAACAAAAATACCAAAAATGCCACTCCCCCAAGCTTATTCAACACCAACACGCGATATATACAAAATGAAGTAACGATCCCCCCAAGCTTGAACAAAGCATTGTCCCCAATGCTTAAACTAAGGAAGAAAACGAAACCATCAAAAATATTTTTATTATTTTTGTTTCTTTTCCATTTTTTTCGAGATTTTATTCGTTGTCCTTGCCTTTTTATCTATGGACGACTTTTTCTTGCGACATCATTTGATTTTCTTGAATTGCATCTTTCTTTTGAAACTCAACTCTAACCAAATCTCAAAGTGCTTCTTGTTTATGATCAACAACTCAAAACTCAAACCTCACATACCAATGCTTCACTAACTAAAAGGTTGGTAAACATAGGCCATTAGGTTTGTAATGCGGTTTAAACAAGAGCGGGAAACATAAGGCTCAAATTGCTTAGCAAGTAGGTAAATTCAAAATAGAAAATCAAATTTGTAACAAAACAAAAAGAAGATAAAGAAAAATGAGAAAGGGGTGCCCTTTTCCTCCCCTAGAGTGCTTCGGCCACGATCTTGAGAGCTATAAGTCAAAACAAGGATCAAGACATGCATAGCTAAGGATCCAAATGTGCCACACAACAAAATGATGAAGGCTAGAATAATGTTACCTCGCAAGGGATTATAACTAGTCAAATACCAACCAAGGGTGTCAAATCCACTATAGAGAGTAACAACATCTTACCACATACCCGTGAACTAAGGCTTCATGGATTCCTAAAAGTTCTTAACCCGACTACCTTAGCATGTAATATCCTAGAGTTAACCAATGACACTCTCAAATCGTGCACACATTAACCACTTAGGAAGAAAGGCATTCAAGAGTAAACAAATCCAAAAGATATAATGTCCAATCCAAGTTAAAACAAAGACACAACACCTAATTGCCTTGATCAAAACGAAAATCTTTTTGTATTTTTCAAAGGCATGAAAAACATGGAAATGCATATACTCAAGTGCATGGCATATATGAATCAACATCCCACCAAACATGATAGAATACCCTCCCCCAAGCTTGGATGAGGCAACATGCTCAAACATAGACCAAATAATCCATGGGAAGGGAAAACAAGGAGATATTAATCCAACATTACCAACACATGATCTTCAAGTCACAATGAGTAAGAGAGGGGGAATAGAAGGATATTACCGAATATGGGGAAAATGCAAAATCACACAAAAACCCGAAATAACCTCATAGGATCCACAATCTCTACAAATAAGGCTTGAAACCCACATGGGTAAGTTGAGGCACATTTCCTTGATTCTTGATTATCACCAATGCCCAAGAGTATATCAAGTTGTTTACCTAGCAAGGAACACAAACACGTCCATGAGAGAAAATCTAATCTAAAAAGAAAGGAAAATGAAAGCAATGAAACAAGGGTTACTTCCCGCAAAGTCTTGTTTAACGTCCAAGCGAGACCGCTCTAGGAAATAATAATTTAACGCACGCAAGAGCTTGTCAAATGCACTACTACACATTTCATGGGGGTGTAAATAGGCAAATGACGGAATAAGAACATGCAACAAAATCATTGCACGCAAGTGAAGAGGGAGATGCCAAAAAAAAGAAGAAGAAGGATCGAAAGGAAACTCAAGAAAGTAAGAAGTAGAAGAAGGAAAAGAATAATAGAAAGAAAAGGAAAAAGGCAAATCCTCATCACATAATTTTTGGTTGACAAAATTTCTCTCTTCCTTCATAATGATGGAATGAGGGACATGAAAATCATCCATAGAGGGCGGCTCCCCAATAGGCTCTTTGAGATAGGAAGGGAGAGAAGTAGGGTAAGGAAGGATGTGGTCGAACCTTAGAGAAAAAGGGGTATGAGAAACGGGAAAAGGGGTAGCTACTCCCTCACCACAAGGTCTCACATCGCCAATGAGGGCATGAAAATCAATCATAGAATCCTCAAATGAAGGGCACTCACGATCTATACCTCCTTCAAGCTCAAAAACTCCAAGGGAGTCAACCTTATCCTCCTTTTCACCCCAATAGACAACCTTTCCTTCAACTATCTCAAAACCCAAGGTCCCAAAATCGTGCATGAATGGAGGTAGATTCATCTCGAACTCATCTAAGTCCCAAGAAGCGTTCTCGATGAAATCATCCAATAATCTATAAGACCTCATATGACTCTTGAAAAATATGTGGGACATTACCTCAAAAGAGTCTATATACTCATAGATTGAAGGGTCACAAACATACACTTGAGACTCATTAAGATGGGAAGAAGGATTAGGATTTTCAAAATCAACACTCTTTTCATTTTCAACTCCTTCACCATCACTTGAATGCTCTCTAATGGGATCCTCACTCATATGGGGAAGAGAAGAAGAAGGAAGGGCATTTTCTTGAGAGTTGGCTAGTTGGAGAATTTGGCTCTCAAGCATCTTCATTCTAGCTTCCGTCTCCCTATTCTCAACTTCCCTCATCTCGTTATACTTCTCCATCATCTCCATTATCTTCATTATCTTATCTTCCTTCAAATTTTCCATAGAATTACCCTCATGAAAGGACTCATTAGAAGCATAAGGGAAATCATTTGAAGCCATGTAAGAACAAGAAGATGAGGAGGGAGGATCATTCACATTATAAACATGAGCATCATCATATTGGGGAGAGGGGGCATAATCAAGCAAATGAGATTCATCATCAACAATAGGAGATAGAGAGTTGAAATCACTTGTACTAGGTTCACAAATAGGATCACAAGACAAATCATGGGGATGCATGCCACTAATAAAACTATTATCACATAGAGAATAAAAATTAGCAACATTACATGCCCTATTGCGTACTTCCTTAGCAAACCGTACAAAAAAGCTCCAAGCACTATGAACCGATAATGCTTGAAATTCGCCATTAAACCTACTTTCAACTTCATATCTCGTTTGTTCATTCATGCCATAATAACAAATCTCACAAGCTTCACAAGGATTACAACCATTATAGTTCAAAAACCCAACAAGTCTATGGAAGTAGACATAAAAAGACTGATCATCATATTGAGGAAAAGAAAAACGTGCCATTTTTTCAACAACAAAAACAAAACAAAGAGAACAAAAACAAATCAAAAGCAAAATATATACAATGGACTAGTCTCAATAAGATAACATAATGGTAATGGAAGCCGTTCCCCGGCAACGATGCCAATTTGACGAGGGAATAAACGCGTCGTCAATTGTCTATCCCTAGATCAAATATAATTTATACAACCTAAACAAACCTAATACAAGTATAAGGCAAGCATAAGGGTCGAACCACAGAGAACGGATAAACACCACCAAATGTTATCGACAATTAAGCTAGTCCGGAATAGGAGATAAATAAACTAAAGTCTAAAAATGCTAAAACAAGAAATAAAACATTAAGGGAAATGGTTTAGGTATAGCATTCACTTGAACATAAACAAAGGCATAGAAATTGAATTAATTATGAACTAAACATGCATGAATATCGAAGTAAAAGATCCAATCTAGCTGCCTTCTGGGGTCAACTGGCTTCTCCTAACATAGCCTCTATGTTTCCACACTAGAACCATATATTAGAAGGTGCAATTAAAGAACTATCGATAGTAATGAATCTCAACTAAGTCAACTTCTGTTACTTGTTAGCAAAGACTCACCTTTAATCAACTAACAATGTGCACTTGCAAGAAGATCAAAGAATATCAAGCATATAAAGACTTTAATCACAAATAAATCAATTCTAAACCCTAGAACATGCTCAAGATACAACTACACCACAACCATCCCCTTAATGGGGGAAATTACTCACTAATCATGCTAATAACAAGATTAATTAACAAACAATCAAGAATAAACATGATTAACAAGCAATGCCAACAACTAAAATAATAATCAAAATAAAGCAAATAAAAATAGAGGAGAGAGAGTTAGAGATTCTAATTGATTGAATGTGAAAATCTACAAACAAGATAGTCAATCTTCTTCTTCAATATCCAAGCTCAACAATGGTGAAACCCTCACTTTCTCTCTCTAAACTATCCTAATCCTAACCTCAACCTAGAGAGAGAAGCTCTCCTAAAACTAATTAGAGAGTAGAATAGATGGTTCTTGAATAATCCTAATTACCCCCAAAAAAATGGGTATTTTTACTAAGCTTAATAAAATAAAAGAGAAATAGAAAAATAAGGAAAATAAATAAATAAAAAAGAAAATAAAAAGAAAGAAAAACCCACTAATCAAATCCCCTAAACCGACCATTCTCTTTCATCTTTCATTTTGCTGCTTTGTGAACTTCATCACCACCGTATCACACCACCATCAACGGACATCATCATTACAAATCGAAATCAACGGTAATCACCAAGCTCCAATTGTTTGCTCTCATTAATTATCACGTGTGAAGCTCGTGAAGTGGTTCGGTCGAACCATGGGTTGGTGCGGCCGAACTACGGGGTTAATTCGGTCGAACCATGGGTGTGTTCGACCACACCTCTTCAATTCACAGAACTTTGAAAGTCTCTGACTCGTACTTCGACCGAACCCTCAACGGTTTGCTCGAACCCGATCAATTTGTGATTTGCTCTGATTTTGGGCGCTTTAATGAAGGGTTGAAATTGGTGTGGTGATGACGGTGTGGGCTGGTGTTTTGTCGTAGCGGTGAGGGAGGTAATTTTGTTAGAGCTGCGGTGGTCAATTTGGGATTGTGGTGGCGAATTGATTGCGGGCTACTCTGGTGTTGCTTGTGCTTTGGTGTTGCGAGTGGCTGTGAGGAGATGTTGTCGGTGTCAAAGGAAGGTGGTCAGGTGGTTTGATGGTTAAGGGATGAATGTGGTGACTGATGGTGGTTTCGGTGTTGGGCGAATTGCAGGTTGCAATTGTTGGCTGCTAGGTGCGGTGGAGGTTGCTGTTGAATGCAGGTGAATTGGGGAAGGGGAGTAAGGAATTGAGTGGCTGTGGTTTGGTGGAATTTGTTGGTGGAGCTGGTGGTTTGGTTTGTGGTTGCAGCAGGGGGGTTGGTGGTGGCAAGGGGAGTTGCGTGGCTGGTTTGGTTGGTTCAATGGTGGTCAGGGAGCAAGGGAAATGGTTGTGGTGGTCCTTGGTGTGCGGTGGTGCAGGTGTTGCGTGAGGGAGGCAGCAGGGGTTGATGATTGGGTGCGTGAGGTTGCTATGGTTTGGTTTGGGTTGCAGCTGGTGGTGGCGAAGGAGCAGGGGATGTTGATTGGTTTTGGTGGGCTGATGTGTGTGCCGATTTGGGTGGCTAAAGGTGGAGATGTGCGTGTGATTGGTGGGCTGATTGTGTGTGTGATTGGTGGGCTAATTGTGCGTGGTTGTAGCAGGGTGTTGGTTGCGGGGGTGAAATTGGTGGTGTTTGACTTGGACCTTGAACTCGAGCCTACACACAAACAAACCCGAGGTTAAAAGTGTGAAACCGAGACAAATAAAATAAAATAAATAAAAAGGAAATAAATAAAATAAAATAGAAAAAGAAAAGTAACACTAAACTAATAAAAATAAATAAATAAAAGTAAAAATAGAAATTAGAGAAATAAAGCTAAAACTAATAAAGACATAAAAACTATACAAGGAAATAAAGTAAAATAAAATACGAAAATAAACTAAAATTAATAAAATAAAGAAAATGAACTAAAATGCTCCAAAATTTCCAAAATAAACTAGAAACTTTATTAAAGAGAAAACAAAATAATAAAAGGAAAATAAGGGAAAATAAACACGAAAATAGCTCTAAAACTACTCCCTAAGAGTGACATATATGTCACTCATTAGTGATAAGCTCAACATTGTCCATAAGATGGCCAACCACTTCCAAAGGGTGGCCAATACGGCCGAGGCGGGTAGGTCTAGGGTACCTATTTATTTTGGTGGTCTAGTAACTCACATAGCGGTCAAACACCTTAACTTTGTCCCTAACAACGAAGGGAAGGTAGCCGGCCCAACAATTATGGACCTACCCTATTTAGGTTGCCTAAATTGGATAAATGTCATAGGAGGTGAGACTTGGTGGGTGATTCAAAGGGAATCGGGTAGAAGGGACAATGCTTTTACTTTGCCCAACTCCGCCTTGACCAAATTTGAGAAGGGGAAGCCTTCTTATACTTTTGAGATTAACGGTCAAGGTGAGGTTCAACCACTTCACCCTTCACCACAACCCCACCAATCTCCCCTAGACCACTCCCCTCATCACCATTCACCACACTACCCACCACCTCCACCCTTCACATATGACATTCCCACTTCCTCAACCAACTACAACATTGACCCCAACGCCCCTTATGACTTTTCGGCTTTTAGGAGCCAATTGGATAGGATTGAGATGGGGAAAGGGAGAGTCGAGAGTATGGATAGGAACTTGGACACTAGGGTTGGGTCTCTAGATAGACGGGTGGGGTATGTGGAGAGGAACCTTGGGAGGGGTCTATACCCCATGTACGATGATTATGTGCGTCAGGGGGCTATTCCCCCGATTCACCTGTTCCCAATTGGTTCCAATATCCGCAAGGAGGATACACGGACCCAAGTGCCTACGGTACCTATGTGAACTACTCATCGGTCCATGGTTATGGGACCGATGTTCCTTTTGGTGGGCTTGGGGGTAATGTAGACCTACCCTAACTACTTTGCAGGTGGTTCGGGTTATGGAGGTGGTGGTTCGAGCCATGGAGGAGCCGGTTCTAGCCATGGAGGGGGCTATTCAAGGATGGATGAGGATGAGGAGTAGGCTACACTCCCAAGTCAATGAGGACATTGCTTGATTTGGCTTGGGGGGGTGATCTTTCGCTTGGTAATTCTCTTCCTTTTCTCTTTTTATTTGCTTTCTAGTATAGTTTTTATTTGCTTTTCTAGTGTAGATTTTATTTTCTTTCCTATATGAAAATACAAAAAAATTGAAAAATAAAAAAAAAATCCAAAAATACGTTCCAATGAATTGTAAATCATGCTTCCCTGTGCCCCTTATTTGAGAAAATTTGTTTTGATTCTTGGTTATTGATAATGAGCATTGTGGATTTGTTGGTCATGATTTCAAGTTTAATTGTTTGGATTCCTAAACATGAGTCAATTTTGCCAACTGCTTGTGAATATAGTGCTTGACTAGTTGATTTGGTTAGGAAATGTGTGATAGTTCCATAGTTCCTGTTATGTCAATGAATTTGAGTATTGATTTGCAACTATGAGTAGTGTTTCATGACTTATTATTATGCACATGAGGAGGACGAAGGCGTTCATTCTTTTAGGTAGCCTTCAGAGTATTTAGATACATTTGTTCCCTTCTTGCTACCCATGTTGTTGCTTGTGCCCTTTTATTGTTTATTTAGCCACATTACAAACCTATATGAGCCCCATTGGTTACTAGTCCCAAGCTTGGCTTGGGGGAGCTATTAGTTGGTGAGGTGAGGGAGTTGTGGTGTGCACATTATTTGCACAATGTGGGAATAAAAGAAGAGTGATTGTTCTTTGATTTTTGATTGGAAAATATTGATATGTTGTGTATAAAAGTTGAAATTTCCAATATGAGTTAAAAAGAGAAAAAAAAAGAGCAAAAGAAAAAATTTTAATGCTCAAATGTTCTATTTGAAGGTTGTTCAAGAAGAAAAAAAAAGAAAAAAAAATTTAAGTTTGAAAAGAAAGAAAAAAAAAGAGAATGAGTTTAAAGTTTGTATTCCACTCAAGTTCTACATTATCATATTTTTATGAGTGAATTTTGTAAGTAATGGGTTTGTTTATGTTGTTTGGAGTTGTATTTGGTGGATTCTTGTTGGAGATAGTTATGTGGTTGGAGATGTATGATCATCATCTATTTTTTATCATGGGTTTGTTAGGATTTGGCTCCCTTAATGCATAGTGTTTCGAGGGTTTTTTTCCCTTGGGAGAGTTACAACACTGAAACTGGGTTCAACAACGGGCGCCTGTACCTGCAAAGCAAACGGACCGCCGAATGGTCGGTGGTCCGCCTCCAAAGATTAAGTTAGTAAACGTTCAGTAATAAAATGTGCAGAAGTAAAGTTATCTGCTTGGATTCCAAGCTCAGGTAAAGTGCTGTCTGTTCTTTGAGAATGACAACTCTGTAGTAAGTGACGTATTGTCTCGTGGTGCGTGAATATTCTCTCTCTTTTTCTGTGTATATTTCTCTGTCTTGTCATAAATGCAGGAATGTCCCTATTTATAGGGTCCTTTTGGAAAGTGTGCCCTCCCTAGGATCTGGTGACCTAGGGATTAGGGCACGCCGTTTTTTAAGGGCCCCTTGGGATTTGGGCCTTGAAAGCTGCCATTCCCAGGGGGCAATATCTGCGTGACACGTGTCACTATCTGGAAGGTTTAAGTAGGTGCCCCTTCCAGTGACAGGTGTCATGATCTGATTGGGCCACTTGGCAGGGTATAAAATACCCAAATCATTTGCCCCTCACAGGGGTCACGTGTATTGCACGTGGCACCTGTGACAGGTGTCTTCATCTGACTTGCTGAATTTTCAAATTGTATTTTGGGGGGAAAATTAGGGTTTCCCCTTTCTATAAATAGGAAGGTTTGACTTCATTTTTGTTTTCACACCTTTGCGAATCTTGGAGAATCTCTGGACTTTTGACTCTCAAAGACTCTTAAAGACCCTGACTTTTGTCAAGCATCCGACACTCGGCCTTTCTTACCGACTGCTTCAGCCAACCAGGCGTCTCAAATACCTTCTTCTAAGGTAACCGCATGCTCTTTTCTTTTATTTTTTCTTGTGTTTTTTTGTTTATTCAAATGGTTTCCCAAACGTACACGGCACGACCTAGGTTAGCGATCAGCCGGTCACCGGGGACGGCTAAATCTAGAACTAGGAGTGTCGAATGCTCGTTCGAGAACTTTCCTTTAAGTGCATCTCCAAATTTGACAGTGTCTGTGCATCTGCAGGACACGATGGCTCGAATAAATCAGACAGCAAGGAGATATAGGCCGGATGGTTCCTTTTACCATTCGGACAGTAAGACTCCAACTTCAGGCGGCTCCATTAGGGTGCCAGTTAGCGAAGTTTCTGAGCACCCCCCAAACCCCTCTTCTGACCTTCCCCCAACTCCAACTTATTACTCTCCCTCTTCCTCAAGCGGCACCCCCAGTGATTCTATACTGCGGGAAGCCGAGCCTTCAGAACAGGCGCCTGAGGAGAGTCTAGGGGAGGACCCTGCTGGCCCTAGCCGGCAGTCCCTTAGCTCTGGGGAAGATTCTGATGACGATTCGGCCTCGTCATCCTCTAATAGCGCCTCTGTTGAGTCAGAGGAGGTCCTAGCAAAAATAGATACTACAAGGGAGTCCTTGTCAGTAGAAAAGGGGGAGGGCTGGGCGGAGCCGAGTGCTTCCAGGCGCTTGGAGCGCGCCCCCTATTTTCACCATGTCCCGCAGAGCAAGCGGGCCTCCATGACATCCGGCCTTGCCAATTACAGGCGCAAGGTCGTAATGGGTCATGGCTTCTCCTTATCCGTCCCCAACAAGGAGGATACAATAACCTGGCCCTCCCTGGCCAGTTATAAGGACAAAGCCTTCGGTTGCTATGAGGCGGTCCTTCAGGCTGGCTTACGCTTCCCCTCCATCCGGCCGTGGAGAGGATACTAGATGGATACCAACTGGGAATCTGACAACTTGTCCCGAATTCATGGATAAATATCATCGAGTACGTTGCCGCATGTGAAATGCTGGATGTAGATTCCAGCTTTGAGGCATTCGCCTACATGCACTATCTCAGCCGAGCGCCTGCCAAGGGCGGCGAAGGCTGGTACACCTTGACCACCTGCAAGGGGTACATGATGGCAGTCGGCAAAGAGAACAAATGGAAGGACTGGAGAACTAAGTTCTACATTTTCCATTCCCCTGAAAGCCGATTGAATCAAAAATACAATCGGTGGAACAAGGATCCGCCCCTCCTGGCTGGCAAGAGTGCCTTGCCCCCCTCTCCCTAGGCGGGCCCAGGAGGAGATTTTTGACCGGGGTCTGTTTGCAGTGTCCGTTCGGACGAACGAGCATGGAAAGAAAATAGTCGTCCCCAGAGCTACATTCCCCTTTACAAGTGGCTAGAAGATGGGGTGTTCTTGGCCGCTTGTGGTCTAAGTTCTAAGATGCCGAGAGGTAGTCGGCCGTCTGTCTTTAAGTAAACTTAAGATTGTTTTCAGTGTATGCTTATAAAGCCTAACTCTTTCTTTTTGGTGCAGACAAAGCAATGGAAAAGCTCTCGGCAACGAAGAAGCTGGCTGCTGTCTCTACAGCTAAGTACCGAACCAACGTCCTCAACAGGGCGAATGACGAGCAGAAAGCAGCCGGAACTCCCAAGGTAGCTGTTTATGATACTTGGGATAATTTTCAACAAAGGTTCATTTTTGTCCGCCTGCTTTTCTGACGCCTTTTTTTCGTCCAAACAGAGTGGTTCCGTCAGGCCTTCTCCCTCCAAACAATCCCAACCCAAAATTCAAAAAACTGGGGCGGGTAATGTGAGTGCATCCGGCAAACACCGGAAACACATTGCTCAAAAGTCCAAGAGAGGGGACGACTCTACTCTCGAAGCTGGCAGGGAGGTCAGCAAACCGGATGCCATTCAGGCATCAAAGGGTGGCTTTAAGCAACCCAGCACTGCTGTCGGCTCAGTAGGAGAGAAGAGACGTCAGGGAAAGGAGAAGGAGGAGGAGACCCAGCCGGACGGTATGAGCCGCATCTCTATTAAACTTCAATGCTTATTGTTTCTTCTTGGAACTTGACTAACTTATAATTTTGCAGCCCCCCCTCAAAGGCCGACCGTCGTCCAAATGACCAAGGAGATGCTACGATCGCTTGATCCTGAGGATAAGGCGTCCGTAAGAGGAGTCGGCACCCTTAACTTGGATGCCATCTTGGGGAACCTCTGCGAGGTAAAAGAGATAGCTAAATTTTCCACAACATTTAACACATATCCGACTGGTTTTGACCATTCGGTCTTTTCTTATTTCCAGGCCATGCTGCGCGTCCAAGGGCTCAAACAGCCAATCCAGGAAAAATCAAAAGAGGTAACAGCCGCTAAAGCTCGAGCCGAGTCCGCCTTAGAACGAGCTCAATTTGAAATTGCTTAGAATGAGCTTCTGACCCTTGATATGATGTATTCCCAGGCGGACGCCAACCTGTAGGTGAAGAAGGACCTGGATTCGGCTCGCTCCAAAGTCAATGAACTTAAGGCCGAAGTTAAAGGTCTTAAGGAAAAACTTGAGCCTCTTCAAGAGGCCAAGAATGAGGCCGAGAGGGCCAAGGAGCGGGTGAGCCGCCTGGAGGGGCGCCTGGCGAACAAGGAGCAGCAGCTGAAGGCCAAGTTCGAGTCCCGGGCTGAGGAGGAGAAACAGGCCCTTGTCCAACAAATGATGGAAGACTACGAATCCATCATGCGGGCGACATGGGAGGCGGTACAGCCGGGTGCTGATTTTACATCTGGAAATCCAAGTTTGATCAGGCAAACGAGGAGTACAATGCTGAACTCCTTCGCCGGGCTGAAGAGGAGGATGCGGATGGTGAAGAGGCCGACTCCTTTTCAGGCTCCTCCGGGGATGAAGACGGGGAAGAGGATGGTGATGATAATGAAGAGCAGCCGGCAACTGATGATGCGGCTGCCAATGCTGGAAATCCCCCTGCCCCTTAAAGCTTTTTAGTAGTTACGTCTGCGGCCGAATGGCCATTAATTTCATCTTCCGGCCTACGTGCCGAGTATCCATGTATCTTTACCGACCGAGGGGTCGGGTGATTTGACAATTCCTCTGGCTTTGCTAGTTAACAATCTTACCCAATCGTCTGATGGCGATTGGGCCTTTTTAATTTGAAATCATTCGGCCATTGGCTGAAGTTATTTATATTGCTTTTCTTTAAAAAATTTTCATTGCATGTTTTTTAGCTAAGTAGTATTATAACCTGTATAGCATGCGAATGTTCTTGCCCCTGGACGGATGTTGAGTGGTTTTGGTTGAGTGGATTGATTAACTTAGAAATTATTGATACTTAGAAGAGTATACATGGTTTCTAAGTCAATCAATCACTATGGTGATTGCCCCAAACCACGCAATAGACGGCCATCAAGAGCGAATGAGTGATTATTTTCATTCAGCCATTGGCTCAAGCGAAATACAATATTTTTGACTTAGCAAATTTTGCTAAAACAAAATCCCTCGCCTGTTTTGTTCCAGGAACTTAAAGCAGGCGCATTCGGCCTTAGGCCTTGATGAGATAAGGTGCTAATTTTTAACTTAGTCTTGATTTTTCTTTAGAATAATCCGCCTGTCTTGCCCCAAGAGCAAAGAACAGGCGCATTCGATCCACAAGTCTCGTAAGTAATAGTCCGCCTATTCTGCGTTCGGACAGAAACAGGCGTATCCGGCCAAAGGCCTCATTAGGTAACTTGTAGATCAGTAGAAGTTTTCCGCCTGTCTTGCCTTAGAGAAAAAACAGGCGCATCCGGCCTAATGCCTCAATAGTTTCCACTTGTGAAATAGTGACCCTTTTCCTACTGTGCTAGAACAGATAGAAAACTCTTTTCCTCTTGAATTTCACTTTTGATTAAACCAAACGACTGCGAATGCTGCCTTAGCATTCGGTAGGGCCGCTTGATGTATTTGTAGAGCAATGTTCCACCCAAATGGGAGATGCTTCTCCTCGACGAATTCGCCCGAATGGGTGTCGCCGGTTATCTGACTCATGTTGGAGCAGACGGTCATACTCATATTGGAGTAGACTATGGCCATTCGGCCTCAATGCATTTTTCTTAATATCCGGCCATTGGCCTCAAAATGATTTAAGCGATTATTCGTTAAGTGTCTAACATAATGCAGTAAGAATTTCGTAGGAACGACTGCTCTAGAGTAGTGGGTTCCTTTATAAAGGTTGGTGATTAGGGGATTTTTCCCCACCAATCACCATCTGACAAGTGGACCAATCAGGTTCCGCCATGTGTCCGTCACATGGGCCAATAGGAGCCTGCCACGTGTCAAGTAATGATCCGTCCACTATGGACCAATTACGACACGACACGTGTCCTTCCCATGACACCTGGGATAACCGGTCACCTAGGCCCAACTTCTGAGGGAAGCCCAATCAGTCCAAGGTTAACCTAAACCTAGATTGACACGTTTCCCGAGGTTATAAATACCTCCCTTAATCCTCATTAAGGGAGATGACGCTAAAAACGCAGATTACACACATTAAACACTCTCACCTAGAGAGACCCAATCACTTTAATTTCCGCATTAATTACTCCTTAATCAAGTACTAACTTGACCGTCGGAGGCGGATCTCCAATCATCCGGAGCATCCGTTTGTTTTGCAGGTACAGGCGTCCGGTTCCAGTCTCGGAATTGTAACTCTCCCGCAGGACATCAGAAAACCCCGAAACATCTTGGCGCCGTTTGTGGGGATTGTACATCTGAGATGGCATCCACGTTTGTACCGGCTCCTGAAGAGAGACGTCCCCTGGACGACCCTCTAGTTCAGTCGGACCACGATACTGAGAATGAATTTGAAGTTGCAGCTCACACAGCTTCAGACGGGACCCTAAGGGCCCGACGTACCCGTCATACCGAAAGGAGGGAACGGGAACATCTTCAAAATGGAAGCGAGCCAGCAGGCGCACCGCCTGTTCGGCATCAGCCGACTGATGGGTCTGCTCCCATCACAAGGAACGAACTCATGACCTTCATGAGGGACTTCAAGGGAGAAATTCAAGAGTTGATCAACAAGAAGCCGCCTGCTCTGGACAAGGAGCAGTCGGCTAAGAAACCCTCCACTTCACGGAAGAGGAAACCAGTTCAAGGGCGAGAGGCGACCCCTCATCCTAAATCTAGGAAGTGGGAGCCACCTGCCCTTAATTTCACAAAATACCGTTTTCCTACTCCAGGAAATAGGAAACCTGTTCGTCATATTCAGGCGGACGGGTCAAGGAAAACATACACAGACGCTCGGCTACTGCTAGAGCAGAAGAAGAGTGACCGATTGTCAGAGTCGGCCTCTACTTCAAACTTCTAAGACAGTCTGCGAAATGCCTCGATGAGGCATACTCAGTCGTACCATGAGAGTCAGTCAGGCGGCACCTCCCGTCAGTCCGGCTTTCATAGTGCCCAGGCGGTACCAAACTTACCATTTGTGCCGCAACAACAGTATTTTATGCAGCCACCTCCATTTGGTGGACCTGCAGCAAAAAACGTCCAACCTATGGACTGGCAGCTACGGCTGCTTAGACTTGGTGAACAGCCGTCGGCCTTCTCCAAGGAAATTACTGAAGCCGCTCAGCCGACCAAAGTGAAAAATGTATTAGTAGGCGCCTATGACGGCACTACTAACCCAGAAGACCATCTGATGGCATTCACCAACCTGATGTACCTTCAAGGGTTGGATGATCCCACTTGGTGCAAGTGTTTCCCAGCGACTCTCAAAGGAATCGCACAACAATGGTTCGGCAACCTGCCGACTGGTTGTGTAAATAACTTCAAGACGCTTGCTTACTTATTCACCTCCAACTTCGCCATGAACATCCCTGCGAAGAAGACGACCCTTGATTTAGGAACAATTCAGCAGGGCGAGAAGGAGGGGCTTCGTTCTTACATCAGGCGGTTTAACCTGATGAGAATACAGATTGAAGGGTTACCGGATGAAGTAGCCTATACTGACTTTTTCAGAGGTCTCAAAGACGGGTCGACCTTCAAATTTGATTTGGTCCGAAAGAGGGTGGCGACTCTTCAAGAGGCCTTGATTGAAGCGGAAGCCTATATACAGGCGACTGATCTTTGTAGTACGGTAAAACAGTCAGACGGGAAAAGGTCCGACAAAAGAGAAGGACGACAGAAGCAGTCGTCAAACAAAGACGAGAAGAGAAAAGAGGTCTGGGCAACTGATTCCTCTAAATAGCCGTCCCAGAAGAAGAAAAAAGAATTCAAACCATACTCCCCAAAGTATGTGTTTAAGAAGGATAGCCAATTTATCCTAAAGGAAATCAAGGGACGGATCTCAATTGAGAAGCCGGTCCCCATGAAGGGTTCTGCAAACAATCGGAACCAAGAAAAATTATGTGATTATCATGAAGATGTTGGTCATCACACCAATGAATGCATCAGTCTCATGCGGTATCTGGACCGCCTGGCTGAGCAAGGTGATCTTGACACTTATGTCAAGAAATCTACGGGGAACACTTCCTCAAAAAAGCAGTCGACCAAAAAGAATCAACAGGCCGACAACTCCGATACAGATGATGCAGTCGTCTACACCATTGCAGGCGGCTTCTCAGGAGGCGGCCCCACTATTAGGGGCAACAAAGACAATATCAGACGGTTAGATGTAAATTCCGTTCACCAAGAACGACCCTCCAAATATTCATTTCCTGAGATTGTCATCACTGAAGAAGATCTAGGAGGGGTAAGAGGGCCGCATGACGACCCTATCGTTATTGAATGTAAAGTGGCCAACCAGAGAGTTGGCCGAATCCTCATAGATACCGGAAGCTCCTCAGATCTCATCAGTAGCAAATGTCTGTCGAAACTAAAATATCAAACTGATTGCATACATCCGGCATCCCACCCTTTAGTAGGGTTTGGAGGAGGAGTCGTCCACCCAGTGGGACGAGTGGATTTACCCATCCGCCTGGGCGAAAAAGGGGAAGGACGACACATGGTAGTCCGGTTCCTGGTAGTAGAAGAACTCTCGGCCTGCAACATGATTCTGGGACGACCAACCCTGAATAATTCCAAGACTGTTATAATCCCATCTCTTATGTTGCTCAAGTTTGAGAGGGATAATGGAACAGTCGGGTCCCTAAGGGGAGATCAGAGGATGGCCCGAGAGTGCTATCTCTCGGATGTCAAGCCCACTGTTATGGCCACTGGGTCGAGTGGTGGAAAAATAGACCTTGACAATGTCAAGGAGAGTGCGCCTGTTCAAGAAGCAGGCGGCAAGAAGAGAAAGGCATCCCAGACAGGGGCCGCAAGAAAAGACAGAAAATAGCAATCATTAGCAGAGGAGCGGTCGGATGAATTCCGCCCTCAGCCAGCTGGTGAGCATACGGACCTGATGTTAGATGACTCGCGTCCTGACAGAACAATCAAGGTTGGGACGACTTCTCTAAGGGACCTAGGTGACGACTTTCACAAACTATTGAAAGAATACAAGGACATCTTTGCATTCGAAGTCCATGAAATGCCAGGCATTAGTCCTGATCTGGCGGTACATAAACTGGCCGTGGATCCGAAAAAGAAGCCGGTACGGCAGAAGAAGCGGAACCATGGCGAAGAAAGAAGTCAGGCGGCAGCCGCCGAAGTTAAAAAAATACTTGATGCAGGGTTCATTCGGCAATGTTACTTCCCAGACTGGGTTGCAAATGTGGTGCTTGTTAAAAAGCCAAATGGCACCTGGCGAATGTGTGTAGACTACACAGACTTAAACAAGGCGTGCCCCAAAGACAGTTACCCTCTGCCTAAAATTGATAACCTGGTCGACTCAACAGCCGGCCATGCTTTGATGAGCTTTATGGACGCCTACTCTGGTTTCCATCAAATTCCTTTATGGAAGAAAGATCAGGAGAAGACGGCCTTCGTCACTGATCAGAGGTTATACTGTTACACGGTCATGCCGTTTGGTCTTAAGAATGCCCTGGCCACTTTCCAGCGAATGATAAACACTGTGTTCTTTGATCAAATTGGGAGAAATGTCGAGGCATATATTGATGATATAATTGTCAAGTCTAAACTTCAGAAAGATCATCTGTCGGACCTCCGAGAAACTTTCGCCACACTCAGGCGGCACCATGTCATGCTCAATCCCAAGAAATGTGTCTTTGGAGTTGAGTCTGGGAAATTTCTCGGATTCCTTATCAATCAGAGAGGAATAGAGGCGAACCCTAAGAAGGTGCAGACGGTCATTGACATGCAGTCGCCTCGTACCATCCAAGAGGTTCAGAAGTTAACAGGTTGTCTGGCGGCCTTGGGAAGATTTCTAAGCCGATCAGGCGACAAATGCCTATACTTTTTCCAGGCAATTAAGAAAAGGCAAGGTTTGAATGGGGGCCGGATGCTGAGGCGGCCTTCCAGAAATTGAAAGTTCACTTGCATTCCTTGCCGAGGCTGGTCAGTCCTTTGCCAAAAGAAGTACTCTACATGTACCTGGCTGTCTCTGATCATGTGTTAAGCGCTGTTCTCCTTGCTGAAAGAGACGGCTGTCAGCTCCCGGTCTACTTTGTCAGTCATGTACTGAAAAATGCCGAGTTGAGGTATCCCTTAGTGGAGAAATTTGGTCTTGCACTCTTCATGGCTGTTAAAAAATTGAAGCCCTGCTTTTTGGCACATGCCATCGTCGTGTATACAGACCAACCTATCAAGCGGCCACTGACCATCATGGAGTCGTCAGGTCGAATGATCAAATGGGCCATAGAAATACAGAGCCTCGAAGTTACTTTCGAGCCTAGAAAAGCAGTGAAGGGGCAAGCCTTTGCTGACTTTATTGTTGAGATGACTCGTCCTCCGGACTCTCAAGTTACAGACCAAGTCTGGAAGGTATATGTGGATGGAAGCTCTACTTCAAATGGTTGTGGAGCAGGAGTCATATGTCAGTCGCCAGAGGGCGACAGGTACGAGTATGCTTTACGCTTCAGTTTTCAGGCCTCAAACAATGAGGCAAAATATGAAGCTTTACTAGCCGGAATCCGCATGTGCAAGGCGGCAGGAGCAAGAAAAATAGACGCCTGTTCCGATTCACAATTGATAGTGAGTCAGTACAATGGCGAATACGAAGCAACCCATCCGGCCATGATCAAGTATTTACAGGCGGTCCGACAAGCAGTCGACTCCCTTGAGGATTTCCATCTGACCCAAGTGCCGAGATCAGAAAACAACCAGGCGGATGCACTTTCAAAATTAGCATCATCCGCCTCCTGTGATACTCCTCGAACTGTTTTTTGGGAAGTAATGGAGAGGAGAAGCATTGAGGAAGAACCTATTGGAATCTTAGACAGAAGCTCAACCTGGATGGATCCAATCAGGGAATATCTGACAAATTGATGCAAATCACGAAAGTCCTATTAGTCCTAGTCACAATTTTCATCCAAGTCCAAGCACAAGTCCAAGTTACGGTTCATCCAAAGAAGTGATACTTGCGAAATCATTTGAAGACCAAACCTTGGATTCTTTTGCTGCCCATGGTCCGTTTGGTTTTAATCATGGATTTACTTGCTTAATTGCTCATTAAGCACGTTAATTGGAGCATTTTGAACAGCATTTCAGTTGAGAGGAACTCAAGGAGAAACTTCAATGCTTGAATAATGAAAGGGGCGTGAATCAAGGGGGGGTTACAAATGCACCTCCAACGGTTTTCTTGCTGAATTTGTGGCTGTTTGTTTAGCTCATTTACATGCGTTTAATAAGGACGTTAAGGGGCATTGGAAGACTAAGAGGCTGCTGCACTTAGACGTAATATAGGCTTAGTTTCATTTTCGTTGTTTAAAGCTTTAATAAACCAGTTTGCTTCTTTAAGTTAAGCAATGATTGTTAGTTCTTTTAGTTGCTTATAAAAGGCATGTAATTGTAGTTTGTAATCAGATTTTGATCAATGAAAAAGAGCTTTTGCTTGAACTTAAAAACTGATTATTTGTTTGTGAAATAACCGGTTTTTTGTACCAAGTTAGACTTGAAGAGATTGAGTGGTCAAGTGAGTAATCTTTCCATACAATTTGAACTTAGTAGGTTGAGTGAGAAATCCTTGCCTTCATATCCTTGTTTGTTAAGTGAGTAATCCTTACAAACCTACACCTAAATTCTACATAAACGTACCTAAACACCAACCTAAAATCAATCCTTTGCTTAAGCTTGATTCATTAACTTGTTTAAACTAATTTCATCTATTAGTTTTTACATCATTTGGCGCGTCAGGTAGGGGGTTGTTTCTGTCCAAATGGATCAAGCAAACCCAAATGAAACCGTTGACCAAAGGAGACTTAGAATTATGGAGGAAAACCAACAAAGGCTCTTGGAAACCAATGAGCAATTACATGGTAATATAATGGCTCTAATGGCTCGTTTGTTGACACAAGAACAAAGGGATGGGCGTCAAAACCCTCCTAGATATGATGACAAGAGTCTAAAGGTGGATGTAGACCTTTTTGATGGTACTCTTGACCTTGAGAAGTACTTGGAGTGGGAGCAATCACTTGAGAGGTATTTTGAGTTCAAAGACGTTGAGGAAGATGAACAAAAGTACAAGATTGCTAAGGTGAAGATAGCCAAGTATGCTGAAACTTGGTTGAAAGGAGTCCAAAGAAAACGGGAAAGCAATGGTAAAACTCGTATTTCTACATGGACCAAGCTTCGGAAGAAACTTAGGGAACGTTTTGTGCCTTCTAATTACAAACAATCCATGTATGTTAAATGGAGTACCTTGCATCAAGGTAGTAGTAGTGTGGAGGAGTATATAAAAGAGTTTGAAAGATTATCCATTATTTGTGAAATAGTGGAAAATGAGGATTTGAAACTAGGGAGGTTTATGGCTGGTCTAGATAAGGAGATCCTTGAAAAGATAGAAGTGCAACCCAATTTGACTTTCGATGAAACTTGCAAACTTTCTGTTAAGTTTGATAATCAAAAGAAAAAGAAAAAGCCTTCTAATCCATTTGAGCCAAAATACAAACGCCCATTCAATTCACCAAAAGAAAACTCTTCTTTCCCAAATTCCACCAAAAGAAACCCAAGTTCTTTTGACCCAAAAGAGAAAGGCAAAGCTGTTGCCAAAACCGGGGATTTGAGTGACATAGTGTGTTTTAAGTGTCATGGAAGAGGACACTATAAGAGGGATTGTCCTAATACTAGAGCTTTAACCATGAGAGAGCTAAAAAATATGATGGCTCGAGGAGTTAGAGGATGAAAATGTTGTTGAAAATGACCCTTGGGAATCTTATGATTCTAATGAAGGGGAGGAACAAGGTGATGATTGTTTCCCCGAAAAAAACAGCCTAGTTTTGAGGAGAGCTTTACAAATGCAAGTTGAGGTTGAAAGAAACCCTTTGCAAAGGGAGAATGTCTTTTTAACCAAATGCAAGGTTAATGGAGATATTTGTGACTTAATTGTTGATAGTGGTAGTGAAGCAAATGTTGTATCAAGTGACCTTGTAAAAAAACTTGATTTGAAAACCACTAGACACCCTACCCCTTACAAATTGAGTTGGCTTGATAAGAGTAAGAGTACGGGAGTTAGGAGACAATGCTTGGTTAAATTTCAGATCGGTTCTTATGTTGATGAGATTTTGTGTGATGTCATTCCTATGGATGCATGTCACGTTTTATTAGGAAGACCATGGCAAAGTGATAGAAAATCAATCCATGATGGTCTAACTAATACCTATACTATCACCCACCAAGGCAGCAAGAAAGTGTTGCATCCCTTACCACCACAAAAAAAGATTCCCCAAACACAATTCCCACCACCACAAACACCACAAAAAGAGCCCAAAAGAAAGGAAATCTTGTTACTTTCTTTCAAAGAATTTGAAAAGACCTTAGAGAAGGAAGATGAGGTGTTTTTATTGTTGTCTAAGGAGGAGCATGAAGGGTTTGTTCAACAAAACCCTAGGTTGGCCGAATTAGTCAAAGCTTATGAGGATATTTTTCCTAATGAGTTGCCTTTAGGATTACCTCCCATTCGTGGGATAGAACATCAAATTGACCTAATTCCGGGAGCACCCCTTCCTAACAAACCACCTTATAGATGTAATCCCATGGAAACTAAAGAGTTGCAAAAACAAATTGAGGAGTTGTTGCAAATGGGTTATGTGAGAGAGTCTATGAGTCCTTGTGCTGTTCCTACCTTGTTAGTGCCTAAAAAAGATGGAACATGGAGGATGTGTATTGATAGTAGGGCTGTGAACAATATAACCATTAAGTATAGGTTTCCCATACCTAGGCTTGATGATATGTTGGATGAGTTGAGTGGGGCTAGAGTGTTTTCAAAAATTGATTTGAGAAGTGGGTATCACCAAATTCGTATGAGGGAGGGTGATGAGTGGAAAACAGCTTTTAAAACCAAGCATGGGTTGTATGAATGGCTTGTTATGCCATTTGGTTTAACAAATGCCCCAAGTACTTTCATGAGGCTTATGAATGAGATGTTGAGACCTTTTTTGGGGAGGTTTGTAGTTGTTTACTTAGATGATATTCTCATCTATAGTACAAATGAGGAAGATCATTTGAGGCACTTGGAAGAAATCTTTAGAACTTTGAGGGAGAAAAAATTGTATGGGAAGTTGGAGAAGTGTCATTTTTTGCTAACCGAAATTGTTTTTCTTGGTTACATTGTTTCAGGTGATGGAATCAAGGTGGATCCAAGCAAAATAGAAGCCATTGCTTCGTGGCCTATCCCAAAAACCATAACTGAAGTTCGTTCATTTCATGGACTAACCTCTTTCTATAGAAGGTTCATTAAGAACTTTAGTACCCTCATGGCTCCTATCACCGAGTGTACAAAGAAAGGAACCTTCCAATGGAACCCTCAAGCCCAAGAGGCGTTTGAACTAGTGAAAAAAAAAGATGTGTGAGGCACCTGTTTTAGCCTTACCTGATTTCATGAAACCCTTTGAAGTTGAGTGTGATGCAAGTGGGAAGGGGATAGGGGCTGTCCTAATCCAAGAGAAAAAACCCATTGCCTATTTTAGTGAGAAATTGAGCCAAGGGAAATTGAACTATTCCACTTATGACATAGAATTTTATGCTATGGTTCGAGCCTTAGATCATTGGTCACATTATTTAAGGCCACAACCATTCATCTTGCATTCGGATCATGAGTCTTTGAGGTTCATACATGGCCAAAAAAAATTGAATGCTAGGCATGCTAAGTGGGTAGAGTTCCTTCAATCCTTCAATTTTGCTACGAAATATAAGCAAGGGAAAGCCAACATTGTGGCTGATGCATTGTCAAGGAGGCATACTCTTCTTGGAATCATGGAGGCTAAGGTCCTTGGTTTTGAAATTATGAAAGAAGCTTACAAAGATGACCATGAACTTATGGAAATCATTGAAGCTTGCAAACATGGAGTAAATGGTCAATTCGTGATGGTGGATGGTTTTCTTTTCAAAGGAAACAAACTTTGTGTTCCTAAAGGGGCAATTCGTGACTTATTGATAAGGGAAGCTCATGGAGGAGGCCTTGCTAGTCATATGGGTATTCAAAAGACCCTAGAGATCTTGCAAAGTCATTTTTATTGGCCAAAGATGCTAGCTAACGTGCACCAAATCCTAGCTAGATGTTCTACTTGTCAAAGGGCTAAAATGACCTTTCATAGAGGTGAATACAAGCCTTTGCCAATTCCCGAAAGACCTTGGGAGGATTTGAGTATGGATTTTGATTAGGGGATTTTTATCCACCAATCACCGTCTGACAAGTGGACCAACCAGGTTCCGCCACGTGTCCTTCACGAAGGCCAACAGGAGCCTGCCACGTGTCAATCACAGATACGTCCTCTACGGACCAATTCAGACACGCCACGTGTCCACCCATGCCAAATGGGAAAACCGGCCATCAAGGCCCAATTCAGTCTAGAGGCCCGATCAGCCCTAGGTTTACCTTAAACCTAGAGAGTGACACGCTTCTCAAGGCTATAAATACTCAATTAATCCTCATTAGTTGGGTAATCAGATAATCAAGAAATCAAGCAGAGAAGAACAGAGTTATTAACAACCGGCTAATCTCGCTAACAACGCAGATTACCAACACTAAGCACTCTCACCTAGAGAGATCTCATTACTTTAATTTCTGTATTGATTACTCCTTAATCAGGTACTAACTTGACCGTTGGAGGCGGAGCTCTCAGGAGTCTCCGTTATTTTGCAGGTACAGGCGTCCGGTTCCAGTCTCGGAATTGTAACTCTCCCGCAGGACATCAGAAAACCCCGAAACATTTGGCGCCGTCTGTGGGGAGAGTACTTCAGAGATGGCATCCAAGTCTGTACCGACTCCAGAAGAGAGGCGTCCCCTAGACGACCCTCAAGTTCAGTCGGACCATGATACCGAAAGTGAATTTGAAGTTGAAACTCATACAGCTCCAGACGGGACCCTAAGGGCCCGACGTACCCGTCATACCGAAATGAGGGAACGGGAGCATCTTCAAACAGGAAGCGAGCCAGCAGGCGCACCGCTTGCTCGGCAACAGCCGACTGATGGGTCTGCTCCCATCACAAGGAACGAACTCATGACCTTCATGAGGGACTTCAAGGGAGAGATTCAAGAGTTGATCAACAAAAAAACCGCCTGCTTCAGTCAAAGAGCAGTCGGCCAAGAAACCTTCCACTTCACTGAAGAGGAAGCCAGTTCAAGGGCGAGAGGCGACTCCCCATCCTAAATCCAAGAAGCGGGAGCCACCTGCTCTTGATTTCACAAAACTCCGTTATCCTACGGGAAATAGGAAGCCGGTTCGTCATATTCAGGCGGACGGGTCAAAGCAAACGTTCACAGATGCTCGGCACCTGCTAGAGCAGAAGAAGAGTGACCGATTATCAGAGTCGGCTTCTACTTCAAATTTTCAGGACAGTTTGCGAAATGCCTCGATGAGGCATACTCAGTCGTACCATGAGAGTCAGTCAGGCGGCACCTCCCGTCAGTCCGGCTTTCATAGTGCCCAGGCGGTACCAAACTTACCATTTGTGCCGCAACAACAGTATTTTATGCAGCCACCTCCATTTGGTGGACCTGCAGCAAAAAACGTCCAACCTATGGACTGGCAGCTACGGTTGCTTAGACTTGGTGAACAGCCGTCGGCCTTCTCCAAGGAAATTACTGAAGCCGCTCAGCCGGCCAAAGTGAAAAATGTACTAGTAGGCGCCTATGACGGCACTACTAACCCAGAAGACCATCTGATGGCATTCACCAACCTGATGTACCTTCAAGGGTTGGATGATCCCACTTGGTGCAAGTGTTTCCCAGCGACTCTCAAGGGAATTGCACAGCAATGGTTCGGCAACCTGCCGACTGGTTGTGTAAACAGCTTCAGGACGCTTGCTTACTTATTTGCCTCCAACTTCGCTATGAACATCCCTGCGAAGAAAACGACCCTTGATTTGGGAACAATTCAGCAGGGCGAGAAGGAGGGGCTTCGTTCTTACATCAGGCGGTTCAACCTGATGAGAATACAGATTCAAGGGTTACCGGATGAGGTAGCTTATACTGACTTTTTTAGAGGTCTCAAAGATGGGTCTACCTTCAAATTTGATTTAGTTCGAAAAAGGGTGGCGACTCTTCAAGAGGCCTTGATTGAAGCAGAAGCCTATATACAGGCGACTGATCTGTGTACGATAAAACAGTCGGACGGGAAGAGGTTCGACAAAAGAGAGGGCCGACAGAAACAGTCGTCCAACAAAGATGAGAAAAGAAAAGAGGTATGGGCGGCTGACTCCTCTAAACAGCCGGCCCAGAAAAAGAAAAAAGCATTCAAACCATACTCCCCAAAGTATGTGTTTAACAAGGATAACCAGTTTATCCTAAAAGAAATAAAGGGACGGTTCTCAATTGAGAAGCCGCTCCCCATGAAGGGTTCTGCGAGCAACCGGAACCAAGACAAAATCTGTGCTTATCATGATGACGTTGGTCATCACACCAATGACTGCATCAGTCTCATGCGGTACCTAGACCGCTTGGCTGATCAAGGTGATCTTGACACTTATATCAAGAAATCTACGGGGAACACTTCCTCAAAAAAGCAGTCGGCCAAAAAGAATCAACAGGCCGACAGTTCCGATACAGATGATGCAGTCGTCTACACCATTGCAGGCGGCTTCTCAGGAGGCGGCCCCACTATTAGGGGCAACAAAGATAATATAAGGCGGTTAGATGTAAACTCCGTTCACCAAGAACGGCCGTCCAAATATACATTTCCTGAGATTGTCATCACTGAGGAGGATCTAGGAGGAATAAGGGGGCCGCATGACGACCCTCTCGTTATTGAATGTAAAGTGGCCAACCAGAGAGTTGGCCGAATCCTCATAGATACCGGGAGCTCCTCAGATCTCATCAGCAGCAAATGTCTGTCAAAACTGAAATATCAGACGGACTGCATACATCCGGCCTCCCACCCTTTAATAGGGTTTGGGGAGGAGTCGTCCATCCACTGGGACGAGTAGATCTACCCATTCGCCTGGGCGAAAAAGGGGAAGGACGACACATGGTAGTCCGGTTCCTAGTAGTAGAGGAACTCTCGGCCTACAACATGATTCTGGGTCGACCAACCCTGAATAATTCCAAGGCTGTTATAATCCCGTCACTTATGCTGCTTAAGTTTGAAAGGGATAATGGAACAGTCGGCTCCCTGAGGGGAGATCAGAGGATGGCCCGAGAGTGCTATCTCTCGGATGTCAAGCCCACTGTTATGGCCACTGGGTCAAGTGGAGAAAAAACAGGCCTTGACAATGTCAAGGAGAGTACGCCTGTTCAAGAAACAGGCGACAAAAAGAGAAAGGCGTCCCAGACAGAGTCCGCAAGAAAAGCAAGAAAATAGCAATCATTGGCAGAGGAGCGGCCGGATGAGTTCCGCCCTCAGCCGGCTGGGGAGCATGCGGACCTGATCTTAGACGACTCACGTCCTGACCGAACAGTCAAAGTTGGGACGACTGCTCTGAGAAACCTTGGTGACGACTTTCACAATCTGTTGAAAGAATACAAGGACATCTTTGCATTTGAAGTCCATGAAATGCCAGGCATTAGTCCTGATCTGGCAGTACATAAACTCGCTGTGGATCCGAAAAAGAAGCCGGTACGGCAAAAGAAGCGGAACCATGGTGAAGAAAGAGGTCAGGCGGCAGCCGCCGAAGTCAAAAAATTACTTGATGCAGGGTTCATTCGGCAATGTTACTTCCCAGATTGGGTTGCAAATGTGGTGCTTGTTAAAAAGCCGAATGGCACCTGGCGAATGTGTGTAGACTACACAGACTTGAACAAGGCGTGCCCCAAAGACAGTTACCCTCTGCCTAAAATTGATAACCTGGTCGACTCAACAGCCGGCCATGCCTTGATGAGTTTTATGGACGCTTATTCTGGTTTCCATCAAATTCCTTTATGGAAGAAAGATCAGGAGAAGACGGCCTTCGTCACTGATCAGGGATTGTACTGTTACACGGTCATGCCGTTTGGTCTTAAGAATGCCCCGGCTACCTTCCAACGAATGATAAACACAGTGTTCTTTGATCAGATTGGGAGAAACGTCGAGGCATATATTGATGATATGATTGTCAAGACTAAACTTCAGAAAGATCATCTGACGGACCTCCGAGAAACTTTCGCCACACTCAGGCGGCACCATGTCATGCTCAATCCCAAGAAATGTGTATTTGGAGTTGAGTCTGGGAAATTTCTCGGATTCCTTATCAATCAGAGAGGAATAGAGGCGAACCCGGAGAAGGTACAGGCGGTCATTGACATGCAGTCGCCTCGTACCGTTCGAGAGGTTCAGAAGTTAACAGGTTGTCTGGCGGCCTTGGGGAGATTCCTAAGCCGATCAGGCGACAAATGCCTATACTTTTTCCAGGCAATTAAGAAAAAGGCAAGGTTCGAATGGGGGCCGGATGCTGAGGCCGCCTTCCAGAAATTAAAGGTTCACTTGCATTCCTTGCCGAGGCTGGTCAGCCCTTTGCCCAAAGAAGATCTCTACATGTACCTGGCCGTCTCTGATCATGCGTTAAGCGCTGTGCTTCTTGCTGAAAGGGACGGCTGTCAGCTCCCGGTCTACTTTGTCAGTCACGTACTGAAAAATGCCGAGTTGAGGTATCCCCTAGTGGAGAAATTTGGTCTTGAACTCTTCACGGCTGTTAAAAAATTGAAGCCCTACTTTTTGGCACATGCAGTCGTCGTGTATACCGACCAACCAATCAAGCGGCCCCTTACCATCATGGAGTCGTCAGGACGAATGATCAAATGGGCCATAGAAATACAGAGCCTCGAAATTACTTTCGAGCCTAGAAAAGCAGTGAAGGGGCAAGCCTTTGCTGATTTTATTGTAGAGATGACTCGTCCTCCTGACTCTCAAGTTCCAGACCAAGTCTGGAAGGTATATGTGGACGGAAGCTCTACTTCAAATGGTTGTGGAGCAGGCGTCGTATGTCAATCTCCAGAGGGCGACAGGTTCGAGTATGCCCTACGCTTCAGTTTTCAGGCTTCAAACAATGAGGCAGAATATGAAGCTTTACTAGCCGGGATCCGCATGTGTAAGGCGGCAGGGGCAAGAAAAATAGACGCCTGTTCTGATTCACAATTGATAGTGAGTCAGTACAATGGCGAATACGAAGCAACCCATCCGGCCATGATCAAGTATTTACAGGCGGTTCGACAAGCAGTCGGCTCCCTTGAGGATTTCCACCTAATCCAAGTGCCGAGGTCAGAAAACAACCAGGCAGATGCACTGTCAAAATTAGCATCATCCGCCTCCTCCGATACTCCTCGAACTGTTTTTTGGGAAGTGATGGAGAAGAGAAGCATCGAGGAAAACCCTATTGGAATCCTAGACAGAAGCTCAACCTGGATGGATTCAATCAGGGCATATCTGACAAACGGTACACTGCCGGATGATCCTCAACAGGCGGCAGCACTAAAAAAAACGAGCCTCCTGTTTTGAAATGATACAGGGAGAACTTCACAAGAGGGGGTACCTTCAACCCTTCTTAAAGTGTGTTACTCCTGAAAAGGGACGAGAGATACTAGATGATCTTCACTCTGGTTTCTGTGCTTCCCATATAGGTGGTAGGATGCTTGCTCAAAGGGCAAGGCGCCAGGGCTACTTTTGGCCTACTTTGGAAGCAGATGCAATGGAGATGGTGAAAAAATGTGACAAGTGCCAAAGGTTTGGCAAATTAATTCACCGTCCGGCTACTGACCTCACTACCATTCACAGCCCACTACCGTTTGCTAAGTGGGGCATGGACATTCTGGGTCCATATACGCCTGCTACAGGCGGCAGAAGGTATATACTTGTTGCCGTTGACTACTTCACTAAATGGGTAGAGGCGGAGGCTGTAAAGGGAATCAAGACGAAAGATGTAATTTCATTCATTTGGAAAAACGTCATCACTCGGTTCGGGGTTCCCATGTCTATGGTTTTTGATAATGGTCCCCAATTTGAGACGCCTGTTCTCAAAAGCTGGTTGGGAGACCAAGGAATTGCACACTACTTTGCATCTGTTGGCCGTCCACAAGCAAACGGCCAGGTAGAAGCCTTTAATAAAATCATCTCAGACGGTCTCAAGAAAAAGATTGAACGAGCAGGCGGCCTATGGGCGGATGAACTACCACATGTTCTCTGGGCCATTAGGACGACTGAAAAAGGGGCGACTGGAGAAACTCCATTCCTCCTAACTTATGGTGCGGAAGCTGTTCTTCCAATAGAACACTACGAGCCGACTCTTCGAGTAATGCTATATGACGAAGAGGCAAACTGGGAAGCCATGCGCTTGGCATTAGACTCACTTCCTGAAAAGAGGGGCAATGCTGTTTTGCGCCATGAGATCTATCGCCTGAGAATGACTAGATCATACAACAAAAAAGTACACAGGCGTCCACTCAAAGTAGGGGACTTTGTACTTAGAAAAATGGAAGCAGTAGGTAGGGCTAATGAGTCTGGCAAACTAACTCCCAACTGGGAAGGACCCTACCGAATCTATGAGGAAGTCAGGGACGGTACCTACCGTCTGGAAACACCAGACGGACAACCGTTGCCTCGAACTTGGAATGTAGATAACCTTAAAAAATATTTCTTCTGAGAGATGTAAAGTAAAGAGCTACTTAATAAGTTTGCACTTACTATTTAATTGTATTACGAGGGGCATGCCGTCTGTACCTTTACAGTCGGCTACTCTCCATTGAGTTTTTCACTCTATCTTCTGAGGGGCATGCCGTCTGTTCCTTTACAGTCGGCTACTCTCCATTGAGTATTTTACTCAAAACACTTAGCTAAAAAGATTAGGGCCTGGCCGACCCTGTGCCTAACAGGCGGCTACCCTTCTCTCACTTAGCACCTACGTTCACCAAGAACTTACAAAGGCCACCGGCCGAATGATCAGACCAGGCGCCAAGCCAACTGATCAAATCTACAAAACTAATTCGACCTGTCCCAACATCATAGCAGGCGTCCGACGGCATCCCTCCGGATGAAATTCGTCGCAGAGAGCAGCTCCCTTTTGGGTGGAACATTGTTCTATAAACTAATTACACGGCACCTATACGACTGTCCCCAAGGGCAACCACGTAGCCGTTTTTGAGACAAGGATAACTCTATCACTAACCAAATCAGTGGTAGCAGTTGACATCTGAGTCAGATGACCGCCTGTATTACTTGGGATAGATGCAGGGGGTACCTATTAAGATGATAGCCAACAAACATTGGCGAATCAAGGGGTCTAGCCGGCCTACGCCGCCTGGTACCTCTACTTCTCAAACAAAAGTGACGGCGACTGAGTAACTCCAACGTTAACTCATAGTCACTCCCTCAAATTTGGTATGGAACCCCTATTCCTACTAAGTAACCTATTGAGTTAATAGCCAACCAACATTGGCTAATCAAAGGGTCTAGCCGGCCTACGCCGTCTGGTACCTCTACTACTCAATCTAGATTGCGACAAAGACTAAGTAACTCCTAAGTTAATAGTCACTCAAACTTAGTATGGAGCCTAAAAGGTATGAGTCGTCCACTTGTTTTTAATAAACAAGGGCTCTCAACCAATACTCTTGCTAGGTTAACAAATTACGAGTTAAAAGCCAACATTGGCAATAAAGGGAAACAACCGGTACCCGCCGCTTGTTCCTTGGCGACTAGGTAATTCTATTTACTTGGTCAGACAAATTGAATAAATAGTTCGAATACCGATTGAATAAATGGCCGAATGATCATCTACCCTGGAAACAGACCACCAGTCGTCCAGGGGCATAGGCGGCATACTTACTATTTGTACTTGTCTTAACGTTCGGCCATACACAACAGTCAGTCTAGTGAACAAATTAAAAATACTTAGACAAATTTGAACCAAAACAAAAATTTGATAAATGAGCCGGCCATTAAAGACCAGCAGAATATTAAAAACCCCGGCCCCCTGGCCGGGTAATTACAAAGCAAACGGCACGCAGGCCGTGGAAAAAATACTTAAAGCTTAAGAAGGGGGCAGTTCAGTATCAGCAGCCGCCGCCTGGTCAGCACTCTTCTTGCTGGACTCGGCCTTAGCTGCACCCTCTTTTGATGCCTTACCCCCAAGTGGCACAAGCGCCACGACCGGCTCTTCCTCCTCCAACGCACCGTCCAACGCCTCTTCTTCAGCAGCCGCCAAGATCTGTTGATTATATATTTCCGAACACTGGCGGTACGTTCTTTCCCATGAGGCAAAGTCGGCACTGGGGAACAGTCGTTCCCAGGTCATGCGCTGGATTTGAGCGGAGTCTTCCACCATCTCTCGGACGAGCTCTTGTTTCTCTTGCTCGGCCTTATCCGAGAGCTCTTGGGTAAGACTCTTCTCTTGGTTCACCAGGCGTTCTTTTACGTTGGCCAAAGATTTCTCCATGGCTTCGTAAGAGTGCATTTTTTGGCGAAGAGGTTTCAGCTCGGCCTTAAGGTTGGTGACGGTCCCCTCCAGCTCGTCAACCTTCTTTTGGGCCGCCTCTAACTGAGCCCGAACAGCGGCGGTAGCCTGCGCCTGATAATAAAGAAGATCAATGGTCAGTACTTCATTTTGGGCAATTTGAAACATTGCCTTATCACAGCTGGAGGCGGCCATAGCCTTTGCGGCCTTTACCTCTTTGTTTTTTCCGATCAATCGGCTTGCGAAGGCTGTTGACTCGGAGCAGGGCCTAAGTACAAAGAAAAACAGGCGTCAGTTTCCAAACCGAAAAGTTAACAGGCGTCCTGGAACTCAGAAGCTCAAAAATATGCTAAGTGTACCTCAGCAAGGACCCCTGAAATCCCATCAAGGTCAAGGGTGCCGGCACCCCTGACCGCCTCCCTGTCAGACGGAGGAACTACTTTAACCATTGACTTGGCTACCTCAACCAAGTCAAGCCCTTGGGGGCCGGCTGCATTAAGTGAAAGGAAAAAACAAGTTAGACCTAGTCAAGGAGGAAGCAAGGGGGAGTTTTTTTTTTTACAAGTGAGTATCCATACATCTAGGCGGCCCCGCCTGGGTTTTTGAAGAAGTGGCCGGCTGCTTCTCAGCCGCCACTGTTTTCCTGGAAGACCCAGGAGAGCTTGCAACAGTCGTCCTCCGGGCCTTGGGGTCCGGCTGTTGCGAGGAAGAAGCCCTTGGAGTACCAGACTGAAAACAAAAAGAGTTAGTATATGCATAAGACAACTAAAAGAGGAAGAGTTTTCGAAGCTTACCAAGGGTGCCTCCTTGTTGGGGGAGTCGGCATACGACTGTTTCATGAGCGAGGCCCGCAACATGGCCGCCGCAGTCTTGGATGCTGTTATTTTACTCATGGCGTCAGCTGCAAGAAATAAACAACAAAGTTAGTAAAAGTCCCAAGTAAACAAGGCGTGAAAAAACAGAGTATTTGTCAGGCCGGCTACCTCTAGAGCACCGACTGCCGAGGCCACAGGCGGCCAAGAAGTACTCGTCATAGAGCCACTTGAAGCTCGGGACGCAGTTTAGGGGTACTTGCTCTCGTACCCCTGAAGTAGAGTTCACCCTAGTCTCTACTTTGAAGAGTCCTTTGTCTAGGATCTCTTTTTTAGCCTTTGGGGGAACAGGCGGCATGCTGCGGCCGCCTGCGAGGAGAGGCGGATCCCTATTCCACTTGTTAAAACGTTTGTTCAGTTCCATGTCTGAACTCTCAATGATAAGGAAGGTGTTCCGCCAATCCTTCCATTTGTTCGCCTTACCTCTCGTCATGAGGTAACCCCTATGGCTTGTTAATTGGTACCAGCCGGTACCTCCCGACTTAGGGGTCCGGCTGAGATAGTTCATGTGGGCGAAAGCCTCAAAGCTTGGCTCCACCCCGTACATTTCGCACCCGGCCACATAGCCGAGTACGTTTACCCAAGAGTTGGGGGCTAACTGCCATAACCCCAGATCATACCCATCTAAAATCCGCTGAACAGCCGGATGTAATGGGAAGCGCAGTCCAGCTTTGATGGTCGCCACATAGCAGCCAAAGCAGCCGTCACCATAGCTGGTACCAGCCGGCCAGACGACAGTGTCTTCTGGATCCGGCACAAACAGTAAAAATTCCGGGCCCATTTTGTGGTTAGCAATAAAGCTCGCCACGTTGTCTTGCATGGTTGCAATCCGGCCCCGGGGTACCCTGCAGTAGTAGGGGGCGTTTTCCTCTCTGTAAGAGGCGGATGGCTCCGCCCAATTGTCCCCCTTCTCAACTGCATGAGAAAGTCTCGCCTCTTGTAGGCGGCTATGTTTTTCTTCTGAGCCTGGAGAACTGTGGCCAGAAGAGCTGGACTCAGACTCGTCCTCTGACGAGTCCGAGGAGGACGACTCCTCCCCTCTCCTAGAGGGGCCCGCCTCCTCTCCCTTAGAAGGAGCAGGAGGAAAATTAGACATGTCAACAGTAAGATGGGAAGGGAACACCTTGGCCCCTCTCTCAGAACTGTCGGCTTGACAGTCGCCTCGTTCTACATCTGGCGCCTGGTCAGATGTTTCACTAAGGAGCACCCTTTGGGAAGAGCCGTCTGAGTTTGATATCATAGCAGTCTGTTTCGTTCTGGCCATCACGTTCTGCATAGACACAGATACAGTCGGACTTTGTATAAAGGGCAAAGATGGGTCCAGAAAAGGGCAGGCGGCACTCCTAGTCCTAGATTCAGCCGTCCCCGGTGACCGGCTGATCACTAACTTAGGTCGTGTCGTGTGCTTCCATGGTGCCATTTCAAAAAATAAAAAGAAAATTAAGAGTAAGAGAACTGAGTTACCTGAACGAGTGACGGTTGATGAAGTCCTGGAAGTTCGGGTCAGTCGGCTTGTCAGAACAGGCGGTAGGCAGAAAAGGTCCGAAATGTCAGAGCAAGTTCAGGGGTCCGAATGTTCTCGCAAAGTTCTCAAATGTGAAAATGACCGAAGTCAGCACTTCCTTTTATAGGCAAAGTGAGAAGGCGAAGGGTCGCTTCCAAATTCAAAATTTGGGCGGGAAAATCTCTCGGCCGTTTGCAAGGTGACACCTGTAGCAGGCCGTCGCCTGTCACCATGCGACACCTGTCACAGGCGACACGTGACCAGTCACGTGCCACCTGTGAGGGGCAAATGATTAGGGGATTTTTATCCACCAATCACCGTCAGACAAGTGGACCAACCAGGTTCCGCCACGTGTCCTTCACGAAGGCCAACGGGAGCCTGCCACGTGTCAGTCACAGATACGTCCTCTACGGACCAATTAAGACACGCCACGTGTCCACCCATGCCAAATGGGAAAACCGGCCATCAAGGCCCAATCCAGTTTAGAGGCCCGATCAGCCCTAGGTTTACTTTAAACCTAGAGAGTTGCACGCTTCTCAAGGCTATAAATACTTAATTAATCCTCATTAGTTAGGTAATTGAACAAATCAAAAGAACTCAAGCAGAGAAGAACAGAGTTATTACGGAACATCGACAACCGGCTAATCTCGCTAACGACGCAGATTACCAACACTAAGCACTCTCACCTAGAGAGATCTTATTACTTTAATTTCCGTATTAATTACTCCTTAATCAGGTACTAACTTGACCGTTGGAGGCGGAGCTCTCAGGAGTCTCCGTTATTTTGCAGGTACAGGCGTCCGGTTCCAGTCTCGGAATTGTAACTCTCCCGCAGGACATCAGAAAACCCCGAAACACTGAGTATCCCTTAATCAACCCTACCTTTGGTTATGGTCACAATGAAAAGAATCACCCTTTACTAGATGATGCTGATTTTTTTTTAAGATGATTCATACCCTAGGTGACTGTGAGATGTATCACATTTGGGTTGGGATTGCCAAGAAACCAAGTGCCTTGAATAGAATGATCAACAGGTTAAGGAACAAATCCAAATCTGAACAACCAATTGCTGCACCTTCCCAAACTGTACCACCCCATAATGATGAACCTTCCCAAACTGTACCACCAACTGATCCACCCCCTCAGAATGAAACACTCCAAACAGATCAACCCACTCAAAATGAAACAACCCAAACATAACCATTCCAATTTTACCCTTCCCAAATTGATAAACAGCCTTCTATTAATGAGATAATCCCAAATAATGAGTCCTCTCCACCTAGGTATAATGAGGGTTATGATTCACCCCAAGAAGAAACAAATAATCCTTAATCTGCTTCTGAGTATACCAAGGGTAGAATAGAGTTTGAGAAATCTATGGACAGGATACAAAAGTCTAAGAAGGTTAAGGCTACAAAGAATAAAAAGAGTAGTACCACCAAAACAACCCCAATGCAACCACCATCTCCTAGGTCACCAACTACTGTTTTCAAGGGTTTAACACTAAGAAGGAGTCCTAGATTCTCACCTTTGGCAGTCACTAAGACACCTAAAACTTCTGATGCTGAACCATTAACTCAGACCTCTGTATTTAGAAGAAAGATTCCTAGGTCCACAACTATAAGAAAGGGGTTAAGGATAGGTTCAACTGTGAGTGAGAGAAGGATGCTAAGTGTTGGTGACACTGTGAGTGAGAGAAGGATGCTAGGTGTTGGTGACACTGTGAGTCAGATTCATGGATCAGCTTCTAGGGTGAATGTGACTGTGACTGAGGGCAGTTCTTTAGGGGTGAATTTGAGTCAGGTGCAGGGCAGTTCTTCAGGGGTGAATTTGAGTCAGGTGCAGGCAGTTCTTCTGGCTCTAGGGTGAGAAGAAGGATGCAATTTGTTGTCCAAAGCTCTGAGTCTATAAAGACTGAGAGATCAGGTGGTTATAATGAAGCTGAAGAAGACTCTGATGGAGAAGTTGCACCAACAGGTGATATTCCAGAAGATGAGCAAGAGCAGCTTAATAGGATTCCAAAAGTGAAGGACACTTGGAAACCAACAAAATGGTTTGACTTCTTTGATGATGAAGATGATGAAGATTATTTTCAGAGATTGTAAAAAAATGGAGAAATGTATGAGGATGCTGATTTTGGTAAAATAACACTCAGGCCTTGGATGATTTTTACTGACAAAGCTCACTTTAAGGACACTTTGAAGGATTTTGTTGTTCAAGAAAGATTTTCCATCAATGTAGAGTATGCTGACAACAAAAGGTACAGTGCAGTTTGCCAATCTGAATGCTGTGATTGGAGATTGCGTGCCAGTAGACTGTCAGATGGCAGAACTTGGGCAATCAAGAAAATATGGCCTAATGTACACACTTGTAGGGACTTAGAGACTTACAACCCCATATGCAATGTAAAATGGGCATCACAAAAAGTCATGGAAGACATCAGGGCTAACCCAGACATTCCTGGGAAAGCACTCAATGAACTTCTTTTTCAGAGATATGGCATCAACATGAGGCAGTCAACCTTGTACAGGTTAAAGAGCTATGTGATTGAGCAGTTGTTTGGAGGACATGATGAGTCATATGGAATGCTGCCACAATATGCTAAGATGTGCATAGAAACAAACCCAGAGTCAAAAGCTTTTTGTGCATGGAATGAAACTAAGTCTATCCCTAAACAGCTGCAATTTACAAGCATCTTTATCACCTTCACTGGACAATGGAAAGGTCTATTAAAAGGTGTTAGACCTTTAATTGGTGTAGATGGGACCCATCTCAAAGGTAACTATGGGGGGTATTGCTCTTTGCTGTGGGAATAGATGGAAATAATAAGATCTTCCCCATTGCATATGTTGTAGTTGGCCAAGAATACAAGCAATCATGGACATACTTCTTTTGGCATTTGTTGAACATTGTGAAAGACTCATAAAGGGAGCATTGGACCATTATTTCTGATAGGCAAAAGGCAAGTACTTTCCTCTTTGTGTTTCAATTTTATCATTGTTTTGCTATGATATGAGTCTATCCCTAAACATGCTTATTGTGTACTCATTGTATCAGGGAGTTGAACTTGCATTAGAACAAGTCTGGCCTAAAGCTGATAGGAGGTTTTGCTATAGGCATCTCAGTAGAAACTTCAAGAAACTTTTTCCAGGCCCTATGATGCATGTTCTCTTTTGGAGAGCTTGCAATGCATCTTCAGCTTTCACATTTAGGAAAGCTATGGAGAAGTTGCAGAAAGTAGGAGGTGATTATGTCATGTGTTGGTTTGCAGACTTGGGAGAGCAATTTAAATGGAGTAAGCATGCATTTGACCCAAATGTTTGCAATGACTCCAATACCTCTAATTTTGTAGAGAGCTTCAACTCTACACTTGGGGTGAATAGGTGTAGGCCTATTTTGACTTTGCTAGAAGGTATTAATTGTTCAATTGATGTGATATCATTGTTATTTCAAACTGGTTTAGTAAGACATCTAATTATGATACTGAATGCAGGAATAAGAAGGGTTTGTATGGTGAGAATTGCAACAAGGATGGAGAATGCAAGGTCTTGGAAAGATGAAGACATTACTCCTAAAATTGTGAATCTAGTGAAAGAAATAGGTAAAGCTACCTCAAAATGTAGAGCTTTCAAGTCCAGTCCAGGAGAATATGAAATTCATGAAGGAAGATCACAGTTTCCTCTGAGCTTAAACAAGAAGATTTGTTCCTGTGGGGCATGGCACCTGACAGGTGTGCCATGTAGGCATGCCATTAGGGCCTGCATTGATGCAAAGCTTGACCCACATGACTTTGTCAGTTCCTGGTATTCTCTGAAGACTTACAAGCAAGCTTATAGTGTCTGCATTAACCCAATTCCTGATACACAGCAATGGCCTGCAGATGAGTCAGATACAATCATCATGCCTCCTAAGATGAATAGGGGAATTGGAAGACCAAGTAGGAATAGAAAGAGGGAGGAAGGTGAAGAGCAACCTGGAAAAAGGTCCAAAACAGTCAAATGTAGCAAATGTGGTTGCTTTGGCCATAATAAGACAACTTGTATGGGAGGGTTAACTGGGAAAGAACTGAAGTCAAATGAGCCTGTTGTCATAAAAAATCCTAGGGTCAGAGACCAAAGTAATGCAACAAAGGCAGCTAAGGCAGCAAAGAAATCTGAAGAAGTTGGATATCAGTCAGCAGCTTCAGCTAAACAAGCAAAGGGACAGAAGGGCAGACCCTCAGCTGAGCAAGCAACAGTACTGACAGCTTCACAGTTGCCTAGCCAACCAGTGCCTATGTCTCAATGAAAATCAAATTCTCCAAGCTCTTAAGTCTTTTGTTCTGCAGTATAGTGGCATATGCATTTTGATAATTTGTTAGAAAGTCAAAACTTGTAGTTAACTTTGTTTTTTATTTGGTCATTTGGGATGATTTTTGCTGTTGTTATTTGGTAATTTAGTAGACAACTTTACTGTTGAAAGTTGGATTTTTGCAATGTTCCCAAATAACCTATATATATTAATGAATGTTAGCAACTGATGCCATTTTGTCTATTTCAATTTGTCCCACATTTTAGTTATTTTGTCTATTTTAGTTGATCTCAATATTAAACATAAACAATCAATGATAAGTTTGCAGCAATGTCAGAAGAGAAGATAAGTTTGCAGCAAGGGAGCTTTAATGGAGATGAGATAAGTTTGCAACAATGGAAGAGAACTTTAATGGAGAATAGAAGAGGGAAAAGTGGTTTTTTTTTTTTAGGGAGGGAATAGGGTTTGAGAAGTTAGAGGGAAATAACAGACAATTTAAGCGGAAAATTTCGGAGGGAATGGATTAAAAAAGGGGTATATTAGTCATTTCATCTTTTACTAAGCCTAAGATGTTAATTTATCAAGTTATTAACGCCTGATTAACAGACTTAGGTACGTGAATTATAAAGTCAAAACCTTGGGTGTATCAGCAGGAAGTCAAAAAAAAATGTGGTACCATTGAGAAAAGTCAAAACCTGGAGTGTATCAATGGGAATATCCCTTTTTTTTTTACATTGACTGACTCGTTGTTTTGACATGTATTTCAAATTATTACTCGGGACTCAAGTTCATAAAAAATTAAATTGGGAACGCTTTGAGATAGAGTGTGTTTCAATTTAGAACATATAATGTCCCAAACCTATAGAGTCTTGTTAAGGCAAAAGTGGAAATTGAAGAACTTCCTACATCTAAAATTGTAGATGAATAATGTCCTTATGTAATCAAGTGTCTACATATTGCTAAATGTTATACTAGTACTTAGTATATTACTTCGTATATCTATTGATATTTTATCCCCTTCTAGCCTTGTGGGAAATATAAGATATGATACGGGTGCACCGTACACCCAGAGTCATATATTCATATGCTTATTTAATCAATAAAAAAGCAAATACGGAGTAATATTTTTACTCAATTATTAATTGAATGGGGTGTACATAATAGGCTCGCCTATATCAAAGTTGCAGATAAAAGGAGTGAAAAGGTTTACATAGTTTGATTTGGTTACAACGTTTTTCAATCACATATTTTACAAGTAAATAGTGTAAATGTATGGATTGAATATTGTCAAAGGTCTAGTTCAACCAAAAATTTACACTTTTAATTAAAAGCTCTAAACTTTATTTTTGTGTATCAACTAAAATGAAACAAAGAAATTAAATAGCTAATAACTAAACCACTGGATCTACGTCTTCAGATATACTCCATCTGATCAATAAATATGTTCAAGTAGTTATTATGATCAAAATCCGATCATATATATATACACCGATCAATACGGAGTATATGTCTGGGTGCAACACATAAAAATCTTCTTTTTTATAAAGTTTTGGTTCATTCACATTCTTTATTTAGCCGATTGAGTTACTTAGAGATACATGTCGTATTCCAAGTTTCACATATTTTTTCTAATAATTAATTCAAATGTGCATAAATAGCACGTAACTTCATTTTGTATATATGCAAACAATATACAACTTTCAAATCAACGAGTAGTACTTAATTATCAATAATTGGCATCAACAATAACTCACAAAGTCACTTTTAATAGACCTTTGATTGCAATTCGCAAATGAACCCACGTGATGTATTTAATATGAACCGAATCTTAAAAGAAATTAAATTTATAATATACAATAAAAAGACAATTACAAGTTACAACCATCATATTATAGTTTCATCACGTGACTAAATAAATAAATACATGTAATATGAGTAGAGCTGTTAAAAGCTGACCTGACCCGAAATACCGACCCTAACCCGACCCTAACCCTAACCCTAACCCGTCTGAACCCGAAAAAATGGTGATCTGAACTCGACCTGAAACCAACCCTAGACCCGAGTTGACCTGAGTATTTGAGACCCGAACCCGACCAGAGAGGACCCGACCCGAATGTGACCCGTAAATTATTGACCTGAACCGAACCCGACTCGAACCCGAAAATGACCCAAACCCGATTTAACCCGTCAAAACCCGAATTCAACCCGACCTGTTACTAACCCGACCCGAGGTCAACCCGACCCGTTCCTAACCCGACCTGTTACAAATCCAACCCGAAATCAACCCGACTTGTTATTGACCCGACCCAAATTCAACCCGACTTCTTATTGACCTGACCCGAATTTAAACTCGACCTATTACTAACCCGAAGTTTAGGATTTAGGAGTTTTTAGGATAAAAAGAGTACTCCGTATTGACTATTGAGTTTCAGGCTTTTTTTCAATTTATTAACATGGATTCCAATTATAAAACAAAAGTGGCCTTTCTCATCTTACTTGACTTATCTCTTACATAATCCTCATCAAAGAAAAACTGAACTGGACAACAACAAAAAAAAAAAAAGACTCAATCTTAGTATATTAAGGAAGGTTGCACTCTAATGGCGAGATTGACGAAATTTTCCACCATGGAATTTCTAATGTGATTGATTTTATTTTTCCTAATTATCTTCAACTTCCTATATGAGCAATGAGTTATATGAGGACATGAGTTGATAGAGTATTAGAGTAGAGTTGTGACTCTATGAGCTGTCAATGTTTTTTAAACGTAATTGAGGCAATATGAGGTGAGTGAGGTGAATCGGTGATAGTGATTTTGTCTAATTAAATCAGCCAAATGTTTTTTTTTTTCTAAATTTATCTTATAAATAATTTTTTTTTAATAGCAAAAACATTTCATTAATTAAAAGCCATACGACATCTACAATAGAGATTCGACGTTAACAAATACATAAGATTATAACCCGTAAATAAACTTCAAAATAAACTTCCATATAACTACTTATATTTTTTTTTTTCAAATTTTAGTATTCACTTGTTTATTTTAATATTTTTTAAAATGTTTTAAATTATGCAATTTGATTTGGAGCTTTAAAAAAAAAAATAAAAATGTATTGACTTGAACCGAACCCGACTCGAACCCAAGAATGACCCGACTTGATTATAACCCGCAAATTATTGACTTGAACCGAACCCGACTCGAACCCGATAATGACCCGACCTGATTATAACCCGTAAATAATTAACTTGGACCGAACCCGACTCGAACCCGAACAGGACCCTAACTCGTTTAAACCCGTAAAAACCCGAATGTAACCCAACCTGTTTTTCACCCGATCCGAATATAACCCGACCTTTTATTGACCCGACCTAAACCCAACCCAAACCCGATAAGATGTATGACCCGACGTAACCCGACTCAAGCATGACCCAACCCGAACCCGACCCGCATAAGTCCCGACATTAACCCGTACTGACCCGCCCCGAGATGACCCGGCCCATACTAACCCGACTCAAACCCGACCCACTTACCCGAATTGACAGCTCTAAGCATGAGATTTAACATAAATTATGATGATTAGGGTTGATTGAAGTTTGAGGGGGGTTTTTTTTTTTTAATTTTTTAATCTTAATTATAGGAGGAATTTGTGCTTGTATCATCTTATGTTAATAGAAAGTTAACAACTTTGATCGTATTTTAAAATTAATGGTCAAACAAAGCAAGCTTGTAATGCCTATTATTCTTTTATGTTAGGCCTAAGCTATAAAAGTTTGTGACACTTTGAATTCCTCTAATTGTACTGTATAGTTTAGTAGTAGAAAGTAATTCGATTTGCCCTAATTGTTTGACACCTCACTTTCACCAAAAGAGCACAAATTTAGTATCACTAACACACTAACTTTCATACCAATCTTATAATATTTGGGAAAGAATTACCAATTAATCAATAAGAATAAAATGTCTTTCCAATGTGCTAGCTACCAAAGAAAGAGACAGTTTTATAAAAAAAAAATGACCTAATTTGTCCTTTAACTCAAAACCATTCTACGAAGTGACTTGGTTGGCCTTATTTTTCAAGGTATAGTATTTTATCTTATCTATATTGTATAATATAAAAGGGCACCAATTGAATTTATGCATCTCAAGGGGATAGACTAATTGGATGGTAAATGAAAAATGATAAGTGCTTGAGTTATAATGATTTTAAAGACGGAAAAGTCTTTTTTTTTTTTTTTTTTGAATAGCAAGACGGAAAAGTCTTTAATAACACATTTTTTATATGTATCAAAATAATTCAAAATAGTGTCAAATCGGAATTATTAGTAGATTTAACTCAATTTCAAGATTGAATTATTAGTAGATTTTTACGCAATTAATTAAAGTGTTATCGTTGTTTCTTCACCAAACAAATTTGTTAAACCGGAATCCAATCTCCTTTTCCTTTACAATTGCGTGCTCTCCCTGGATTTTTGGAGTTGGCATTCGAGCACCAATTGAGTTTGGGACTTGGGAGCACGAATTTAAAAGAAGTTGTGTAAGTGTACGTGTAATCCTATACACTCGCCACTTGAAGAAATAGAGAATACAATGATGATGACAAATTTTGCTTCTAATGCAATGAAAATAATACGACAATTATTTAGCAAATATTGAGGTCTAATCTATATCATATTCTCTAATTTTCCTCTACATTGTTATTATGATTTATTTGAACAGTTATTATCCCTTAATCAGAAAAGGAATAATAAAAGGATTGGACAAGTGGAGTAATAGATAGTTGACAGATGAAAATATTAAAGGATGGCCCTCATCAATTATTAAAAGGAGCTTTTTATTTAAATTATTTGGATGCATGGTAATGTCATTTTTGCATGCATGGCTCCCACTTATCTACACGTTGTGGACCAAAAAAATTAGGGTTTAGTATATATCAATGGATAGTAACATCGAGCTCATAAATGAAAAAGTTCCACATGCACCCATTATGATTTTTGAGATACTAACCTATGAAATTTAAGAGAATGCATCCTTATTTACATGTTGTAACGATCTTTAATTTCGTAAAAAAAAAAAAAAAAAAAAAAAGAAAAGAAACTATCTTTAATTAATTTAATTTGGACTTGTTTCAATTATGTACCTTTCACAAGTTCATCTTGTTGATGACATTACTATATTTTCATTAGAGAAAATTGTGAGAAAGGAACTTTTAAGTGGTCGACTATTTGAAAAAGGACCTTTTAAGTGAAAACTTGTGAAAAAGGACCTTTTAAGTTGTATTTTGTTTGTATGGGGTACTTGGGTGAGCTTGCATGGTGGTAAACGCCGGAGCTTCGACGTGATGGTCAACGCGGTTGGTCACGTAACTTTTTTTTTTTTTTTTTTTAAAATAAAAAATAAAAAATCCCCGAATTTCCCTCCTTTCCCGACCTATCCCTTTCATTGAATGCTTTGTCTTCAATTTGGGTTAGGTCAGGAAAGGAGGGAAATTTAGGGAATTTTTTTTAAAAAAAATAAGTCACGTGACTAACATATGATAGTCATCGCCGGAGCTCTAGCGTTGACCACCACGTAAGCTCACCCAAGTACCCTCTACAAACAATATACAACTTAAAAGGTCATTTTTCACAAGTTTTCATTTAAAATAACCTTTTTCAAAAAGTCGACCACTTAAAAGGTCATTTTTCACAATTTTCTCTTTTCATTAAGTATAAATCATTAGAGTGTCAAAATGACACATATGATGAAATGAATAACAAAAAAAAGTCAAATAAATGAAAAAAAAAAGTATAAAAAATATTATAAGTTAATGTGCTACTTTAGAGCAATAAATCGATAATTTACTATGGAAGATCAATAACAATATGCAAAAGTTCATACAAGTCTCATTCTTGTATGGTCCTGGTTAGGTGAAATTTTTAAAAATATTGACAATAGTCATATTATCATAGACTAATTTCACATCTTGATTAGATGGTAGAGATTTGACTATTAAGAAGGTGAGTAAAGTTTTCAAAATTTACGTGCTTTGTTTTATATATACTACTTTGTATTTTAGTTTTGAGCTCATGACACTTTGAGTTTTAAATTTGTTAGTGCACAACTTACTAAATTTATATCTTTTTCTGTAGTATTACACTAGTATATAAATATATTGAATAAATATGACTAATAAAATCAAAATTAAGAGCAAATAAATAAATTGAACTTAACTCATTGACAAATTAGAAAAAGTTACTTTTAAGTTTTGCTTAGACACTTTAAAAGCCATAAAACTAATAAAAGGCTTGTTGCTTGGCCGATGTTCATCATTTATCAACGAGGTAGAGTGGTAGACTAGGAAGTTAAATTTAATTTTTTGGCCCAAGAATTAACACTTTTTTTTTTTTGGAAATTATTTCATGGACCCTTGATGTTTTAAAAAATACACAGTGTATCCCTGAAAATTCTTAAAGGCTCCGGGTACCCTTGATATTTGTAAAAACTTGCACCAAATACCCTTAAGACTCACAATAAATCTTAATTTTGTTAAATTGAGACCCCATATGCATCAAATTTATGATTTAGAATGATCGACAGAGTTTAAATTTTGATTTAATTCATGCTTTTAGGCGGTTTTACTGTATAAATATAAAGTACTTAAAGTAAGTTAGTGTGTGGGCATGATTTTAATTTAATAAGTCAATGATATGTGCATTTATTAGAGGATTAGGGTATTTGACTCTTTAGGGCTTGTTCTCATTGACTAATCTCAGCTGAACTGAACTGAACTGAGCTGAACTGAACTGAATTAAACTGAACTGAAATGAATATTCTATAAGAGAAGGAAATTAGGAGCTGAACTGAGCTGAACTTAACTGAATTGAATTTCAATGTATAAGAACCGGCCCTTAGTACATTCATTTATAAACCACTGGGTACATAGTGCATTTGAAAGTTTTTAAGGGTACACATTACATTTTTTAAAACTTCGAGGGTACACCAGTACACAGAACAATTTTCCTTTTTTGATGTATATAGAGCCACAAAGGCAGGGGTAAAAGTCGACCCCGAGAAGTTGAATTTCATTTTGGCCCAACAATTAACACTTCTATGAGGCCTATTCTTTGTTTTTTAAAAGCCGACCCCATTGTTTTTATTCCTAACTCCAACTCCACACAACTCCAATTAAACGTTCCCCCCTTATTGGTTTTCCACTTTATTTTTTCTGTAAAGTTGTAAATTTTCAGCTAACATAAAGTGTAAATCTTTCTAAAATCAAATTACACGTCCCCCTTTTTGGTTTTCAAAGTCAGATTTATGTTAAAGAGTGTATTTGAATTATTATGACATATTCCTATCAATTTACCTTTAGAAGTTTTTTTTTTTTTTTTTTTTTTTTTTTTTTTTTTTTTTTTTTTTTTGACAAAGGATAAAAAGAAGAAAACTAATACATAAAACTATTAAAGCAGATGAAATGAGTAGCAGCCTCCCCTGCAATTAGGTGCGCCCTGTGAACACGATGTCGATCCGCCTTGTATATACTACAACGCTAAAGATACTAACCTGCACTCAATGATCTCGAGCTTTTCTCTACACAAGCACGCACAGCATACCCATACTTTTTCATCTACATGGCTAACTGCATGGCTTTGTGGTCCACTACACGTCTACACCATTTTTCCGCTTTCCTTAATACTAGCTATATGTTGCAAGTTAACAAAAAAAAAAAAAAAAACCCCGAAGTACATTGTATAAAACTGCATAGTTTATATTGACCTGAGCTTCAAGTGCTAAATCAGTGCTAGTTTCAAGTGTGATGCCAACAGCTTCATAGTAAAAATAACAGCAGCAGTTTGCAGTATGTATATACAACATTAAAAGTTAATAAAATTACAGACAAAGCTTAGAAGCCTTAGATATTATCAGTAACATTTTATTCCACTGAAAGTCTATATTATAACACGATTACAGCATCTATACACATAACATAAGGAAAGCAATAAAATAGAGGTAGTTGCTCCTGGGGCATGGTACTTGAGAGCAAGCATGTACACTTGCGAAACTGAAATAAAGATGAGTGAAACCCTGCATTCAAGAACAGAGTTAGGGGATCTATAGTCTATACTATCCATCCAACCCTGAATACTAACAAGCCAATACATAAGTTTGACCTTTAATACATGTAATTATATACTCCCTCCCTTTTTGACCCACATGGAGCTTAGGTAATTGGTTTAGATTTGTTACTATATTGTGTTACTTTAGATTTTTTCAATTATAGGATGTGTTGCATTTTTTTAAAATAACTACTTTTGATTTTAATACTACGTATAAACTACACAATGTAGTCAAAGTCAGTATATGAATAGTGTCAAATCCAAACTATTGCGATTATTTAGGATCCAAATTTTTAAAACGAAGTTCTAATCAACCTCTTAATACTTCATACTCATTTATACCCTGCCCTTCAAGAGAACAATTCCTTTTGATTATGCTTATGACCCTCATTCAAATTTCAAAATCATCAAGCTTGCACATTTAAGCATTTTCTGGTAATTTTTTTTTATTAATTGGCATACAGGGCAGTACTAGCAAAACCTCATTACCAAGTTGATTTCAAGTACACTTTTGAAAAATGCCACATTTTGACAAGATAATATCATATCTGCTAGCTTAATCTGTCCCAAGAAACTGTCAATTTATTGATTAGAAATAGTTTGGTCTAACCCACCAAAAACTTAACATGTAAACTACACAATGCATAGGTCAAAATTATCAGAAAACCAGAATTAGCCACACAAAAAAAAAAAAAAAAAAAAAAAAAAAAAAACCCAAACAACAACAACAACCTAGTTTGGCTACTTTACAAATTTGAGCAATAATATCTGTTGAATATATGGAAAACTTACCATAAAAATTGAAATTTTCAAAATTAAAATAGGTCATTTGATAGCTTGCAAATTATCTCACAAGTCAAAAACACAAGATAGATGCATTTCCAGTTTTCCACCCAATGTATTGCAGTAATATGGTGGTGTACTGGTGTGACAATGGTTTGATCCCTCCCCACTCCAGAACAGTTCACTCAAAAGCCATTCCAAAAATACATATCAGAAAGTGTCTTATAGTTCAGATGTGTCATCAAATTTTGTAATTACAGCAATATAATCAATTTTGGCACTCTCTCTCTCTCTCTACTACTTAGAGCAAAGTGCTAATAGTCCTACTTGCTCTTCCTATAACTTCCCAAAGTTTGAAGCCATTATATCAATATTATCCCAAGGCCCAATCTATAAAATATAATATACAAAATAATTAGGTATAATTTCTGAAACAAGAGTAGATAATATAACCTCTTCCAGAACCACATCATGCACTTGCAGCACTTCCCTTCTTTATCTCTCTTTTCTTTCTTATTCCTCCATTTTATGCTCTTACCTTCAAAAAGACTCTCTCCCATGATTTCCGAGAATTTCTCTTCCCTATTTTCCCAGTATAGCTTACCTTTTTGTTGTATACAGAGACAACCATATCTATGTTGCAACACAAGCCTCACCATCAATTCTCTATAATAATCAGGATCTTCAGCTATACTGTTCATTAAAACAATAGAGTTCACTCAAACTAAGCTAACAAGCCCAACATTACTCTCTTATCATTATGATAGATAATAGCAATTGCAAATCGGTTCAGTTAGATTAACTGTAAAATCTCAGCTGGAATTAACTTTGAGGGAACCAATAAAAGTACTCTCCCCATTTGGATATGTATAAGACAGGATTGTTTCCCAAAAGCCTTTTGAACTTTGCCAAAAATCAGGAATGTTTTGTCCCATATTCTTAAGTTTCTATTAGCTCCATCGCTCACTATCACTTAATTGCTAATTGATCCATTAGCCTAACTAATTAGGCATCTCATGATTACATAGAACTGTAGGAGATTAGGAGTATTTGCACAATCAGCAAAACTCGAGCAAGGGGACAGCAGGACAGGGAATATAGACCTTCTTAAATCACATGCACTCAAGTGCTCACCAAGGCATCCCTCATAAAAAGTGCTGAATTTCAACCCTCAACTCTGTTCTCCAAAGATTTTTCATACTTCCATTCCGATAAGTCCCCCAGATTCTCTCTGGATCCCACACAAAGATTCTCACCATTCTTTGAACCACCAATTAGAACATGCACCATAGCATTGCATAACAAATATTCTTAAACGACAATCCATATAGCTGGTGATAACAGCTTGTAAAGTCTTCTTTCCTCAGACTGTTATCAATCAAGACAAGGTGGCAAAGGCGCACCAACCACCCCTCAGCATCTAAAACGCATCACAATCGTAATAATATTCCAAGAACTGCCTGCAATGAGCGTATACTCCAAGTTTTCGTCGAGAAAAATCTCATGTCCCTCACGACCACATGGAATTCCTAATCTCCAAAAAGATCAACCTTTTCATCCCTCACTTCATCACTATAAAAGTTTCTTACCTACTATTCAATTTCCTACTTTCATCAGCATATACATATATAAAGTAAAGCGAAAACGCCCGTATCTCTGAGATAAACTAATCATCCCTCCAACAACAATCAGTCATAACCACTAAAACCTCACAAAGTCACAATCACTTTAATTACCAGAAATTCAATAACTAAAAGAATAATAAAGCGTAAAGCAACATCAAAAACAAAAATTAGCACACAGAAAATCACAGCCCAACTAAACCACACAGAAAAAACAATCAATTAATATAAACCCTAGATAACAATCATAACATTAAAATTCAATCAAAGAACTACACAATTAAAAACCCCAAAATAAAACAACCAATTAAGCTCACACAAATCAAATTCAAACCTCAAGTTCCGAGCTCAAGAATCGGCCTTAAGACCCTCACAAGGAGGACTCTCCTTGAAATTTTTGGCGGGATACTTAGCACTCAACAACCCAACCTCGAAAACCAAATCATCACCACTGGATCGAATCCCAGTAATCGACCACCACTGAAACATAGCCCTAACCCTAATTCCATCAAGCTGAGCAATCTTATTCTTGACGATTTTACCCCTGACGATCTTCGAATACGACGCGAGGTAGTTGTCCGGCGGAAGAGTAAGCTTGCATTGATCACTGAGTTTGACGGAAAAGTCGCCGGAAGTTCGGTTGATTGAGTAGTCGGCGACGTTCGAGGGGAGAAGTCCGACGGGAAAGCCGTAGCTTGTGAGTTCTGTGTGTGCTGCTAACAGAGAATTAGGGTTAGGGTTTGCGGAGGAGAGAGAAAGAAGAAGGAGGAAGAGAGAGAGTGGGAGGAAAAAGAAACGTTTCGACATTGTTGATTGAATTTGGAGGTTTCGAAATTCAGAGGTTTATCTTCTTCTTCTTCAACGAACGTGGAATCTTAAAGTTAGTTGAATTTTTCAATTTTTATTAGGGATTGAAAATTCGTACATTGATGTTGCGATTGAAACGACGTCGTTATTGTTTGCAGATTGTTGGTTAGAGATTGCAGAATTGGACTCGCTTACGACTTTCAATCAGGGCAACACGATTTCTAAGATTTTTTATTTTTTAGAAAAAGATAATTTAGGCTTTTATTAATTTAAGTCAAACTATGTCAAAGTTTGAAAAAGTCAGCACAAATAAGTCAAATTCTTATGAGACATGGAGTGTATTTCATAAAACCTTTTTTTTTGTACTCTTCATTTCTTCAACTCTCAGACTGTCAGTTCGTGTAATAGAGATTAGAGAGTATAACTTAGATGAGTATGGGTCTGTTCTCTTCAACTTATTTTCATTTCACTACAGTTTCTAATTTCCTTCTCACATGAAATTTTCAATTCAATACAGCTCAATCAGTTCAACTCAGTTCAGTAAATCAGGACAAGCCCTATGTAATTTGATATGTTGATAAATGATAAAAATTAAACTATATTTGCCTATATATACATGCATAATAATGATTGTAGTGTAAATGTGAATGCGCATGATATGTTGATATTGTGATATGCGCATGTCGATACATGTTATGTCCATGCACACTTAAAATAAGGATTAAAAAACTAGAGTTATTGCAAGGAGGTCTTATTATATTGTAATTCAATATATTACGTATTAGTCTAAAAATGGAATTATCATATGTGTCTTGATGTTTAAAAAGATCTTACTATGGGTTTTTTTTTAAATGTATGAGTTGTAAACTATACATAATATATGTACAGGAGTAACACCAAAAACTTTGAATATGACGCCAAAGTACCACAAGGAAATCCTAAGGATTATAGGCCCTACTAAATTATAAATTATAATTCCTCATTATGTATGTGGTTGAAGTGGTTGAGCACTTAGTAATAGTCGAGTAGAGAGAGTATTATCCAATTATTTTAGGACTAGAGGGAAACGAGTAAGATTTGAAAGCCTAAAACAATTGTATAATACTCCCTCTATTCTTAAATAAGTAGATCATCACTTGTGTTATTCATTCGTTTTAGAATAAGTGCTTCATTTTATAAATAATGCATTATCAGATGTGAATAGACATGATCTCACTCATCTTTTATTAACTTTACAAAGTATTATACTCTGTATTTCAATTTGACTTGGTTACACTATAGAATACTTCTATTTACTTGTCTAAAGCTCTATGCATAAATATGTAACGCGCTTATTTATTTATTTGAAAACAAAGTGAGTATCCTAATCTAAGAACTAATTAAATAAGCTTCTTTAGCCTTAATAAATCAAGTGGCATCGGACCCATATAATAATATTAAAATTATAAAAAGGGTCAAGTTAAATTAAAGTTTGGCACATGACCAATTTTATCATAATGATCCATATACGTATAGCCAGGTTTAGGTGACAAATGATGGTCCAACCTACAAACATACAATTGGACCTAAAGCGACATAGATGTGATTTTGGATTTATGAAGCACATGGTCTATGGTTCTCACATTACCAACTAGCACTTCAATTTAATGATATTGTTATATGGCCTATATCTTATCATATGATATAGATTAAAGATTATTTCATATGAGGTCTAAGCTATGATTATTGTATTTACCACTAATTAAGTATTGATTAAGATTATTAGGTGTGACCTTATCTTATCAAATTTTAATGGAACAATGCCGACTAAGCTATTCTTGTTCTACTATCTAGCATAGTAGCATCTAGCTTAGATAGCCTTTTGATGTTGGTGTGATATTGTTGCTTGAAACCAAAACTTCCTTTGTCTCGCATGGAAGATTGAGCATGAATACCTCTATACATTGAAAAGTCATGTACACTATGCATGCCTATGATGGGTACAAGCTAAGTTTGACTTTAAGGTTATTATTAACTCACGCCGTAACCATAATCTAATTAATATTATCTCGTTATTATTGTCTTTTTCTTGATACAATATATGTATAGTATGTCGAACTTCACATTATCTAGCTTCTAATTATATTTGAGGTGACGCATTTATTATTTCTCCTTGTGAAGAACGGAAATGATTGTCAAAAGCTAATAATTGAAGCTTTATACAAGAAATTGCATTCATGTGCTAAGATTTCCCTAATGTGCTCATTTCAACCCTTTATGCTCTATTTGTCACTTGCTTGTACTTTGTACCTTGTAAGGCTGGACTCTAATTGAATTGGTATCAAGTGTGTGTCTTATGTTGGACTCTAATTAATATCAATGAAAAGATCGATCACATATTATGACACCACATTTGACACATCACTATTTAAAATTGATAAGATGAGTGGATTACTTCGGAAAATAATCTTAATTAACTTGAACTTGCTATAATAAAATGACTATATTATTTAAACTTGTATGTATGATTAATCTGATTATACTATTCTCCAACATATTCTTATTTATATCATATATAATTTGACATGATGGATCTACCTATTTCACATTAAACATGTAGGTAACATGCATAATTTTTTCCCTTACTAATTATACCACTAAAATATGTCAATTCACTAGTTTAAAAGTACATAACAAACAAAATTTTTGTAGCTTTTGCAACTCCACCGCCACATCCACCTTCCTCAATCTCTCTAATTTTTTAAGCAACGAAAAAAAGCAGGCAATTATATTACTGGCCGGTGCCTTAAAGCATATATACTCCCATATACGTAGTTTAAGGATCATGTATGCCATTGTTATAAATTCATACTAATTAATTATTATGTATTAATATAATCTTACAATTAAGATAGATCCATAATATTAAATAGACGTGCAAAGATCGCAAAGAGTCAAAGAAATTTAAAATTGGTCTTCTAATAATACTAATTTAATAACCAATACATATAAAAATGATACATTGGAATATATATATTATATTATATATTTTTTTTCCTACTAAGAATTTGCAAGGTTTCTTCAAAATGCAATATCCCTTGCAAATTACTCTATTAAGCATCACGAGAAATTAAGATGGATGCATTAGTTTTTGGCATATCGATCGATATACAAATCATACTATATATGCCATAATTAAGTAGTAATATAGCTTAATTAACCAAGGGTCACAAAAATATCAAATGTACAATATGCTTTGATCTTCTTCATAATCCTTCTCCTCTTGTTTGTGATCCTTGCTCTTAATTGTGTGGTTATGATTAGATGCCAAAAGTCCAAAGTTGGGCATTTTTAACCTTGGAAATACTCTCCAATACCTCAAAAGGGAGGATATCACCAATTACCACCACCATCTTGCTTTCCAAGTCTACTTTGTAAGACATCACTCCTAAATTTGGTTTTTGGAGGAGACAGAGAATATTTAACAAACAAGTTAGTATATATCATAAGTCATTCTTATAAGTTGTACAAATAACGGGATTTATATACTTAATATATAAGAGAAGCTATCGGATAGTCCCTGAATTTACAGTTTCTCTTCATATTTTTTTCCTACTGAAATCTCGTAAGACTTTCAATATCTGATAAGAGATTGGGAGATTGATAATAATGCATGATATCCAACATTAAGAAAAAAAAAATGCGAAATTCATATTATTGTAGGTTATATGGTTTCCCCCCTTAATCCCTAAATGGACGCTACCTTACCAAATAAATATATGCACTAAGACTTATCAATAATTCAATATGTAAATTTAATTTATATCCATAGTGAATAGCATATTATTAAATAAATAACTTGTTATTTTTTCAAAGGGTAAACATAAATTTTTATGTACCTAACTAATTAACTATGTAGTAATGTAGTAGTCCACTCTTAATTAACATGCTAATATACTACTAGTAGTTGCAGATTAGCCTTGTTTTTACTTAATTAAAGATAATCTAATTGTAATTAGGACCTACTAAACTATGTATGGTCCCTATCTTGATATTTGAAATTAGACGTAATTCTAGGCTATCAACACTGAACAATTGCTTTGGTATTACAATCCTCGATCAACAAGAGATTACAATCTAACATTGAAGATGAAAAAAAAAACATGAAACTTAAAGATAATTAAAAGGAACATACCATCTATTTTTGAGATATGTTTCTCCACTTTCTTTGCACAACCATTGCAATGCATTGACACCTTCAGTACCACTGTCTAAACAAACACAAACAAATAATACATATCAACATTCTTATAGTGATATAAGGTTATAAGTATGTGTATGATCATTCATAAGTCAATTGATCATAAAGAAGGACAGTGACATAGACAAGATTAACCTATGTAAAAACCAAACCCGACCTCATAGTTGTTCTGTAATATATTTACATATGACTTGAAAAAGAGAGAGGAATGAATATGATGCATATTAGTACATGAACATACCTTAGGTTTCATGAGCAAAGCCAAGCTTTGAGTACCAGAAATAGCATCTTTAAGAGTTAAAACTTGCTTCTTTTGGCCTTCAAATAGAGGTTTCCTTTCTTGTTCAAACTCTTCATCATCTTCATGAGCTTCAACAGAGTTGATACAAAAACATGTCTTTGAATCAAAAGCAAGACAAAGTGAATCCAACATCCTACTTAACTTCATCTTCTTCAATTTGCCTTTACTTATTTCCAAAATTCCTCAAAATTTTACCAAAAAAAATGAGGTGAGCAAAAAAAAAAAAAAAAAAAAAAAGGGTTTATTCCTCCTTAATATATGTGTATGTATAATATGGGAGAGGAACATATATGTAATACACTAGCTTAGCTCATCTCACTTGATAATAATATAGATTACCTAAAGCTTAAACAATGCTTAAAATTGAATTAAACTAAGTAGAAGTGATTAAAAGCTTAAGGTCAATACATTGGGGAGCTAAAAAAATGAACTTTCACAAGACCCAATAAATTAATGAAGAAGAAAGGAAGCTAATTTGATGAGCTAATAATAAAAAATAATACTAGCTAGCTACATATTATAAGGTATTGGGTGTATATGGTAGAAAGATCCAAGATGTAAGGATATAAAGAAATTAATAATACACTTTGAATAAATAAATCTTATTTTTTTAAAAAAAGGGTATACTAATAATACATTAATACATACTGACTATAGTGTAATATTTGTCATTAGGTGATCAGAGCTTCTATCTAAAGATCGGAGGAAAGAGTAGATAATATACTTGTAAATATTTAGTTGGAAAAAAAAGGAAGAAGATGATGAGCAGCTTTGAAAAGAAGGAAGTGTTATTGATGTCAGATCTAACAGTGGGAATGGAAGAATGAGCATCACACTTCACAGTTCACTCTCATGTGACTATTTATCCCTTTTTTTTCCAAAGATACCCTTCATTACCATATGCATTAATATGATATTTTTAAATATTAATGCTAAATAAACTTAGGAATTCGGTTTATAGTAACTTGGGGGCTGTTCTCTTACATTGAAATTTAGTTCAGTTCAGCTCAGTTTAGTTCAGCTCCTAATTTTCTTCTCTTATAAAATATTCATTTCAGTTCAGTTCAGTTCAGTTCAATTCAATTCAGCTGAGTTCATTCAATGAGAACAGACTCTTACTACGTATTAATGTATTATAATTCACTTTATTTATATGAGTATTCTATAGCTATTATCAAAGATTATATGAGGTTGTTGTGTTAGTTGTTGAAGCAGTTTCAGAAGTTCTCGATGGCTCTAGACATCGGGGCATGTGCTATTGTTCATATTTTTATTAGAGTAGGTTTTTCTTTAGCTAGATGAGTGGGGGCTCAAATTGAATCTCAGCTACCCAATACGGAGTATTTTTTTTTAGGTTGTATGACTTTATTTGTTTTTGACATATAATAATAATAATAATAATAATAATAATAATAATAATAATAATAATAATAATAATAATAATAATAATAATAATAATAATAATAATAATTTATTGTTCATTACAAAATGACTTTAGGCAAAAGCCTACACTTCAATGATTGAGTGAACGCTTAGGTCTACTTATTTGGATTTATTTATCAAGAGTTTCAATTCAATCCAATTCAATTTTATTAAGATTTGATTATGAAACACATCCATATCTTATTATGAAAATAGAAACAGAATTTCACTTCAAATTTTAAAAACTGTCACTTTAATCTATCTATATATATTATACTAAAAGACAAGCGTCTCAATATGAGGATGACAAATGTCACTCTCTCATTGGCTTATCTTATGTATAAAATATATCTATATAATTACGGTTTACATATTCAAGCATACTTATTTTTGTTAAACTTCAAACAATAAAAACAAGTTTCTATACATGCATAAGATTTTCATGATTTCCTAACAAAATATTTATTTAATTTTTTATAATAAATATATATTTTCAAATACTACAAATAATCCATAAAGTCTTTCCAATCTTTATTCATAGTCAAGTTAAAGAATAATAATTAATTTGAAGCAATATGATTAAAGTGGCATAATTAAGGAAACAAATATTTCGTATTTTGAAAGGTTAATATTGTTTTTTTTTTATGAAAATTAAATAAAATCTATAGAATTTAGTTTGACGTCAATTATGAAATCAATACAAACATTTTAAAAAAATCAGATGTACAATAAAATATTGTGCACCTATTATAAAAGCTACCCTGTAATGAATGAAAGTTATTTATGTTTTATTGATAAAAGTTACCCAAAATAGTCTACAAGGTAAGTTATCCTAAATTCAATTCAAGTAATCGGATAGATGAATACAAAAGCTTTTGCTAAAGATACAAAATAGTGTAAACATTAGTTTTATCGTTTGTTGTACTCTTTGACAAATACTGAATGCTGAGCTGAAATATTGTCTTGGAAAAAAATACATAATCTTGAACATAAATTTAATTTTAATCAGCCTTTCATTTTCTATACAATGTCTTTTAGTATTTTTTGTCTTGCATAAAAAAAAACTGAACCAATATATAACCAATCTAAACAAAAACAATAAAAGTTAAATTGAATTAGACATTTGACGGAAAAGGGATAGATATAAAATGTATTATAACTATTACTCGTGTTTTAAATTATAATATTTGTATTAACAATGCTATTACTTATGAATTTTTTAGAAAAACTAACATTTTAATTTAAAAACCATGCATTGCTCATAAACTATACTAGATATACAACAATCATGTGCAATAACTTATGTTGTTTTATACATAATAATACTTTTAACTATAATAGTATGTGTATATAATATAATATTTTTTATAATATAAAAAAGTATATGTATATAATATAATATTTTATAACACGTGTCCTCCACACCAAGTGTAGTCTCAATCACCACTACACCAATTGGTTGTTGGTGTAGTGGTGATTGAGACTACACTAGGTAGGGAGGACCTGTGTTCGCTCCCCTGCAACAACAATCGGAAGGGGAATGGAACCTAATATCCTAGAATTGATCCTCAAATCTGGATTAGCCCAAAGGGTGAACCGGATAGAACACCCAAAACTCAATGCATATATGACGAGAATTAACTTATCCTTTATCTATCTTATACAAAACTCCAAAGTCTAATTTTTTTTTTCAAAATATAATAATAACATTTGTAAAATTTTGTTAATATGAAAGATATAAACCTATCAAAATGTATATACAGTTAAATTTTTTAATAACTTATATCGAATGCGTAGTTTTATTAAAATTATTTGCATGTAATCATTAAATGTGTTAAATGTTGTGTAGCTATGCAATGTCTAAAACTTTAGTTGAACGACTTTGATTTGGTGATTGTACGGTAAAAAGATATTGACTTCGATCTTGAAACCTAATAGTCTAATAAATTCTAAATAGAAAAATTAAAACAAAAGGAAATGAAAAATAGTAAATGGATTTAAATATTGAAATAAACCTAACATTTCAAATCAATTTAGCGAATTCAAGAGACAATTTAAAGGCTTTTAAAATTAAATGGGGGTAAATATATGTAAAAAGAACATTTTTAGATATATAAATGTCCATGCACTATTATAAGAGTTTTATTAACCTTTTTATAATTAAGGTAGGGATAAATCTTAGTAATATATACTCCGTATATTTTATTTATATAAAATTATCAGTATCCATACCTATATACGAAGTATTTGTGTTGTATACTATATTTAATCAGCTGTTGGTTATATATGTGACTATTATATAATATATAGTTTTTGGCACAATGGTTAACTTAGGAAAATATATGTTCTGGTAGGTCATATAAGGTTATTATTGTGTCTATAGATTTAATTAGTGCGACGGGTAAATAAAACATGTATATATTAGATTGATTGTAGCTACTGATGCAGATGGTATGATAAGAAAATTTTAGTTTTTTCTCAACGGGAAATATAAATAAATTAGTCCACTTCTTATATAGCTATGTGGAGTATTATTCAATTAATTTTCAATTAATAAAATAACATTATAAAAAATTAAAAGAAATTCAAATAACATAAAATACTATTCAAATAACGTTCCTTTAATTTTTTTTTATTGACCATTAGTAACCAAGTCCTTTAATAGTAAATGAATTAACTTTGTTTTTATTTTTATTTTTCCTACGGGTTTAATAATTTGATTTATAAACCGTGTATCGCACGGGCACTATGCTAGTATTTTGACTAAATTAGTTAACATCTACGAATAAATGTATACTTAAGGGCCTGTTCTCATAGACTGAACTGAATTGAGTTGAACTGAACTGAGTTGAAATGAATATTTTATAAGAGAAGAAAATTAGGACCTGAATTGAAATGAAAATAAACGTATGAGAACATGCCCTTAAAGGATTGTCAATTGTCATAGTTACATATAAAAAATATATAAAAAATATTTTATGGGAATATAGTAGGACACTTGAATTTAGACACAGTGGTACATACAGTATTGTAAGGCTAGCAAATACTTACATGAGTAGAGCTACAAGTGTCAGAAGCAAAGGAAACAAAGGTCAGAAATACCAACTAAGGAGGTGCAAAATATAGTGCTAGTATATCTTTTGTTTATTATTTTTGGAATCTTTGGCCTCCAACATTGCATGCATCATATGCATAAAATTGGAGAGAGAATGTCTTGTCATGCCACCAATTTTTGGCTTAGTTTGGGTTGATCTAATATTGAAGATAAGTACTACTTCTACCTCATAAATTTAACTTCAGGGGCCATGCATACTTCAGATTTCTGTTCTGTCATTGGTCAAACATGTCATGTATTGCATCTTATTCACAAGTGCTGTGTACTAGACTACTAGCTTGCCCATGATGTATATGTCTAGTACCCGGTTTTTACGGGTTGGATCAGAATTGGTTATCACATTGTCTTAACTTTTTATACTACCTCCGTTACATATTGTTTGCAACGATTTGATATAAAGTAGAGAGAAAAAATGTCTAATCGTTGCAAATAATATGTAACGGAGGTAGTATTATAATGGTATACTAGTCATTTTGCTTTAATGTGTACTCCGTATATGTTTGGTTAAGAAAATAATACAATAATTAAGTATAGTGGGGAGTTTGATTTAAATTTATACGTACTTTTGAGCTGATGAATAAAGTTGTTTAGTTTATACTTGAGTTATTTGATAAGTGGTTTTGTTTTTTTTTTGTTTTTTTTTTTACAAGAAAGAGAATACTTTGTCACAAAGTGATATTTTCTACATTTAATCAATATCCACTAAAATTGGAAGACTTTCAAAGTTAGTGGATATTTATCTGCACATATAGTAGTCACTTTTCTAGAGAGTTATGGGCTAATGTCTTCATGCATGGTTCAAAAAGTTGAATTTGTTGAGAAAGTAAGTCATTTTTGAAAGAGACTAGTGTTTATGGTACTTTGTTCTTCGAAGTATATAAATCATGTGTTCTAATTAATTTTAGCTTGAAATGGATTAACAACATTATTTATTCTTTAGTACAAAGTATATAATTATTATCTGATTTTTACAAACAATTGGTTTTAATATATACTAGTACGTGGTAGTAGTTTTGAAAAAAGTCCTAAAGGACACTAAATTTCATTAATATAAGCCATACGACATCTACAATTGACAATGAACGATAATGAAAACGAATTTAACAAAATCAAACAAGAATTAATCGGGGAAGGGCTAAGAATCCAAATACATAAATATAACAATTCGGCATATTCTCGATTCGTTGTCTCATACAACTTTTTGAGTGGATCCGTCGTCGCTTCGCAATTTTGTGAGAAAATCAATTCTTGTGCTGATTCCTTAACCCAAATCCGAGCCACAATCAATAGTAGCCCCGTACAACCGGAGACCAAATTAAGCACAAATAAAACCTTGTCTTTCGAAGGAGTACGAAAAACCTTGTCTTTCGAAGGAGATCGAAAAAACCTTGTCTTTCGAAGGAGATAAACCCTTTCTTTCGAGGGAGACATTATTGTAACCTAAAACAGAAGGCTTAAAAGAAAAATAAAGATTGGGGCTTTCCACCGGTGAAATCCGATGGAAGCCCCTTTAAAATTGACAATGGAGACTAGATTTAGGAGAGAGAATAGAGAAAAGGAGGCTAGAGTTTTTTTTTTAGTACGTGGTAATAGTTTTGAATATACAAGTAAACTTGCAAAATTCTCATCACAATATACATGACAAATTGACAATTCATACACTCAATCACAATATTTGATGTTAGGAGTGACTTATGTGCATGTATAAATGTTTTCCTTCGTGCAAGTTCTCAACCTCCCATATGTTCTACCTTGTGCAATCAACATCACCCTTTTTACTAGCTTTTTAAGGTAAAAACTAATTTAATTTGTTATTCGTTTTTATTTATACTCAGATTAATAGCTATTTTGGAACAATACTACCTATTTAAAAAAATAATAATCACAACATTGGCTAACTCATCTATAATAGATAGCAACTACTACAACAACTACAACTTATCTCTTTTATTTTTATTTTTTTTTTTTAACTTGTTTTTACTAAATGAATATGCCCAATCTATAACGTCCAACACCTAATTATTTAATTAAGACATTGAGAAAATGATCTAGTTACAAGGTTATCTAACTTTATCTTAACATTTATATAAGGTGCTGAATTCTAAAAATTTCATACTAAATTGTAAAATTCAGGAGATAAAACAAGTGCAAATAATCTAACTTAAAGATTCCATTACGTACACAAAGTTCAACAAATAGTAGTCCTACTTGTTTATAATTAAGCTACCCCAATTATTTTTGGTACAAAAATTAAATATATCTTGATTACATGCGTCATGCACGCATTATAGACTATTCATAATTTATAAACTACAAAAATGTTAACCCTAAATTATCAATAGATCAGATAACGATTAACGAACGGCTGATTTTTGTTGTTATATATAGCTCATTAGCTTGTACACGACCTTTTAGTAGCATGGTGAGGCAACAACAAAAATAGTATTAAGAAATTGAAAGCTTAGTTTTACTTCCTCCATTACTAATCTATTGCAACATGCATGATGGATAGTATGCTTTTCATCGAGCATAATTTAAATCTTGCGTATTTTGAAAGTATGTATATTAAGATAAATCACAGTTGGTATTCCAATACAACATATATGTGACTAGGGTAAAAGTTTCAATATTGCATTGCAATATATAAGAACCGTGAATTATTAGAAATTAAACAACATATCATGTGCGACAAGAAATGCTCATTTGAAGTGCAAAGCATGAAGTTGGAAAGTATATGTACCAATGGCAATGTTATATGTATAAGTAGATAGATTTGATGATCAATTTAACTTGTCACATTATTTCATGCTCATTTTTGGTTGAACCTGCTATTGTCAATTCATCTTCTTGCATATAACTGTTATAGTATATAGTGGTAGTAAACAGAGTGCCTAATTAAAGTACTTTCAATAGTTTCAATACATGAATTATTTTAGTAGGCCCTCAATTCAACTCCTCAAGTATGAGCTCATATCATATGCTCTTCAATTATTGGATGAACGTAAATTATTTATTGAGCTTATGGGTTACGTGTCTATTCTCTACAGGTTGGTCCATGTGCCTTCTTCTTAAATTTAATAAATAAAAATTGTGGGGGTGAGTTGAGTTGAAGTGAGCATCAATTTGTGATTTATTTCGGAAATTTATTTATAATGTAAGAACTAATTAACCTAGTTAGGCATGAATTTACCTAGGAGATTAATTAAGTACATCAATATTTGTATTTACATAAATTCATAGATGCAAATTCATGAACACTTGTTAAACTTAGGGTCTGTTCTCTTCAGTTTATTTTCAGTTCAGTTCAGTTCAGTTCTTACTTAATTTCCTTATCTCATAAAATATTCAGTTCAATTCATTTCAGCTGTAAAGTTAAGTTCAACTCAGTGTTGTTAATCAGAAAAGACCCTTAAACCTTGTCTTGATTTTAGATATGTCAATCATATTTAAATTTTGTGCCTCTCCTTTTCCACTTTCTTTGTTTTCTCAGGACTTAGGAGGACTCATGGAGTCATGGCCACTCTACACTCAATCTCTATTTATTTACCCATAACTCTCCCTTTGACCTTCTTTTATATCACCAACCACCCACCTCACTACGACATCTCTCATTCGTCGATCTTGATGATGAGGTTATAATAAAATGTATTTCGTGTTAATAAGTACCACCTTTAATTGATTTTCTTTGTATTTCCTACAAATTGGATGAGATGTTGAAAATCTATTCCCGAACCTGGGAGCATTCCCTCCCCGACCCATATATAGGCCATCCATATATATATATATATATATCAAATAAAAAGCAACCATCCAACATGAAATCAATTTCAACATCAATGGACATTTCCATAAATGGAATTATCTTGTGTTATAACAATATTGGTAGTTGAAAAACCAAAAACAAAATAGAAAAAAGAAAAAGGGCAAAATGAAAAGCACGTGTGAGTCACAAGAGTCATGAGGATGAACTAACAACATAAATAAATTGGGTTGTAAAATATTGGTTTCATATGTTCTGCTTTTTGGCAACGGTGCCTTAAATTTGTGGGGGTTACAACTTATAAAACATGAAAATAAGGCTTTATATTAATTTTTGTCCTAATTTGTGATTGGTTACAGCTAGAATTTTGGGTATGACAAAATTATATGTAGTGGAATTTGCAGAAATTACGTGAGTGCATGACAAATAATTGCCAGCCTCAAATGTTTGTTTTTTTTGTTTCATGTTTTTGGCTTGTTTTTAATAATTCAAGACTGCTAGTTTGGTCTCTAATAATTGTTTGGTGTACTTTTTACCAAGTTTTTTTTTTTTTTTTTTTTTTTAATAAACATTCTTGTAAAATAAAGATCATATCATGTTTATATAATATAATCTATTATGTGCTCTTTCAATATTTTTGATACAATAAATTAATAGAGTGATATCGATCAATTATGAAGATATTATTGTTTCAACTTTCAAGTCTTCTAAATGCTTGTATTGCCTAATCGGGTGTTCTCTAAGGCTAATAAGAGTGTATTACATAATGCTTTTAGTTGATAAAAATAGGACAATAGCCTAAAAGTGGATTTAATTATTTAAATACTACAATACATGTGTTAGATTGGTATAAAAATAGCTAATTGAAAATTTGATGTCATGCAAAACATCCAATCATATGACATTATTATAGAAAAGCTTACAATTTTTCTTTTCATCCTTAGTTAAATAGCTAATACTAAGTATGATTCCGGTTTCAAAAAAAAAGTATGAATCCATCTATTTTGCAAGATAAAATTATTACTTTAAATAATTTTTAATAAGGAGCTCAAATTGTGTTTTCATACAACATTAGTGATTTGTCTAGGATAAAACAGGACATTCTAAAGACCGTTGCCGCCTTCCGGGGGTGTTGCTACTGACGAATGATTCATTCATGTTAGTGGTGATGCATGTTATCCGTGTTGATATGTAAGTCACTAGCCAGATTGCTAATTTGCTAGAATTTTGTTGCTAATGTTATGTTTTTCAAAACTCTAGTATAAAGGATACATTCATTGGACAAGCGCAGCAAAATCCCTAATAAACATTACTCTATATTAAGAAAAATAATGATTTGGTATGAAGTCTAAAAACCACATTTAATTTGCTAAGGGGGACTGAATTTGATTACAAGTGACCACAATTGGGCCAACAATTCCTAAAAATTAAAATCAATGATGCAGAATTAGCAGAAATGTACAAATGCAAATGTGCATTAGACAAAGGCCACATGCAAGTAATGTGCCATAATATATAAGGCCGGCCCAAACATTGCAATATGAACCATGAAAGTCTTGTCCATGTGATTAGCCAAAAAATAATCATGTTTTCATGTCCAAACAATATACATTCGTATTTAATATGATGTTTTCATGTGTAACATGTGTATGCGTTTAATAGTGTATAGTTGGTAGGATTTTCGCCTTATACAGTTGTAAATTTGTAATGGACTTTATGTGATAATCATTTTAAATATAAGCAGGAGTTCTATCTTTAAAAAGTAAGATACGTTATATCATATATCCTATCGTGGACTTAAGGAAAGACTTTTCTACGTATAGTTACTATTTTGAAAATACCATATTAAGCGTAATATCAACTTATTTTTTTAAGGCATGTTAAAACAAAGGACTTTACTTTCTTTTAAACTGTATTTATTTTTATTTATTTACGAGCAATTACTAGTATTTGTATTAGCCAATCCTCTCAAATATGTTTCTTATTGAACCCTTGAAGACTAAAGTACGTACTTTTAAAACGCTTAACTATTCAATGACATAATTAGGATCTCAGTTTAAGATTCAAAAGTTACAATGACATATCAATTGTTGAAATTGAAAACCATTCAAAATCCTTTTGGGCAACGGAAGACTAGAATTCCATCATTCCATGTAGTTGTATTCTTCCAACTTTAGGCTCGTTTGAAGTCAAACTGGTCAAATTAGTTATGCAGTATGTATCTTGCAATTTTGCAATTATTAAAAAAAAAAAAAAAAAAAAAAAAAAAAAAAAAAAAAACAACAACTTAGCTAAGTCTACCATATCTTAATTATCCTTCAGTTTTGAATTTAAAGTATTACTTTGATCGACATGTACATACTTTAGAATATCGACATGCATGTACTTGTAATAATTATAATAAGATACAAGTGGGGTAATTGAAATAGTTAAAATTGTAAGAAAATGCATATAGTGGACCATATAGTGAGGATTATTGTTTAGATATATTCAAAAATAGTATATCTTATGCTAGAGAAGATAACTAATACAAGTAAGAAGTAAAAATGTAAAACTGAAAACTATTGGAGTAAAAATCTACAATTATAACATTTAAATGTAGAATCTTACCATATATAAAATGGTAACACTTTGAAAATGAGTCAAATCAAAATTAGTTCAACCTAAGTTGGTTATGTACCTGTCAAAAAAAAAAAAAAAAAAAAAAAAAGTTGGTTATGTAGAACTAGTAGGAGGTAGGACATTGAAATAATTTTAAGCAAGGGAAAAGTTAAAAAGTTGCACTTTAATTTGTAGAAAGGGAAAGGGAAAGGGAAAGGGATGGCCAAGGAAGCAAAGAGATTGAAAGGAAAATTTTCTATTTATTTATTTATTCTCTTTAAAAGAACTAAAAGTAATGTTAGAATTAAAAGTTTTTTTTAATACTACGGAAAAGGAAAAAACGTAATACAAAAGGAAGAGGGTAAAACCGTTTTTTAAAATGGTTCCTTAGGAGAACACCATTAAGTTTGCGCTTTTTAAAGAAGTAGATTGAATAAACACCTTATATTCTTATTTCAAATGGAAAAAAAAAGTAGTCATAGTATCATATCATCATGCATGCTGACAAACTTAATTTCAAAAACTAAAAAGATCGAAATTATATAAAAATGATAATTATATCACTAATATATGAATAGTTAATGATAACATATTTTGCAATTATGAGTATTATGGACCCAATTGGTCTTGTATGGACCCGGTCTACAATAAATTATTGTGAACTCAAAATTTGACACTTTCAAATAATATAATCACATTGTGGATGATATAATCACTTTTTTAGACGATATAATTATCTTTTTGTGAGTCATATTTTGAATTATATAATCTCATATTAAACCATTTAATGATTTGAGATTATATAATTATCTTTAGGATGATAGAATTTTGTAGTAATATAATCACATTTCGTATGATATAATCACATTCGTATGGTATACTAGAAAGAGAGAAGTATTTTGATTTTTTTTTTATTATATCTTTAGTTTTTTTTTTTTTTTTTTTTTTTTTTTTTTTTTTTTACAAATTATGAAAAATGCTATGTTTTGAAAATAAAGATATATTATACAGAGTACATTACTAATCTTATACGGTAACAATTTATTTATTTTTTTGTTTAGAAATGATCGAAAATAAGTTTACTCTGGGCAGAATCCAATGAAGTTTCACACAAATCACACAAGTAAGAAGTAAAAAACGGGGGATTGAGAAGATCAAGAATAGAGCCAACATGCATGCAAGCAATATCATGGTCAAAATAATACTGCGTCAACTTTAGACACCAAATAATCATTTTCCACTATTACCTCTGGATTCTCTCCTTCTAAATTGGAGAATTATCTTTTTCCTTTTTCTATTTTTTGCACTCCTATTCATTTACTTGCAAAATAAATTCAAGTTTATAATATACACCGGATATTCAATGCAAGAGGATTTGTTTCCGCAACTATTTACTAACACATTCCTATTACTTATACATTTTTCTTATAAACGCCGATAATCAATATTTATAAATTATAAATAACATATCTCGCACATTAGCATATATATGATCTCCTCCGTAGATTTTATTCATAATTCATACTCCGTATAATTCCATTTATTCACCTAAAGAAAAAAAAGAGTGCAGTTAAAGTTTAGCTGTACTATAGTCATGGTCGAATTAAAAACACGATAACCCAAAACTGTAGTTAAAAAATTCAACAACTTGTATTAAATAGATATAATAACTTTATTATTAATTCTTATTCTTCATTTTTGGATTAATGAATCTTCTTATTGAGTAAATTTCCCCTCTTTTTTCTCTCTCCTCTGCAAATAATTTTCCCAAATTATCAAATATATTTCACTTTCCACCCTTCTTCTTCGACGACTAATCATCACTGTCGGCATCAACTTCACCAGCTTCTCCTCCTCTTTCTCTCTCCTCCATTGATACAAACCTTCACTTCAACGATTCAGGTCAGTTTTTGCTATTGTTTGCTTGATTCTTTAGGGTTCTTGTGATTTTACTGGACTTGTGTTTGAATCGAATTTGACTTCGTTTTTAGATCTAAGGTTTAGGTATTTGATCTTGTTTTTGAAGTTTAATTTGTGTTTGATCACTTTGTTATGTTTGATTTCAGTTTTAATTTGTTTTTGTGGTGAGTTTGATTATGAGTTTGACTATGTTGCAGTGATTGAATTGGAGAGAGATGGCGAATCGGAAAGAAGATGAGAAGAATGAGAAGATTATACGAGGTCTTCTGAAGCAACCTGGAAATCGCAAGTGTATTAATTGCAATACTTTGGTAATGTTTGATGTTATTTGAGTAGTGAAATTGCTTGAAATTGATACAGTTATATGTTTGGGAACTGTTTTTAAATGGATGAATGCTGATTGTTAATACTGTAGCAATTGTTTTGTTGTTCGAGCCGAAGAGGTTTAGGCTTTTGCATTGTTCTGATTAGCTAGGAAATTGAAAAATTGGCTACTTGTATCGATTGTTCTTAGGAAATTTAGTGTGGAGATTGATGTCTTTTGCATGCTGAGAGTTCCAATTAGCACTACGCGGCAAGAATGAGTAGTTACTTAGTTATTAGGCGCCTTTTACGGTTACGTACATGTATTAAGGACTTGCAAATCGTTGGTTTATTGTGTTGGTATATGAAACTAAGTGGATTATTTCGTTGGTATATTTTTGGTGAGTAGTGATAAAAGGATGGTTATGAGGATGGATGATAATGGGTGGAGGAAATAGGAGGTAACTGTATTTTCTATGAACTATCATATTCTTTATTTGGTAGTTCTGCAACATAGGATTGTTGGCATAATCTTTAGGTAACGACTTCATTAAATACAATTCTCGACATGCTTGGAAAGTTACTAGGAATTTCCCTTTGGATGGGGAGTGACATTACTTATTGATTTGTTATAGAAATCTCGTTGAATATGGAGTAGGGGAAGAGGGACTATCCTTTGAACTCCATAGTTCAAATTTAGCCCTTAAAATAGTAGTTGACGTGAGAATATATACTAACCTCTGATGATAAATGCTTAAGGCCAAACCAACATTTGTACATGATTGTAAGTTCTTTAAAATATAATACGAAGTATTTGTATATCTAGGTAGCAACTTATTACCTTATACATGACCTCTTTATTATTTAAGTTGTATTGGGGTCATTACTATCGTTGTGATCACATGTTAGATCTGTTGTGAACTGACCTCATGTATGACATGTTAAATTCTACATTATGGAAAGAACACAAATATGTGTCCTTGTCTTTGTACATCTTTGAATGTTTAGGTTGCTCTATATGGAGAGTGATTATGTGTTTTTTTTTTTCCATACGGGGGGATGTCCAGTTTCTTATAAGTAATATTTAGGAGTACTTATTTTAGTTTAGTTTCTATTATGATTCTTTGGGGGCTTTATCATACAATCGAATATTTGATAGTTTGAACACTAAATGGTTGGCAGGAGTGTAATTTTTGGCCTGTGTGTTCTGTGCACTTATGCCTCAACTTGACTTGTTTTCCTACTCAACTTTCACATTTATGTGTGCTTGTGAGGAATAACCTAGGATCTGGCTGTGTGATTCATTAGTGATGTGACTGCTGTCTACCTACCTTCTGTGTTCGCATCTTGTTATGTAATATTCTTTCCGTTTCATTGTTATGGTTACACTAACACATTTCATAAGAACTAAGGAAAAGATTGGAAAGTAAAAGAGAAAAGTGGAAGCATTTTGTAAAAAAGTTGATAATAAAGTAATGTAAGTATTTGTATGTTGTAAGAAAAAAAAAGTAATTTACGTAGTGAACTGTTGTAAGAAAAAGTTTTACAATGTATTGTGTACAATGTTGTAAGTAAAAGATGATAGCATAAGGTATTGGGAAAAAATGGAGAAGAAGTAATGTAATATTGTGGGTCATAATGTCAAATGTCGAAAAGCAGATAAAGTTAATTGTAACCATACGGGTAAATTAGAAATGATCCATATCTAAAAAAGGCGCACCTAGGTGTATGCGTTGCAGCAGTTTTTTTGGTACATATATGTACTACCTCCGTTACATTTTATGTGCAACGATTAGACATTTTTTCTCTCTACTTTATGTCAAATTGTTGCGAATAATATGTAACGGAGGTAGTATTTTTTTTTTTTTTAATTTTTGGGTCTAAGTAAGTGATCTTAGTGAGTCAAACAGCTTTTTTCCAAGATATGTTCCCACTTCATATTAAGTGTGTCTCTTTTCAATGAGGTGCAGGAAAATCGCTATTGCCTTGACCCTTGAGCATATTTATACATTGGTAATAGCTTAAAATAAACTCTATCCATCCATTATAATGTGTAACTGAGGGAGTATTAGGCAATCATCTACGGTATGCATAACCATTGGATTTGTTGCTACTTCTCCAAAGATTTTGGAGTTGAATTATATTCTGGTGCATGCTGGAATTCAATATTAACCATTGAGCCAAGATACTGTAAGATTCATTTTTATACTTCACATGCTTCTTATACCAAAGAAAGCAGGCTTCAAGATTATCTCTTTAAGTTTCTATCTGTTGGAGGTGTGCTCAGTTTGATTTGTTTCTCATTTTCAATTGGCTGTATTGGAATTGTGATTTTAATCATGTTCTTTTGATTATGTAAATTCTATGTATCTATAAAGATTTTCATCCAAGGAACAAACTTTTGTATGTGTAGTAATGTACTGATTTCTATTTTCCCACCAGGGTCCCCAATATGTTTGCATCACTTTCTCGACATTTGTTTGCACTACTTGTGGTGGGATTCAGTAAGTGCTCCTTTGTTCAGCAGTGATGCTTGGTTTATCTTCTCCATTTATGTATTTTTGCTCTTGTTGAGTCAAGAGGTGCAACAAGGGTGTTTTATTTATTCTGCCCAATGTAAAATTTTTTCAGCCGTGAATTCACACACCGAGTAAAGTCAGTATCAATGGCCAAATTTACACCGCAAGAAATTGCTGCACTTCAAGCTGGAGGAAATGAGGTATTTTTTTTTCTTCTCTCATGGATCATTTGAGGTTTCTCATGAGGTCCTTATACCACCTATTATCATCACAGCGGGCAAAGGAAATACACTTCAAAGAATGGGACACTCAGCGGCAAACTGCTCCTGATAGCAGGTGAGTTCTTATTGGTTTTACTGGACTGTGCAAGTGTAATCTTATTTGTGATCAATGCCATTTTTTGGGTGGGGGACGAGAAGTATTTGTTATACTATCTTCCTGGGTTGGCGATTGTCTCCACAGTGTTTACAGAGCTTCCACTTTTTTTTTTTTCCTAATGATCTATGAACCATAGTGGAAACAAAGAAATACTCCCTCTGTTCTTTCTGATAGTGCCTTCTATCCTCTGGTCCTCTAGGGATGGCCACGAATAGATCCTCTCACAAACAGTTTGGACTCATATTGCAAAGAAGCTTGACTTGTCTTGACTGGTTTTGTGAATGAGCAGGGCTTTAATTGAATATGATAGTTTGAGTTCGAAATGAGTTCAACTCAATATCACTTGAATTCTGCTTGTGAATATAAGAAACATAATACATATCTTCCAAATTTTGTGAGTTTGTTTCATGTCCTATACGGCTATGCCCCATTACCTCCAAAGCTTAAACTTATAAAGAAAAGGTAATTCTTAGCACAAGTTTCTCTAGTCAAACATTACCCTAGAGGGAAGGAGAAAAAGAAAATCACGTACTTTATTATATTATTTGAACATTGTTATCTTGCCAAGCTCAAACTCAATGAGATGATGCAAAACTTGAAAATTTTCTACTAGCAAAGCTCAAGCCTAGTCAATGTAGTTTGATTCGGCCAATTTTGGTGGTATTAATAAAATAAAAATCAGGTCATGCTGGAGTTTGACTCAGCTTGTGAGCAGTTCTAATGTTTTCTTTGCTATTTTGGTTTGTCCAATCTTATTGTCATCTTTCCTTGTTAAATGCATATTCTCACTTTCATCTTCTCCAGTTACATAATGCTGATACACGAATGGCTACATCCTATTAACTTCAACTCCTACTACTAGGACATTATCTTTGGAATGAAAGGACTGTTGCATGCTGAAAATAACAAGTTTTCACTATGTTTTTTTATTTTATTTTTTTATTTTTTATTTTTTTTTATCCTGGTCATTTCTTAATTTATGTTACTCCCTTGCAGCAACGTGGACAGACTTCGGGACTTTATCAAGCATGTGTATGTGGATAGGAGATATAGTGGTGAAAGGGGCAGTGACAGACCTCCTCGTGGAAAACTGGTTAGATTCTCTGACATGTTGACTAACATATTCTTGTAAATTTGGCTGGTCAGGGGTAGGATTAGCACTTTGTCTATCTTGATGTCTTGCCGGGTGGGATATTGGTCCCCTGGGGTGTTTTAGAAGATAAAAGATTGGCTTAGGTTAGGTGGTGTTTCTTTGAAGGAAGTCTGACAATAATTTTTGTAATATGTTGTTGCATTCCCTTGTGTATTGTTTAAATCTTGGTTTGTATGCCTCTTAGGGTGACAAAGAAGAACCAAATGAAAATAGGAGATCGGATGCATATCAGAGTGGATCTCGAAGCCCACCATACGATGATAGATATGAACGCCGTTCTAGTGGCAGGTCAAGTCCTGGCTATGATGCAAGAAGTCCAGGATATGATCAAGACAACCAGAGGCACAGTGACTATGGGAGAAGTCCTGTCCGCCCTGGGATTATCAATAATTGGCGACGGGAAGACAGGTTTTCCAATGGGAGGAAATCTGATGATCGTCATAGTTCTGATGGGGAGGGTAAGCCTGAAATCAAGTCGTCTGATAGCCAAAAGGATTCTGTTGTCCCCAGCCTTCCTGTTGTACGGCTTGTTGGGGAGATATTGGGGGATAATGTTGTACCTCTTCGCATTAGTGAGCCTCCAAGAGCCAATAGCGGCAGGGTTGTTGATGGCCCTAAAATTACCCAGGTGATGATACTATTGACATAATGTTGTACCTTTTCGCATTAGTGAGCTTCCAAGAGCCAATAACGGCTCACTTTGCATCTCTATACCTACCATACTGTATTGCTGCAACCAATGTATACTGAACACCTTTAATAATCTGTTTTGCAGAGAACTGCCTCTTCTAGTAGTTTGGCATCCAGCAATGGAAATCCCGTAGAACCTAAAAAGGAAACATCATTGATTGATTTTGATGCTGAGCCAGAACCGCCCGTGACTGCTGCTGCAACACAAGCTCAGCTATCAACTGCTGATCAATCGGTTGTCCAGCCAACAAGTACTCAAAATGATAATGATTGGGCTTGTTTCGACAGTGCTCCGGTGGATAAGGTGTCTCAAGCACCTCAAAGTACGAATCCACTGGACTCTCTTACGTTGTTGTCGGTTCCAATTCCTGGCCATTCATCTGGATCCACTAGTAGCAATGCTGCTCCCATGCCTTCAAATGGCGTGTTCCCATCATCGACTAGTGGCGATTTGCTTTTTGCTTCTGTGGGTAGTACACCAACAGATGCATTCCCTGGGGCTGCTCCTGCATCCTCACCATTGACCACTTTGTCATCTTTCCCATCTGGAGGTGCTGTGGCTGGTTCTAACTTGCCACCAACATTGCCCTCAAATGGTGGTAATTATCAGCAGTATGGGATACAGCATCAGCAACAGGCTTTCACCCATAATGCTGGAGGTCAGCCTGCTGCAGCACAATTGGCTTCAGGTTTTCCTAATGGTTTTAGTAGTCAGGTAACATTGACTACAAATCCTAACCTTTTCACTGTAAAGATGCTGAGGTCGTGTTGTTGACATTTTGCCTTAATTACTCAGGGTGTGGCTGGCAATCGTGCTGCACAACCTTCTCAAGTTATTGCAACTCTTCAGTCACAAACAGTTGAAGTTAAACCCAATGATAGAAGAGAACTTCCTGCGGTATAGATGTGCTTGCTTTTTATGATCTTTTTAATGTTCAGTAGTAGATTATCTCATAATGCCTTCTTAAATTCTCCACAGGATCTCTTTACTGCTACATACTCGTTTGCACCTTATCAAGCTCCTGGTTGGCGACCTGGTGTCAGTGGTATGTATCCTGGCATGCAATATCCGATGCAGTATAACCCAGCAATGGTATGTCAAACCCATATATTTGAATTACTCTTTTTATAGGTTTTACTAAACAAACATATGCTTTCATGTGCTTACAAATATGCTAATTTGGTACGTGCATGTTGCAGTCTATGCCAACATTTCCGCAGCCAACATTTCCGCAGCAAACATTTCCGCAGCCAAACAAATCATCTAATCCTTTTGATGCTGAAGGATCTTCTGGGCAACCTGCAGCGGTAGGCCATTAAATTACTTTGAACTAACTATTCTTTGTGTGCATTTAGGTCAAACTGTGGAAATAAAATTAAAAATAAAGAAATGAGTAAATAAAATGAAATTGTGGAAAGATTCAGGTTTAGGGTGGACATTAGTAAAAGTAGATATAGTCACCTGTAGTTTTTGTATTCTGTTTTCCAGAGAGTCACAGAAGGCAATTATTATTCATCAAAATGGATTGAGTATCCAAGTCTTGAGAATGACTACCTGAAAATCTTACCATCTAAAGTAGCCGACTTTTGTTGAGTGATACTTCATGTATGTTTTATATGCTATGTTATAAAATAGTCGCATATACTATGGTATGATGTTTATCACCTTTCTTAATTAGTAATGCTTTATGATCGGAATTTTTCATTTTTCCCAACTATACTATAATTGATAGGGTGAGGACGGGGTCTGTACTCATTTATTGAGTTCATAGTGAAATCATGTTACATTCTTATGTACGAGGGCTTGAAATGATGTGATTATCATGTCCAAATCAAGGAAGTGATAATTTTGAGAGGGATATATTGCCTTCGTGAACCTTTTTTGACCTTACTATCCATACGTCTATGTGTGTGTGTGTGTGTGTGTGTTTTAAAACTCTTCACATAAATTCAAAACTGGTTATAAAATTACTCTCAGAAGTACAGGAAAGTACTCATAAGCTAATATAGAAGTTCAGATGAATTTAGATAAACTTGAAATTTTTTGGGTGAAGCAGATGAGCTTTAATCAAAGGTTAACTATGGAGATTTGTATCCCTTGTAGTTGTGGTTCTTATGAAATCACTGCAATCTCACAACCCAGTTTATGAAATCACTGCAATCCCTTGTAGTGGGCATCAAGGACAACTTTGTTAATTATCATCCTTGCATACACAAAAGCTTTCTGGCACTAACATTGTGGAATTGTTGATTTCCGGTTCCCCACTTCTAACAAGTACGGTCATCCTATTTAAATTTTTTGCCAGTACCCTCTTAGGGTGGGAAGTGGGGACGGTTAAGCATTTAACTTGTAACTATGTTGATGATTCCTAAAAATATTCTTTTTTGTTGTGGGGCCTCAAGCAAAGGTCCTATATACCCATGATGATATTACCAAATTGTTGCTGTTTAGACAATTTAGTTGCCTCTCGGTCAATCTTTTTGTCGATTGACTGATCTGTCTGTAAAGTTGACTCACCTTTAAGGTTTTAGTTCTATTGAATGAAAAGTCTTTTCTAATATAAACTAGGCCCCTGTGACACTGCTATGTTTTTCATTACTATTCGTAGGCTTTTTGTGCAATCAAATTGTTCAAATTGGGTTGGTTGTTGCCGTTAGTTACTATACACACTTTGTGTCTGACCTGTAGCCATGAAGAGGTGCTAGAATAGTGGAATGTATTGCTGACTGTTGTAAATATTTTATTTACACAGTAAATGCATTAAAAATCAAGATAGGAAAAAGTCTAATCTGAGTTTTACATGTGGCTTTAAACTGGAGGATGTAATTTTGTATTGAAAATTTTAAACCCTAAACAAATGCTTTGATGCAGTTCCCTTCTATGTCAACTTTGCATGCTGCTCTTCCCAATGCAGCGGCTCCAGGAGGCGTAGTGCATCCTTCCAACATCGGTACTGCTATGCCTTATGGATCAGCCATGCCAGGTGCTAATTCGATTCCTCCTCAGACGTCAACAGTGCATCCAGCTGCACCATCTCTCGGATCAGCCATGCCAGGCGGTAATTTAATGCAACCTCCAGTCTTCCAGCCATAATCTAAATTGTCTTTGTTTTTCAAATGGAACAGAGTTACTTTACTGTTGCTTTAGAAAGTGGGTCGTTGTGGACATAGGGAGGCCCAATGTGCTTTGTTTTAGCTTCTAACATTTGCTTTATATTGCCAGGAACATACATGGGCCAGCAATTACCCCCTAACATGGCATCATCCAGGTGAATACTTATATCAGACCTTAAAATTATGTTAATGCTCAATATCGTATTTCCTGAATGAGTAGATTTATGCAAATTAATTATTAATATGACATCAAGATTTCAGTTTGAGCATCACTTTATGGTTGTCTATAGTTATTAGAAGTATATGAAATCTAGTGTAGATTGTAGCTTGAATTCCTATACAATTTTCGATTTCCTTTCCTATAAAACACATTGCATTCATTGAAATTGGAGTTAATTATGCAGGCCTCAGGGATTTGGTAGCTTTGGTAATGAAGTTCCTGCTTTTGCCTCATTGAATCCGGCTGCTGCCATGCCAAACCCTTCCCTTGGTGGGAACCCATTTGGCTGAAAAGCAAAAACCCGTCTTGCTGCACCCCCTTAAACAATTCTTTTGTGGCAACGCTAAGTCCTTGTGTAGAGTAGATACATCAATACTCCACCTCAAATAGGAAGTTTTGAGGTCTTGGGGCGTAGGTTCATTTGCCTTGTTCCCATGTAAAGATATTTTGCACCTGTATGTAGAATACATCCAGAGAATATGAAGAGACAAAGAGTAAATCTTGTGATTTAAAAGAAGCATGAAAGACTGCGGAATTGCCATATTTACCATTTTTGGAGTCTCGTTCATTTAGATGATGGATTAGCCTTTGGCAATTGCTCTAAGCTTCTGCACTCTAAGTTGTAACAATTTTTTTTTAATCTTATTGTAACCTAGTTTGGAGTCTACTGCTTTTATACCGGTAAGCGGCATCCATTTGTGAAAAATATATTTTAGTTGGCTTGTTAGAACTCTTTTTGTATCCCTTTTAAATTTTTTATTTTTTTTTTCCAATTTATTTATGTGAATATAGATGTTTTGTTTGAATAAATATCTTGCATATCATTATATGAGACTTTCTGGTTGTGTTCCATTTTGAAGCATCTGAATATTACGTGCAATAACCACATACAAGTATTTCTTAATTCTTACTTATATTAGCCACACCTTTTCTAAATTTTTCTTTTTCTTTTATTCTTTTTGTGTTAAAATTTGATTGAATATCGTAGACTTGTAGTATCTCTAGATAAATTATTCTCCACTAGAACAGTCTTTAAAGGTTGAAGTTGAAGGTTACCTGAGTTGGTTAGACTCTTGCCATCCACCCAGTGGCAAAGGTTTAAAACTTTTTTTTTTTTTTTTTTTTTTTTTTTTTTTTTTTTTTTTTGTGAGCAAGGTTTAAACTATATATATGGGAAGGGAAGGAATTGTTGGCTGGTTGCAGTCGGTATCGACTGGACCGAGGGTTTCCTTGCAATACGACGACCCCAAGCCCTGACCTTTGTTATAGGCTCACAGTGTTATTATGTAGTCTCGTAGAATAAATACTCTACCAGCCCCATAACGATGGTTGAATCCTTAAGAGTTATCCGCCTCAGAAATTGTTCGTGTTCAGGGACGTCAATGAGCCAATGTTTTCGTGAACAGCTTGATCGAAGTTTGGTTTGGTTTTGCTCATTGACATCCATATTTGTGCTCAAACGATAGCAGGAATGTGACCATCTTTATTTTTTTTAACAGAAAGAGCAAGACAGAACAAGGACTAAAAAGAGTATTAACCGCTTCAGCCTTTCCTGCAAATTCATGGACTAACATTATTTTCTTCGCTAACAAATATCAGCGAGCAAAAGAAGAAAGAGCTTCCTATTGTTCTAACATCATTTTGCAGTGAGGAGATGTCATGCGATCCCAACGCTCTAGACTTAACTAAGTTGCACTCTTGCAGATCTTTTCTGAATCAGTTAAGATTGAAATCTGCTCATTATTCCATGTTGTAATATAAGAAGTATTTTCAAGGCTATACTCTAAAACAAGAAGATCGAAAAGATGATCTTGAGACAATGAAAGAGTACGGTGTGTCGTGATGCAAATCACTGACTTGAAAACGAAATTCCGGCGCAACCGGGGTGCATTATTGTATTCGCCGGCACGTTTCCTAAGGTTAACACACCACTCCACACAAAGGCACTTTTGGGTGGAAGGCTGGAGCCAAGTAACTTATGCCCAATATAGAGTATGTGTTTAAGCAAACTTGTGTTTGATAAGTATTTCTTGTATATCTCAAAATCAGAAAACATCCTCCAATTTATAAAGATGAATAAAGAAGATGAAAGATCACGGAGGAATCTTCTATGAACCAAAAAAAAAAATCAGAAATATTATGGTGATTAAAAACACCATAATCAACCTCTTAAATGGGGGGTTACAAGAAATCAAACAAGAAGAGGAATCTAAGGGAACCGTTGGAGTCCAACGGACAAACACGCGCCCGATCGGGCGGAGCTCGCCCGATTGGGCGGGCACTCCCTTTTTCCGGACGTCTTCTCGCGCCCGGTCGGGCAGGGCTTGCCCCATCGGGCGGCAGAACTCCAGAATTTTACGACTCTTCTCGCGCCCGATCGGGCGGGTCTCGCTCGGTCGGGCGCCTGATCGGGCGCCCATATCTAACCCTTTGAATTTCCTTTCTTTATTTCCAACATTCCTCGCCTTTCTCTTCCATTACGCCCTTCGGAATCACACATCCTTCCGTATGCAGGGGATAAACAGCTGAGATTTCTCATTACTGAAGTCTTTCGAAAATTTTATTGTCACTACTGATCTTTGGTTTGTTCCCCGGCTTGCTTGATGACTTTGAGAGATCTTGCACCTCCTAACCATCTTTAAATCATTAATGCTTATTTTGGTATGCGCATCCTCGGTTTCTTGAATCAGACTTACATGTATTCTCATCCCATACTAGAAAATCTAAGCTTCTAAAAGAAAAGGAGATCAAAATTGTTTTGGTAACACCTAACACTAAATGTATATTTTTCTTTCATCTCTAAATAAGAATAAATATAGCACCCTATGTACAAATGAATATTGTGATATCACAAAAATCATCAGGAAACCCTTTTGTAGAATTGTAGTTGTACTAGAGTCATTTCATCAGTCACAAGGAGAGTACAAATTATTGATACTGTATAGTTGTATGTATACCGAGTCAATCGGGTCGGGTAATTTTGAACACCCCCACGAGCTGTATATATACCAATTGCCAACACAAATAGTCAAATTCCTCCAGAATTCTGATATTTGTCTTTTCTTCTCTTGTCATTGTCAAATGAAGACAGCTTTAGATGGGCAGATCTTGTCTTGATAAAGAATAAATAAGGCTGTTTTTTTGTTCAGGGGAATTCATCTGCTTGTCTGCTCTTTAGTATTACTGGTGCTACAAGCATCCATACTGCATCAAAAACATGATTTTTAATTTTTAAATTTTGTAAGAATATTTATACGTAGTATTTTTTTGGAAAAAGAATTATTTAAAACACAGAAATTAAGACAATGCCAAGGGTTCTGCTGTTCTGATACTTACTGTATACACAAGCTGCTATCCATTCATTCACTACTCTGACCCAAGTGCTTGTCCAACCTACATCAATTGTCCACCTGCAAAACAAGCATTAGTCTCTTTTGAAATTTGAACAATGGTTTGATTCCGGACCTGTTTGTCTTAAGTGAGACGCGCAATAAGTCATGACTTAACCGTTAAACAAGTCATCTTTTTACATCCTAAAAAAAGATTTATGTCGCATGAAATTACGTTTATAAAAATTGTTATGGCAAGTCCGCCCTCATAAAATTACACCCATCGTTTGTCCTACTAAGGTAGGTTTTGTAACAAATGAGATGTATAAAGCTTACTTGTAATATCATTAAGGTCAATCAAATGTCACTACAAACTCTTTTTACTTATTTGTTTCCAATTCAAGATCAAAGTATTGTTGATTGCAAGTTATTGTAAGAAAACAACTTAAAGAAAAACTACATTATAAAAATAAAATAACCGAAGAAAACTTACTTCTTCATTGCATGATGTGTATTCCAACCGATGAGCAACATTGCAAAGTACATGGCTCCAGTCGCAAAAACAAAATGGAAGAAACCATAACCATATGGAATACCATCGTCGTCTGGTTGTTTATCTTTTTTCTTGAACTGCATATGTTCATTATTGTTTTGTTACTTTCAAGTTAATAGCTATTGATTCCGGCTAATTAAGGGAAAATGAGAGAAGATAATGACCTGAAAGCATTGGGAATCAATGCCTGTTGAAAAGGTTGCGATCACTATGGTGAGTAGTGCAACAACAAAGCTCTGCATGAACAAACAAAACTTAGTATTGTTTTCTTTAATTTTGAGTTTATAACTCGCAGTTTTTATTCTGAAATTGTCATTTAGAGATGTCAAGAATTTCTTGATAACTTACAATGATGGTAAGCCAGTCAGTTTGATTTGAACCTTCCGACCTCTTGTTGCATTTCGTTCCTGGAGGCTCACTGTAAACAAAACAATGTAATTGTGTAAGAACAAGAGTTTTAAGCACAAGTTTGGTAATCAGAAGTAACCTATATACTAAGATATCGGGCTTGCCTTCGGATTGCACCCCAGCATAGATACACAATGTAAAGTCCCATTAACCCAGGAGTCAGATATCCAGCACTGATCTGCAGAATTTGGAAATAAGCTATGATATTAGATGCATTAGATATTTTATTACTGTATCCAAGCATTAGTTATTCTTTATCTGAATAACTTACTCTAGGTTGCATGGAGACGCTTGTCATCAACTGCAGAAGTACGAGAGTCCAAGTGATGAAAAAAATGTTTTGGAGACATGATGTTTCTGGTGCATACCAGATGTACATCAAAATTATCCCAACTATGCTTAGAACATACGCGGTGGTGGCAGTAAACATCATATGGACACGGCTGCAAAAGCAAGCATATATGTTAAAAAATATTTCTTCAATGCCACCAGGAAGCTAAGGAGTGCATTTTTTAAATTGACAGGATTTTCGTTTTTGTTCCTCCAGGGGAGATTACTAACACTCCCCTTTGTCATTCCCCCCAGTGTAGGATCACAGATCAAAACGATCTTGTGGTCATATTAAGAACAATCTAATGATCTCTACTTGTTATATGAGGACAAAAGATCAAAAAAATCGTACTCACCATCTATCTGCATACTTCTCTGACTGGCAACTATCATTCAGCCAGAAAATGAAACTAATCACACTTACAAGCTGAATTAAGAGAAAGATCCTGTAAGAACATAAAGAAAAGTGTAAGGAAAGTTCAATAAAAATATTTCAATACACAAATTACTTATACAGGCACAAGATATATACCCAGCACCAAAATGCGCGATCTCTCCTGCATACAGAAAAAAAAATGATAAGTTTTTGGCAAAAAGAGTACATAGATGTGAATTGTGAAAACAAGGTAGTTCAAAAGTTATTTGAGAGCACTGACCATACATCTCAACGATTGGGGTTGGAAGGAGAAATGGAATCATCATAAGCACAAAAAACATGCTAGATTTAGCAGACCACCAGCCTGAATGCCAAGTATCTCTTTGATCATGCACTTTTGAGGTACCGACAGTGGATAGGAACATTGCGAAGAAAAACAACTAATTTGTGGTTAAGGAAAACAATAGTTTAGACAAACTCAAAGCAATAAGAAAGAACATTCTCAAATTCTACATAATTTTTAAGAAGCTAAAGAGGTTGATTAGGATACAAAACATCCCATGCTCACGCGCAATACTCCTTCAGTGCCCAAGCAGTCTGTACCGGCTTTGCATCCTCTCAATCCTGTGTACACATAAAGGTTAAAGGATTAGAAAATTTCTTGGTATGAAGTTTGAAGATCACATATGTCTTCAGCTATTTCATGACATTTCAATTGAAAGAGTAACTGAATGTAAAAGTAAGTTCACACAAGGGCCAAAATGTTTAGATAAGGCCTAGCCAAGTTTGATATACAAAGTTAATCTAATTCAGATAAAATTCAGATGAATAGAATGAAGTCATAAATAGTTTTCATACAAGCCAGCATGTTTGCGCGTTCAGATGAATTGATTATTGTTTATAGCTCGAATTTATGCTTTTACATAAGATTTTATTGGACATTCTTAATGTAAATCGATATACTATTAGTGTTTGAGGTGAATAAAAGGGGCAAATTATGCTGCTAGTTGAACTTGGACACAAATTGACTCCCCTAATAATGAAGAAAAAAGAAAGGATCAAAAGAATGACTTACTTGCCATCTCTTTCATTGCACCTTTGCCATAATCTCGAACAGCCCATGCTAGAAAATTTGTAATGAGGAAAATGAATCCATATACATATCTAGCCATCCATGGATTACAACCATAACGAAATTGGGCAAACCAAGACCCGTCTTTGATTACTCCCGGATACTTTTCCTTCACGGTGATGATGGCGGTGGTGGTGGGGGTGGCGGTGGCAGTGCTCGTGCTCATACCACTCTCCATATCCATTGCAATTGCAACAATTCCTTCACATCTGATATTTCATCGAGGCAAGAAATAAGACTCGAATATATTCCTCCACAACACCCCTTCTCTTGATCTAGCAAATCGAATGAGGTTCATAATTAATGTTACCTAAAACATAGAATTTCCTTACAAACATACACAATAAAGAGCCTAATTAATGACAAATTATTACATCAAACTAGTACAATAAGACGAAAATCAAGACTCATTGAACAATATTCTTAAGCCCTAGCTTACCTAAGAGCATATCATGCATATCATCAACATGATCATAAAAGTCTCACACAAAACATTGTTATATAACAAATTTCACAAGAAAAAATACATTTGGCATGCAAGAATAGTTTCCTAGTTGATAAAGCTTTTATCCTACACCACTATTTTCATGTAGTTGCTTACTTTATAAGGCACTTCCAATGACTTCCCTAAATTGGGTGAGATGCTTTCAAGGAACACCTTCTAAAACTAATAATTTCATGGGTTTACTAATTCATCTTCAAACATTATTAGTGTGATAAAAATTATTCCCTTTAAATCACATTTCACTACATCAACATATGTTAGCCATTTTCATAACAAAAAACAAAAACAGTAAAATTTCTTCCCAATTTACCTGGAGAGAAAATCTACTGTAACAAATTTTATGATTCAAAAGATATTTTAGATTCTTTTTTTGTCATTTCTATCAACATTATTATTATTAAAAAAAAAAATAGAATCTAAAAAAACAGATGGCAAGCCAACTTTACCCCAAAATCAGTAAAACCCAAAACACCCAGAAAGGTATCAGATCATATTAGCACAAAATAATACCATAATTCTTACTCAAAACAAGATTAAACATCATAATCATAAATACTTAAAAACCCAAAACCCAGAAACAGAGTAACTTCATGAATGCAACATGCATTGCAAATTAAACAAAAATTAAACTACCCAGAAGCAAAAATGTGGTAATTAACATGAAAATTAAGTAAACTTACAAAAAATGAAGTAAATTACAATTGGGTATTACCAGAAATCAAGAATTGCAATGTGAGGAGAGAGAATGAGCCATTCAGAAAACAGAGATCTATGCAGTACTTCTGTAAAAGTATCTTCAAGATTCAACCTTTTTCAGCTCATTCAGCTCAATTTATTTATCTCTTTTTCACTTTCGGCGATTAAGACAATTTGGTAATCTGGGGTAAAAAAAATGAGGAGAGAGAAAGTGTGAAAGATCAAGTTATAAGTAAGTTTTCTCTGTTTCTGTTTATGATTTTGTTTCTGCAAATTCTTTTTATATATAGGCTAGCTTTATTGAATTGAGTAGCTTTTATTTTAACTTTATTTTTTTGCTTTTATTTATTTATTTAATTAGTTAATTACAGATTCTTATATGTGACCGGTCATCATGAGAATTACTTGGTCAATGTTATTAAAATTACGTTGTTAGTGTTAATGAGGTTACTTGATTAGTGTTGTAGAGATTACTTTGTTAGTGTTAATAGGATTTCCCGATCAGTGTTATAATGAATATTCAGTTTTTTTTTTTTTGACAAATAATACTCAGTTAATATTACAGTGGTTATTCAGTTAATATTACAAATTTACAGGGGTTTTACTCGATTAGTGTCATAGAAGTTATTTGTTATTTTACAAACGATCCGCTATACACAAAATACAATGCTAATTATTTTATTTTATAAATTAATTATTGTTTTTCCCGCCGTAGCATCAACTAAAGATTTGAGCCTTTTAGGCAATTGAATGTGATTGTACGAAACGGCATCGTATTTGAAGTTGGAGTGACGAAAGTCCATTCAAAATGGGTTGTTATTTTTATTTTTGGGGCACTTGTCTTTAAATCAAAAGAGTTGCCCACTAAAAAGAAGATGCAATAGTACCAAATAAAAGAGGGCATTTTAGAGTTCTCTTGTGGCCAATTTTTTTCTCATATTATTACACCTTTATTTTATGTCATATTATATGGTGAAGAGTTGTGATAAGTTGGAATAGTTTCACATACCAAATTATTTAAAATGGAGGTCTCTAGATAAGAAGATGATGAGAGATGCACTTGCTTTTTAATTTGTGGATTGGAATTTTTATTTGGAATAGTTGATGTGTATCTAGATCAAGTAGGTTGAATGTATAAAGAGAATAGTATGTTGGTGGATTTGAGTATATTGACCATATACGTGTTTGATAGGGTTCATATATTAACATTGTTTTTAAATAATCATCCGTCCACTTATATTGTGATAAATATGGAATATAATGAGCTTTTATGAAACGAGTATCAATTCACTTATATTTCTTTTTTCTAAAGAGTGCGGGATACCTCAACTGGTTAGACATTTAGACTTCCTATCGGTTTTAAGTCTAGGAATTGATTCTCACCCCGCCTTTTTGTTTCTCTAAACACCAAAAAATAATTATTTTTTCTAAAATATTATTTAAAATTTATTTATAATTAGTATACTTTTTTTTTTTGACGGGTAGTATACGTTATCCTATTTGAAAACATCTATGTATATATTTTCTTGTTACTTATATAGAAAATGCATAACTATATGTATGAACACTAGCAATGAAGTGAAAACATAAAAATTTTCATCCCAATATTGACAAAGAAGCCTAAGAGAACGGTTTAACTAATATATAATATGTTTACTTAAACTTATACAGAGTATTATGTAAACTTATATAATAAGGACTTTCATAATCTCATCTTAACTTATTCATTGTCATTGTGTACTTAAAAAAAAAAAAGAGAATAATACACTTTAACTACTAATGAGCTAGAATTAAGGGATTTGATTTAGGTGTTACATCAACATTCCACTCTTTTTTCTCTTAAGATTATTTAACAATTGTAAGCTTAAAAAAACATATCTAAAACCTTAGAAATTTGTGAATTGTTTGTGAGTAGATGCACTAATAAGCACTTAGTATTAATAGTACGTGAATGTTGTTCACACTAATATAAACTATATCCATGTATGTCTAGAAAGTAACTTGCTATTCAATTAAGTGTAAGGTGATTACAGACATAATGATAGATTATGTGAAAGAAACGAAACCGCCTAATTAGATTAAACAAGTTAATTAGTCAACGTGTTCTTTTCCTGTTCCCTCACTAGCTAAGTGCAATAACAAAATTAATACAGATCTAGATGCATGTTGAACACTTGAGAAAGAGAAGAGAATGGTTATATACGAGGTATATTCTTTTAGCTTTATACAAATAACTACTTATTCTATATAACTTTGTGTATATATATTATTATGTTAAAATCGAGTTTAAACAGGTCCAAATATACAACACACTAGTTGTAGCCCTAATGTTAAGACGCTGGGTATGTTTATATGGTATAACTTAACCCAGCGTATAGATTACAATAATGCAAATCCGTGCATAACTGAAAGTTTAACTGGCTAATACAAGAGGGGGGGTGAATTGTATTTGAGGTGAAATCTAAAAACTTTTGCGGAATTTAACTAAATGAAATAATGACGAGAGAAGATATAGACTTTTCTAAATTTCCACTATGTAATCAAACTCTTTACAAGTGAAGATTCAAACCCGTTAACAAGTTCCACAAATTAGGAACTTGTTCCCAACTCTCACAGAAGACTTCAGCAGCGAAGCTTCCTTGACCTCACCTTACACAAACTCACAATCCCAACCCCAAAGTACTTGAATACAATCTGTGATTACAAATACCTATTGCACTCAAGAATATAAGAAGGATAATAACTCTCTTTATGTTATTAGATGGCTACTGGAATTTTTATGCTCAAGAGTTATGTTTTGCTGAGATAGTTTGCATGAGTATTTATAGAGAAGGCTTAGTCATTAACCTCCACTATAATTCCGTCCACATGCCAACACCCCACTAACAACTTGTGGAGTTATCTTGACAGATGGTGATCATGAAGGAGGTTTCCTAGCCTTATCTCACTAATCCACTATCTCAACAACTTGATAAACATTAGCCGTATAATCAGAGATTTTCACACAGAAAAACTGCTTGCTAACTTTATCAAAAATTTGTTTAAAAAGATTATCAAAAGTTTGTTTAAAAAGATTTTATTTGAAAATATAAATTAATTATTTATATTAAAACAACAAGATAATTATCTTTATTCGAAAATAGATGACTAAATACAACTTTTATAAATTATCTTTTCTTTAAGAAATTATCTTTTAAAACTAACTTTTATTCCAGTAGTTTTTTTAATAACATAAGTCATTGAGTTCCTTTCCGGCTTTATATTATTGAGTGCTCACAATTAAAACTAGAACGTGAGATTTGCATGAGGCTTTTTAGTGAATGCTACTCCACATCCAAGTTCCTACTCCGGAACGAACTTTGCTTGAACCCTTTATTCACCAAAGACTCAAAACATTCATTAGTCGAGTTTGTCAATTTGTCCATCAAAACCAAAAGGCTCAACAAATTCCCCCTTTTTGATGATGACAAACATTGACAAACTTAGGTAAATAAAATCATCCAGGCATGCAACAAAAATTTAAAGCAAGACATGAAAACAAAAAAACAGAGTAATTAAAGAACTTAGAAAAATACTAAAAAGTGTTTATTTTAAAAAGATTAAGCAAAAGAAAAATTAACAAAGACTTTAAAAACTTAGATTACTAGGACTTTATTGAGTTAACTGAACTTAGCAAAAGTTTGTACCTTCGATGTGTGAGTTCCTTGGTAAACACCTTAGCCGCCATGAAGTTTGTCTTTTCCCCCTTTTGGCATTATCAAAAGATTGAAAAAAAACATTTTGCTATACTCCCACTAGACTACGTAGGGAATAGTGAGCTCAAATAATGCAAGGCAAAAATAAGTTAGGTACTAAATTATCAGCAAACACACACAATCATATGAAAAATACGAGCCAAGTTCCGATTTAGGAAATAGAAAAGGAACATAGAGAATGTAGCAAAGGATAAAGGCGTACAAACCAAAGTTCAGAGAGATTAAACAAAACCAAAATAAAATTGTTCAACATATGAAATTAGAATAAGTGCAATCAAGGATTTAAGAGGCTGCATTGGTAGGATCAAGGGTTGGATTTGTGGGATCAATAGAGTCTTCCTCGACTTCCTCAAAGGCTACTTTGTTGATAGTTTCCAAGATCTCCTTGTTGCCTTCACTAAACTTGCCTTCAGCCTGTGCAAGCTTTGCCTCCACGCCTGCAAATCCGGTTGCTTGAGATTCTGCCAGAGCCTGCACCTGGCCTTTAAGAGAGAGCAGTTCCGAGGCCATTTCCTCCAGTTTCTTGCTCACCAGAGTAGTCAACTTTTCCATATCTGCTTTAACCTGTTGAAAATCATAAACAGACACACGAGTTCCAGAGAAAGCAGCAAAGCCAGTAGGCTGAAATGGAGGAGGAGAAGGTGAATGAGGAGGCTGCCTAGTAGATGAGACAGGAATAGAAGAGGGTTCAATGGCAAAGGGGACTTGGGTAGGTTTGAAGGTGGGATCAGATTTGTCTGAGGAGCTGATGGTTTCTACAGTCACAGGGTGTGTAGTAGAAAGGGCAGGCTTGACCACATTCCTCTTACTTCTTCTAAGGCCCCCTGTAAACACAGGAATGACAGGTGGTCCAGCTGTGCTCTCAGAGTCTGTGGTATGTTCCCCCTCACTTTGATCAGTTCCCTGCCCCTCATGTGAGTCAGATTTTCGAGCTTCCCCCTCAGAAACTTCCTTATGTTCCCCCTCAGAATCTTCCTGTTTTTCTCCTTGCACATCTCCCTCAAGTATTTTTTCTTTGTTTTTCTCTCCGTTAGAACTTTTTTCTTCTTCCTTATCTCCCTCAGAATCACTGGAGGTGGTAGCACCCTCACTAGCAACCTCACTACCCTGGTCACTGCCCTCCTCATCACTTGCATCACATTCTTCCTCAGCTTCTTTCCCTTTCCCTTTCTTTTTCTCCCCCCCTTTCCGAGGCACAAAACATACTTTGCCATTTGTAAGCCTAAGACTCAGTCTAAGTAATGATTGTTCAGAGAGGATATTATCGGGTTTGAGATATGTTGGGGATTCACATTCAACATCAATACCAAAAGATTTGACCAACACAGTAAGGAAAGAGCCATATGGAATTGTGGTCTTTTGAGCATAAAAATTCAAGTGTTCAATCATTAGAGCAGGGAAATTAATCTGTATTTTGCATGCAAGACAGAATATGAGGGAGGCATCCAAGAGTGATACAGTACTCCGTTTTTGTAAACGGGGTACTATACCCTTCCAGGTGAAGGTAAACAGTAGCTTATGAAGGGGTGTTAGGGCATGATGGTGAGTAGTTTTCACTTTCGGATTTCCTCCAATAAATTGAAGGATTTTGCATTCATCATTATGGCCAATATTTACAGATTGTTTGTGCTTTAAATAAGAACAATAGCCTTTAACAGGAACTTGAAATAGATTTCCAAGATAATTGGCATCAAACGAAATTGGAATATCATTAACTACGGCCGAGCACACACCATTATCACATTGAAAGGTATTTTTGAACTCATAAATAAGTTTAGGATAAACAGGGTAATGAGAACAATTCTGGAACAAGTGAGTCCATTTTTGATAATCAATTAAAGAAGTAAATTCAGTGAACTTACTCGCCACACACCAATCATAGTTGATGTGATATCCGAGAGTGTAATTCCATGATGGGAATTTGGTGGTTGCGCGCCGTTTCCTGTCGCCGCCCTTCACAACCTTAGCCTTCCTCTTTGGCTGAGCAGATGGATGCATCATCGCAATTGGCACCGGTTGTGGAGACCCCGTGTTTGAGGAGGGTTTGGATGGTGGTGATCGGGTTTTTGGGGTGGTGTTTCGGTTGGTTTTCATGGTGTTGAAGGTAAAATGAAGGGAAGGAGAAGATGAATAGTGTGAATAGGAAGGAGAGAGAGTGAGGCTGGTTATGGGAGTTTATGGGGAGTTTAATTGATTTGATAGGTGAAGGTGGAGTGAAAAGAAGAAGAAGAGTTTAATTGGGAGGAGTGAGAAAGAAAAGTGACGGTTTAAAAGGTGAGGTAGTGGGGTAGTTTTAGAGGTAGTAGGATTTAATTTGGTGAAATAATTGCACTCATCTAATTCAATGTTGATAAAATAAAATCGTAAGTTAAGGAGTTGATATACATGCTTCTTATCTTACGTAACAAATAAAAGCAGAACTGAACAAAGGAAAATAAGGAGGAAAAAAAAAGATAAAAATATGAATAAAAGATAAGAATAAAAGATAAAAAAAATAAGGAAGGCAAAAAAGATAATAATAGGAAGGAAAACAAATTAACAATATAAAAAAAATTGGTAAGTGCAAATGGATTGTAAATTATGATGATAATTTACGTGATCATAATACAGAGAATAAAGAATGATGAAAAGGGAACTTGAAACAACATGGCTCAATATTTTTAACATATTAAAAGTATGTATAAGTGACTTTTCAATACTTCACAAATCTTTTCCCTGGGTAATTTCAGTTGTGTTATGCACACAAGATTGAGCATAGCATTGTTAGTTACATCCGATTTTACCTTAGGGGTTCCAAACAAAAATCACTTTAGCCGTAGCATCCCAATTCCACACGCATCTTTTCAAACTTGTCTCTGCTTAAAGGCTTAGTTAATATATCAGCAATTTGACATTCAGTAGAAATAAAATCTAGCCTAATTAAGCCCTTTTTCAAGAAAGTCATAAACATATCAAAAGTTTCATCTTTACTATGTAAGAATATGACCCATGTAAATCTAGAATAATCATCCACAAGAACTAAGACATATATTTTTCCACTTCTACTTTGAATTTTAACGGGGCCACACAAATCCATATGAATGAGTTCCAATGGTTTTGTGGTGCTTACCATTTTCTTTGATTTAAATGATGATCGAACATGCTTTCCTTTGATGCAAGCTTCACAAATTTTGTCATTTAGGAATTTGATAGAAGGTAATCCGATTACCAAGTCCTTTGACCTTAATTTGTCAAGCAATGAAAGACTAACATGTCCAAAACGTTTATGCCATAGAAGTGGATCATCCTCAATAACACTTAAACAGGATAGATTGTATTTTGGAACTTTGTTAAGGTCCACGGTATACGTGTTCCCTTTACGAGTTCCTTCCAAAACGATTTTTCCAGTGTTATTGTTGATGATTTTGCATTTTTCAGAAGAAAAGCTTACAGAGTTTCCTTTATCACAAAACTGAGATATACTGAGTAGATTATGCTTCAAACCCTCGACTAAAAATACATTGTCAATTGCATGGGAACTTGACCTTCCTACTTTGCCAACAGCAACAATGTTGCCTTTCTTATTGTCTCCAAAGGTCACTGTTCCCCCTGTATAGGCCGTCAGTGAGAGAAATCTGGATTCATCTCCTGTCATGTGCTTAGAACAACCGCTATCGAGGTACCACTGGTTGTTCCCCCTCACTGCGACCTGCAAAAGAAATTAAGGGTTAGTAGCAGGAACCCTTTCATTCATGGGTTCCTGTGTTGACACATTTAAATCAGTTTTCTTCTGCCAAACATAGTTCACATTCTTATTGTACTGATTTGCTTTCTTAGTACATTCTTCACTGCGATGTTCCTTTTTACCACAAAAAGAACAAACGGTCTCACTAGGTAAATTCACATATTTCTTTTTCTTTCCAGTAGACTTCTTCTTATGGACATAGCCTAGACCTTCTGTTCTTTTTGTCTGAGCTTCCTTTACCCACTTGGGAACACCCGTGCTTGCTGTACTTCTACTTTTTCTTGCTATTTCTAGGTCCTTTTCTAGTTTCTCATTTTTATCATTAGTTTCCTTTATCTCTTTCTTAACATGCTCTAGTTCATTATTAAACATGATTAAAGGAACTTCAGTAGACCTGCAAGAATCAATGTTAGTACACAGCATTTTATATTGAGTCAATTTAATATTCAGCATGATATTCTCACTCTTTACTCTTTCAAGGGATTCTTTTAGCATAATATTTTTATCTAACAATTCAAAGAATCTGCCTTGAACATCAGTTCTTAAGCTATTCAGATACTTTACATGATCTCTACAAATTCCAGTTGCCTTTTTGGCTTGCCTTAGTTTTGCACATAATTCTTTATATTCATCTAAGGTTTCTAACAATAAAGAGATTAATTTATCCTTTGAGAGAGATTTCAAATAACTAGGTTGAATGACTACCTCATCATCATGCTTTGCCATTAGACAGAGATTGGCTACTTCATCGTCTGTGTGTTCCTGTTCCTCTTCTTCGGAACTTGATTCTCCCCACGTGGAAATCATTGCTTTCCTGAAATTTGTTTTAGAAAAGTTAGGCTTGGAGTTTCTGTTTTGATCAGCTTCTTTTCCCCTGCCTTTCTCAGATTCCCATAATGGACACTCTTTGATGAAGTGGTTGGTGCTTCCACATTTGTGACAAGAAGACTTGACTTTGGATTCCTGATTTCTTTTACTGTATCCTTTCTTCTTGTCTAAAAAATTGTTGTTACGGTAGAATTTTTTCAACCTTCTCACCAACATTGCAGCTTCTTCTTCATCAATGTCAGACTTCTCTTCGGATTCTTCATTAGCTCTTAGTGCTAGCCCTTGACTTTTGACAGTCTCCTGAGTCCGATTGTTCGACTGGATCTCGTGGGTAATGAGGGAACCCGCAAGCTGTTCCAGATTGAACTTGGTGAAGTCTTTTGATTCCTGCACAACTGCAACCTTTGCTCTCCATATGTCATTGTCTGGAAGACTTCTTAAGACCTTTCTGACCTGCTCATCTATAGGAATTATCTTACCAAGACACGTTAGTTCGTTAGTAATACTTTTAAATCGAGTAAACATGTCTTTAATGGATTCTTTATTTCCCATTTCAAAGCGCTCATACTGAGATAAAAGAATGTCTATTTTGGAACGTTTAACATCTGACGTTCCTTCATGTGTAACTTCCAGAAGATCCCAAATTTCCTTTGCGGACTTGCACCCTTTGACACGAGTATGTTCATCGGGTCCAAGTCCCCAAATTAAAAACTTTTTGGCAGTAGCATTCATTTCTAGTTTTTCGAAATCAGTTTTTTCATATTCATCTATAGGTTTAGGGATTACCTCATTGTTAGCATTCGTTTTCGTAATTTCGTAATCTCCTACTTGTATAATCCGCCATACCTGATAATTCTCTGCTTGGATAAAGATTTCCATCTTATCCTTCCAATAAGGATAATATTTGTCGTTGAAGTATGGAGGCCTTTGAATGGATGTACTCCCGAATTCCTTTTCCTCTGTGTAAGCCATTTTCCCAGGAATTTACTCAACAGGGTTGCCTGCGTGCTCTGAGTTCCCGCTCTGATACCAACTGAAAGTTTAACTGGCTAATACAAGAGGGGGGGTGAATTGTATTTGAGGTGAAATCTAAAAACTTTTGCGGAATTTAACTAAATGAAATAATGACGAGAGAAGATATAGGCTTTTCTAAATTTCTACTATGTAATCAAACTCTTTACAAGTGAAGATTCAAACCCGTTAACAAGTTCCACAAATTAGGAACTTGTTCCCAACTCTCACAGAAGACTTCAGCAGCGAAGCTTCCTTGACCTCACCTTACACAAACTCACAATCCCAACCCCAAAGTACTTGAATACAATCTGTGATTACAAATACCTATTGCACTCAAGAATATAAGAAGGATAATAACTCTCTTTATGTTATTAGATGGCTACTGGAATTTTTATGCTCAAGAGTTATGTTTTGCTGAGATAGTTTGCATGAGTATTTATAGAGAAGGCTTAGTCATTAACCTCCACTATAATTCCGTCCACATGCCAACACCCCACTAACAACTTGTGGAGTTATCTTGACAGATGGTGATCATGAAGGAGGTTTCCTAGCCTTATCTCACTAATCCACTATCTCAACAACTTGATAAACATTAGCCGTATAATCAGAGATTTTCACACAGAAAAACTGCTTGCTAACTTTATCAAAAATTTGTTTAAAAAGATTATCAAAAGTTTGTTTAAAAAGATTTTATTTGAAAATATAAATTAATTATTTATATTAAAACAACAAGATAATTATCTTTATTCGAAAATAGATGACTAAATACAACTTTTATAAATTATCTTTTCTTTAAGAAATTATCTTTTAAAACTAACTTTTATTCCAGTAGTTTTTTTAATAACATAAGTCATTGAGTTCCTTTCCGGCTTTATATTATTGAGTGCTCACAATTAAAACTAGAACGTGAGATTTGCATGAGGCTTTTTAGTGAATGCTACTCCGCATCCAAGTTCCTACTCCGGAACGAACTTTGCTTGAACCCTTTATTCACCAAAGACTCAAAACATTCATTAGTCGAGTTTGTCAATTTGTCCATCAAAACCAAAAGGCTCAACAATAACAATATAATTGAAATTAAAATCTAGCTATTGGTGTACCGTTAGTAGTTTTACCCAATTATATATCATAAAAATTTAAAACCGCTAACACAGGAAGAGGAATAAATTAATACTCCATTCAAATAATGTATGATGCTAATACCTCAACGTAACAGTTTAGACTATAGTTGTAAGATGTACTAGATTTGGCATTTGCCTGGAAATTGAACTGTATTTAATGATAAAGCACTAAGGCCACTGTAAGTCCGACGAGGATGCTCAACTTTCAATAATTCAATTAGTTGAAAAACACACATTATAATTATATGGTGTATTATTGATGATAAGCTTTCAAAATCACAATAATTCATGATTTTATGGATCCCAAATCCAGACTGCATGTGTACATAGTTTGTTTTCATATTTATAAACTTATTAATTATTTAGAGGATATTTTTCAATGTAGTACGGTACATAATTTTTAAATCATGCAAAACATTAGGTTTTGATATTTCATATAGGATGTAAAGGAGGAAAGTAAATTATGTTAATTATGAACAATACATTTAAAATTTGGGTACGTTTTATATTATATTCATCTACTTCTTATCTTATCAAAACTTACTATGAAATACTCATATCTATGTAGATAATGTATATAGTTACACAATCTTTTATAACACGGATACATAAAACTTGTATTGAATATACATATGGTGACATGCACCATTGGTAAGTGCAAATGGATTGTAAATTATGATGATAATTTACGTGATCATAATATCCATTACCATATGATAGAGAATACTTCGTATTACATACTCCGAACTAATTAATTATCATTATGCTCTTTTTTTTCAATTCTTTTAGAAACTATTTTTGCTTTAAATATCATTTCATATACAGTTATACAACTTATATACTAATATAGTAATATATAAATGCGCTCTATTAATAAGACCCCAGATAAATAATAAAGAGAGACATAGATAAATACTCTTACAATGGTTACATAAAAGTAGAATTAGTACAGTATTAAAAAAAATAAAAAATGATCTTAATATAAAGTAAGTGGACAATTAAGTCCAAAGTAATGAAGAAACAAAGGACAAGATGTCGTTGCTTTAATAAACTAATCAAAGATTGATCAAAATAATTAATTAATTGGTTCAGGGATTTGCATCTTTATTTTACCACTTTTTCCGCTTGATTGTTCTCCTATTAACGATGTTAATGATGAGATGTCATTTAGTTGGACTCACTGTTAATCATTAAAGTTCTTTCTTTTCTCTCTTTTCTCACTTATTTATATATGTCTTTTGTCAAAAAGAAAAATAAACATATCTATTCGATTATATATATAGTACTATAACAATGTAAGCATATTACTAGTACACGAGAGTTCTTAATTCGTATCAAGTAGTATTTGATCTAGTGATTGAAAGAGGCTTCTTATTATCGTAAATTTTGTAATTTAATTCTAACATTTATTGCATATAGTATATCAAATCAGAGTATATATTAAGAAGTTTTAAATTTTCACACTTCTAAGTTCTACCATATATATCTGATGATGTTGCTTGTCGCAAGCTTGTCTTTTTTCTTTCTAAAGCTTCGAAGATTTCAAGAAAATTTGACTTTATTATTAAGGTCCAGCTAGCAGTATTGTAATATACTCTGTAGTAATGAAATTACAACCATGGAAATCTTTTACTCCCTCAATTCCAAATTAAATCTATTGTCCCTTACATGTACTCTATCTGAACATTAACCGGTAATTCTTACGTTACATGTGAATTCACTTAACATTTTAGTTGAATATATATTCACATTGATCATTGATTCTTTTATCCATAGAGAAATTGATATACAAAAATATTTGATCTCAAAACTTAAAAGCGACAGTTAATATAGAATAGAGATATCAAACATATTATTATTCGTTGTGTTGTAACAGTTAACTCGATTGAGCTAGTATAAGCTAGACAAATCGAGTATATACAAGATAAGTACAACATTACATAATCATATGCATTGTCTCATGGAGCAATCATATCATGTTTATTCTCATGAAGAAGCTAATATAAGCTCTATCCCATTTCTCCAAAAGGATCTTTTCTTTTCTTTTTCTTTTTCTTTTTAACTAAGATACCAACTAACTCCACATTCTCTTTAAGGAGCCATACATAATGATTTGTTTCTAATATAGTAAGTAAACTTTATAAATGTCAAACCACCAATTTATAACGTGTTACCAAATTAGATGATTATTAGTTGATACATATACTAATAATGCTATATAAACACTCCGACCTAAGCTATCATTGCAAAAGATCAGACGCAATTTATGATTGCCCATAACCTATGCATGCAATGCCAAATAGATGGATACTGCTTGCTTGACTTTCTGTGCATGTTTTTTTGGCATTTAGATTGATAAAAGCTAATAAATGTTCTTCAGGGTTTTTGTTACATGTACACACTAGATGGTTCATAAGGTAGGACCCTATATAGCTTGTATATAGGACGACTCTAATTAGTTGTTGCAGCTCGTAGCTAGCTTAAGATTGCAACTATCTTGTTGATCGACATATCTTACAATTGATTACGTGTATCCTAAACCTATATAAGAGGAGCATATTCTACGTATATTCTATATCAGCAAGTTAGCAAACCTACATAATGCAAGGTTGTTTGCTCAGTTTTATATGATGATCATTTGTTTGCCCGATAGTGACATTTTACTTCACATGATATGAAATATACTATGTACATAAGTCCCAAAAAAAAAGGTACTGCTGTATAACTTAAGAAGATTAACTATACAATATTAATGTTAATCAACTCGATTATATAGCTAAGTTTCAGCTCACCTGCATCAATTAATATTTCTATGAAAAAACTTGAAACATTTTAAATAATGGTCGAAACTGAGAATTGGAAGATATTATGGGACAAATGAAATATCAAGCTAAGCTAGCATCATAATCTAGCAACCACTAAAATTATTCACTAATTTGGATTAATTGATAGATAACAAAGATGGATGACTTTTTTCTCCTAGACTTGATGAAATGTTACACGTTATACCATAACATGGAATTATAATGTGTTCTAACTTCTAAGTTAAATGGTTTACATCATCAACTCATCACTAAGACGTTATACTTAAGAGTAGTAAAAACCCTAATAAACCCTAATTATATTGCTCACAATGGATATAGTACAGGTGGCCACTAGCTAAGCTAGATCATGGAGTTATCATTATTAAGAGTTTCAAGGAGCATTATTTGTCATCAAAGCTTCTAAATTAAAGAATTGTTTATGATAATACATCATTAATTACATTATAGAAAACTTGACCTTAGCTTCACTTTCATTCATTGTACAACTTAATTGAATTTAATAAGGGGCAATTCAAAGCGATACTAATTAATGATATTAATCGAGATTATTAAGTTTAAGGTGGCATGTAAAGCTTAGCTTATTATTGATCATATCATAAGCACATTTATACAAGCTTACAAACTCTTGCGTGGCGAGGCAAACCTACATGTGTTAATTATAAGTGTAGGGTTAATTAAGCTTCCTAGCTAATAAATCGCAAAACAAATTAACATAAAAATTATACGTGTATCTCTTTATTTCTTCTATTGTAACTTGCTCAGTCAATAATTGTGTACAAGAAAAGCTTAAACGGCATAGTTTCCCTTGCACTAAATTAAAGAAAGGATGAGGATTGAAGATAGAGTTTACTATTCAGAAACTAGTTGCTTAGTTGATCATGAATGACGTATATTTTATTTGCCTTTTTATTACTAGTCCTAAATAATTAACGTGCATGAATATTAAAGATTGATCGTAAAGTACAGAGTATATGTATAAATACGTATTCCAATACACAAACTAAAATATTACATTATTACATACTTCCCCCGATACATTATAAAATTACTGTAACATAATAATCTTGTATGTTTTGTATGTGTCTGAAAACAGACACATGAATATTTATGTTACTGATTTTTGTAAGATTAATTATGTTCTAAGCTTCAAGCTAGTTTACACCCTTCTTGAAAATCGAGTAAGATCAACGCGTTAACAACACTGATAAATCTTTGTTGCGCTAATTTAAACACATTATATTGCATACTAGAAGAGATTTTGACCACATACTCTACAAGCTAGACTAAGGACATGTTCTCATTGGTTGAACTGAGCTGAACTGAACTAAACTTATTAGAGCTTAACTAAATAGAGCTTATTAGAGCGAACTGAATTGAACTGAACTTATTAGAGCTGAACTGAACTGAATATTTTATAAGAGAAGGAAATTAGAAACTGAACTAAACTTATTAGAGCTGAATTGAACTAAACTGAACTAAATTGAACTTATTAGAGCTGAATTGAACTGAACTGAAAATAATCGTATTAGAACAGGCCATAACAAGTATTTATCATCGATCCTAGCTAAGATAATTTGTTATCGAAGAAGTTGTCTATTAGGCTTATAATTATGTCATCCTAGCTTCCTCTTTATTTTTCATTAGTGCAGACAAGTACTCTCAACTCGCATATGGGTTATTAATTATTATAACAGATTATTGTTTCGGGACTAGGAAAAGTCGCATATATATACGAATCCATTATTGTGGTATTACTTGAGTCCTAGCTAGCTAGCTAGCACACATGAAACGTATGTATGTTATTTTACTGGTTGAGATCAAACCTACAGTATGCGTCATGACTTTATATGCTATGGACTAAAAAAAGCATCAAGATCAAGTCAACTACGTTATTTGGGAAAAGAATGCGTACGGTAGCTATTCAATATCTTGATCAAAAAGGGGTTAAGATAGGAAAAGGAAAAATAATACATAGTTCTTGTGATTCTAATGTAGGCTACTTGGAATTTGTTGGTGACGATAAGTTGGCCATAACAAGCACTATTAGGAGCTATTATTAAAGCACATCCAACAATCATATGAAAAACATATACTATATTATTGGCATGAAATTTTAGTGCTAGGGCAACATCACCGTACCAACCTCGTTTTCTCTAGTTGGATGGGTTGGGGTAGGTTATTTCCTTATATGGAAAATAAATTGCTTTAATATTAGTGTTTAGAAATAGTAAAATGTTATAGAGAATTTGTTGCGTGTATTGAGAATCTGAGGTATTATTATTTATGGTAATCTTGTTAGCCTATGCGTCTCAAGAATGCATTAAGTTATAAACATTTGATTAGCTATTCATTATATAGTGATTTTCAGTTTCACGAGTTATGTGAATTTTTAATACGCCTAGTCCAATAGGACTAATTCTCTCTTATAGAGTTATAGAACCAGGAAGAGGGACCTTATATGGTTCGATCAGCTTCCAATAGGTTAAATTTCATCAAGGTAAGGTGGTTTATGAATTATGTAACTAGGTTGAGCCTATGTCTAAGATAGGTGGTCCGGCCAAAGAGCTTGACATGTACCCAATGGCGGATCTTGGAGAGTTTTGCTCAATGGACCGACCAATGAGTATTAAATTGTTAATACACATCCAAATAAATGCACCAAACCTTGGCTCTTAAATAATAACACGATCCTAAAAATCCTAAATATGATCCTTCGAGCATTTAAATTAAATACTCTTGACAAATATCGGAACATATTGCAAAAATGGATAACATGAAAAATGAACTTAAAAAATCTTTGGGCCCAAACAAAACTGCTTTTAAAATTTGGGTCTTAAATGCTTTTTTATAGGCCTTTCTTTTACATATGGGCTGAATTGAAGAAAGAGCAGCTCACTATATATGGCCCATTATGCAAATTTGTTCGTTGATTCGTTGATTTCTAGCCCAAAAATTAGTATTATGTGCACCACGACTATACTTTTGAACATTTAGTAAAAAAAAATTGAACATTTTACAAAAAATGAACATTTAGTAAAAAGAATATGAACACGTCATAAAAATTGAACATAAACATGCAATTTTAATGTTCATATTTTATCAAGAAATGTTCATTTTGTATACATTAAATGTTCAGTTTATATTACAAAACTATTGAATTATTACGAGTCAGTTCAAAATTCGTCTGACTCGTAATAATTCAAAAGTTGCGATTGTTCAGATTTTTTTACTAAATGTTCAAAATATTTTATTGTTCATATTTTTTTACTGAAAGTTCAAAATTATAGGCGTGGTGCATTGCGATTGTTTAGATTTTTTTTTACTAAATGTTCAAAATTGTGATATTCAGATTTTTTAACTAAATGTTCAAAATTCTTGATTGTTCAGATTTCTTTTACTAAATGTTCAAAAGTATAGGCATGATGCATTGCAATTGTTCAGATTTTTTAACTAAATGTTCAAAATTCGCGATGTTCAGATATTTTTACTACATGTTCAAAATTTGCAATTGTCCAGATTTTTTTTTACTAATTGTTCAAAAGTATAGGCGTGGTGCACCTAGGTGCATCTTAAAATTTGCTGCTAAAAGCCTAAAACAAGGCAGATTCAAACAGACCCTTGAGCTTATTAGTTGTAATTCACTTTCACTTTGTATACTACTTACATGCGCGACTTTAATCGGGATATTTTTTTTACTAATATACTTCATATATAAGATAAGAAGAGATGTATTATCAAGTTAAATTTGGTTTAGTAATAAGGATTGAACCCTACACTTTGAAACTGGAGATCCCTTACCCTTCTCCCCTTACTCTCAAAGTGTCTAAACCGCGAATACCAAGCCAAAAAAATCCTAATATATTATTTAACTATTAGATTTGTTATAGTGTATATTATTTATAATAGTTTTAGACTATATGTAATCAAGTGAAAATGTACAGTAGAGGTTTTTATATGTAACAATCTTGTGTGTCTATAATGAAAATTTAATATGCCAATTATATGATCCGAAATGGCATGATGGCATCATATCCTCTTGACAAATTTTAAAGGCCGTTGAAGAGGTAAACAAATAAGTCATGAATCACTGAATATTAAACAAACTATGCTGTTTTCCAAAGAAGTTGCGATAAATCATAGACTTGGAGTATATTTTAAGCAATACGTGTGTGAATTTTATGATGCTTATATCATTCATACTTCTTATAAATAAGATTTCAGAAGTTGCAATAAATTCAGATACTTCAAGTGTTAAGATAGAATGTCTATGATTTTAATCTATTATATCTATTACAATCAAACAAATACAAATATAAAATTCATATGTGGTATATTTTAATCTACAATACTTTTATCCTCTTCTAGGGTACATTAAGATTAATATAAAATTCATAGTAGTTCTTATATAGACATCCTTTTATATTTAGTATTCATGCAGCTTTGGCTCTTTTGGATAATTTAGTGTGTTCTAGCTATTCACTTGATTTTAATATTCAAGTTTTAATTACATACAATGAAAATAAGTTTTAATAAGGGGGAAAAATCTTGTGTAGACGGTATACCTGATCCACAACAATACTATTGTAGATTTGAGGTTTATATGCACACAACTGACTTTATATTGAACATAGTGACCTTAATTTTAACATGATAGCCTTTATTAAAAGTTTAAAACTTGTGCGGCCTTTGATATTATTGTGTATCTGAAGTACGATGTTACATTAAACGTAGTGACCTTAATTTTAACATATAAAATAAAATAATTAACCTTATATAGCTTTTATAACACCAAAATAAATTTTATTTCAACATAATAACCTTTATTTTTATTGTGATGTTTTTTAATCAATAAAACAAGTACAATCATAATGTCTCTAATGTTAGTGGTCCAGAATAAACTAGTGTAAACCAGGTCTACTTAAGAGCTTGTATAATAAGATGAAATAAGCTTTGATAAAATAAAAATCAGGTGAATCATCCGTAGCTACAATTTGAACTTAGATAACTATTATCGTAACCTATTTTCCTAAACTTATCTTATCTAGATTTCTATAGACTTGAAATAAATGATTTAAGGTGAATAGTATATGACATTAGGATGTATTAATGGATAATCATCACCTTTATGATGATTAATTAAGTTCAATACGGTGTAAACATAAAGAGAAATTAAGCTCAATCTTTTTTTAGAATCTTAGAAATTAAGTTCAATCTTACCACCTAATTAAATTATTAAATTTAGCCAAAAATAAAATAAAATAAAATAGAAACACCCCGTATTGTACATTTTTCACATACCTTTTTTTTTTTTTTTTTTTTTTTGAGGGAACACATTTCACATACTTCACCGTTATTATTACATGCAAAATAAGGCAAACAAGGAAATGGCGAATATGAGGATGACCGAAAGGAGTAGTAGTAAAGATGGGCCATGTGGACTCCGCAAATTAAGCCCTTACCTCCGCACCTTTTTACGTATTATTAATACTAATCCAACTTAAACAAATTTCTTAATCTCACCTTTTACCAACCAATAATATTGTAAGATGCTCTAATTATATAAACTTTAAGATGGATACATTAGTGCAATGACGACCTTGAATCCACTATAGTATATACTACATTATTACCCTTATAAATAGGTAGTAATTTCTTTTATTTAGGTTACTTTCACTAATTAATCACACCTTAGAAACTCACCTTAAAGTTGACTATACATTGGAGGGGCATTATCGAAATTGCCTTCTATTTGTAGGACCATTATTAACATTTCAGGACAATTTCTCACTTTTTAACGAAATTAATTTTTTTTCCCTATATATATATATATATATATATATATATATATATATATATATATATATATATATATATATATATATATATATATATATATATATATATACCTTTGAGAGAATTGAGACAAGTTTTGGAGGATATGTGTATGTATAAATCTGTCTTTTCTGAAATCTACTTCCTAATTGCTATCAAAATAACATGATATTCCCTCTATTTCTAATTACTTTTACTGTTTGGAGTTCGGACTGTAATGGTTTAAAGCGTTAAATAAGGATTTTCTTAGGGATAGAGGAAATAGAATATAATTTTTTTAATTTTTTAATTTTTTTGTAATTTTTTTTAATACCATTGAAAATCCTTGTCATCTGATCTCATTTGAAACTTTGAATGGGAAAATCCAAAAACTCAAAAATACCAATCACTATGACATTGGAATATTCACTTCGATCCACCTCTTAATTCAAGTCCCCTAATAGTCTTCTTTGACTTATGATCTCTCTAAACTACTATAATAATTAATCATGCATGTTTGATCACTAATTAAATAAATTCGGACTCAATTAGACAATTAGTATATTTTTGTTCACATTATAGATGCTACTATAATTAGTCTTATTTCTATGTACTTATGTAACAATTATGCATGCAATAACGTATAATGTATGCAGTATGCATTGGCCTCTAATTTTCACAACCGGCCATTGACATTCCTACAAGTCCAAACAATTTAATTAGCATTATTTTACACCCTAATTAGGAGATTAATGAGCTAAATTCTAGGTAATTTTCGTCGTGCATGTGAGTTAAGCTAGCTAACTTAGGTAGTTGTTTGGGAGTTTGCAAAATTCATATAATCTGATCGAAAAATACGAATGGTTGGTTGATAGATAGCATATTATTTTAAGTTATGCTAAAACTTGAATGTTGAACAATACAATACGTAACAACTTGGTAGATTTGGTGGGTCTAGTCGTATAGACTATTTTATGGAAAGTGGAAACTATGACTATAATAGCCTTGGTATGGGAGTATGGAACTAGTCTAGCTACTAAATAAGTTGCACATTTCTAGAAGCACACTCTACGGTTGACAACGTTGTCTTCACAATTCTAGCAACAAAAAATTTGGTAATACTCTATGGGATAAGTTGACATCATAGAAATATTTATGCATAATTTGATGTCTCGAGTTCATGGATCTTTAATCTTCTAAAGAATATCTATTAAGTTATTTATACTTCAAAGATTTTATTAGGGTAATGATATATATAATCTCTGTAAAGTACAATATTAGTTTAGGACTACATGATACACAGTATATGATCACGTACGCTTAAACCGAAGTAATAAATGTTATATATTTGTTATTACGTACGCTTAAACCGAAGTAATAAATGTTATATATTTGTTATTTTTCTACTTTTATTAGTTCCTTATATGTGGAGAGCTCTTGAGGTTGTCTATATCATTTTCCTATTTTTACTGTAGTGTTACATCCTCGACTATATCCTTGACCTTTATGGAATTATGGAACTTAAATCCATGATTGTAGTCATCACAACAGCTCACTAACCATAAAAAAGATGTTTATGATCTAACAAACATTTTCCAATTTGATATGTTAATTACCAAATAGAGAGAGTACATTACCCTTTTTATATTGAAAATATTCATTTTCTAATTTCCTTCTCTTATAAAATATTCATTTCAGTTCAGTTCGGTTGAGTTCAGTCAATGAGAACAGACCGTTATTCACAGGTGCTTTAATTTACTTCTTCATCAAAGACTACAAACCACCTTGGTGTATGATGCCCAAAACAACAAATTCAAAGCATAACAGTTATTATATTACCAGTAGTAAATGTATGGTATATGGTTAAAATAGATTATAAGGTTCTAAAATATGAATAGTGGTAAATGGAAAATGGTAAATGCAAAGTGATGAATAAAGTGGTTAGTACATGACCAAACATAAGTTGACGTCAATTGCATGAGCATCACCAATTACAAAAAAAGAGCATTAAATTATTCGAACTAACTCACACTAACAGGCTGTAAGATGAGCCTACAAATTTAATGTATGAAAGTAGCTACGTTACATGACTACACAGTATCAATGATATACAGTAGTAGTAATCAATTTTTTTGTGATGCATTGGAACAAAAAAAGTCAAATTATTTTATACGAAAAACAAACTATATTGTATAAATATGTGCATCATTTTTCAATATATTGTATGATTAAACAAACATCATCATATATACTCTATGATATTAAAATTTAAGTTGAGAAATAATCTAACAACCCATGTGATAAGCTATGTTTTAAGGGGCCCTTTTTTCGTTTAGTTTTTTCTACACTAGACAGATGGATTTTTTTGTCTATGGGAAAATGTTCAAGAGAGGCTACTAATGGAAAATAAATGAGCTATTTTGAAAAGAAAACTCAAAAACAATAAACTCAATCCAAATGAATACATCATAGAGTCAATTTTTCCGTGTATATATGGTGTGGGGTCTATTTAATGGCGAGCCGAGGAAACTCACTCTAATTGTAAAGTAAGCATAGTTTGATTATAAACTTACTTTGTCATTAGGCATGATATATTGTATTGTTTTATATTTATTTATAACATCTTGAAGATAGAGAAAAACTAATAAGATTATAAAAAGACTCCACTATCATAGATCAAATAACAAATGATGTTTATTTAACGGTTTTAACCTTCAAACTAAATAATAATTAAGGGTTTGTTCTGATTTACTAAACTGAATATTTTATGAGAGAACAAAATTAGAAACTGGACTGTGAACTGATTGGGCTAAATTGAACTGAACTGGAATTAAGTTGAAGAGAATATACCCTTAATAGCCATTTTGAATTACATACAAACTTTTTGCTTTATTTTTCACTGTGAACTTGTGAAATACGTACATAATACTCACATTGATCAATAAGCAAATCACATGAAGATTGGTTTATAATCAAGATAGAGTATTAACGAAAATTAAAAGTTGTACTTTTTTTTTATGTAGTTTTGAATCAATTATTTGTGAGCATAATAACCATCATCATATCATTGAATGTTTTCATTAACTCCTAGGATTCGTTTACTGAAAGAGGTTGCATTTAACCTTGAGTAAGTACAAGAACAACTGAATTGAATCATGGACGTTATGTGCTACTTCATATCGGTCAACTTTCATTTCGTCTTTAAACTCATTGTACGGTTCTTCACATTCAATTGGTACATCGGTCAACTCTTTTTTTTTTTTTTTTTTAAGTGAAATAAGAGATGGAAATTAAAGTAGGAAAAATATGCAAATACGTAGGGTTTTGAATACGTTTGAGAGATTAAAAATTTAAAAGTCTATGAGATCGAAAATAATACGGAGTATATTGAAATTAGGTTTGTACTTCTTATATTTTGGGCCGGGGGAATATGTCTACATTACAAAAAAGTTCTAATTGTTATTTGTAGTCAATTAGGGACTTTGTTTTAACTTTCATAGAGTGCATTTTAGCTATAAATTTACAAATATGGTATGGTCATATTGAGCAAAAAGTATACCTAGACGAGCAAATGTATATCGGAAATAGTCTTTTAGTCTTTGAAACATCTAATTAGGTGTTCCTAAGAACATAATAATGCAAATTTAACTTTGGTTTTGACACATTATATATTAATGCGCCAAGGGTAAAAAAAAATTAATGAAACATTTTAGTATTGAGTATGACTGTATGAGTATTGTAATTTCTTCATGTAAGATAATATTTTGATAAACAGGCTTGGGGCCACACTCGTCACGAGTGTCCACTTTATACAACCAATGAAGTCCCACCTCAAAATTATATGACAATGAGGGGAGTAGCCCCTTACCTTTATAAAGTTTATACGACTTTTTCTTTTCTTCAATGTGGGATACAGATTCGTCCCAATATTCCTTTTTTTACTTTTTACACTTTTTTTTTTAATGTGCGACAACTCTTTCACTCATATGTGGATTTTCTTATAGGCTCAACATATTTTAAATTTCTAAATCCATATTATTAATTTTGCTATTCCAAAAAATAAATATGTAAAAACTTTTTTCATACAACTTATAAGATAACTATCGTATCACCCTTTGCAAAGGAAGGTTCACATCGGAGATCGTTAACATCAAATATGGACAAATGATTAGGAATGATAACAAAGTCATGTTCAATCTCAAGTCATTTGGAAAATTAAAATAAAAGCCTTATTATCTTATCATTCTAGTATGTGAAAAAGCGACACCTGCAAATTAAAAATGCATGTGGTTTCAGTTATCTAATGCGTTTCTTTCAAAAAAATAATTAAATCAGATAATAATACGTTATTTTCTTTGTTTTTTTTGGCACAATTTTCTGGCCAATGCCGGCTTGGAACCGTTAGTGCAACTTTACACAAACTTTGTACGAAAGATTAGGAAAATGAAATGCAAATAGGCAGTAATATCTTACACAACCCTTGTATAATACACCGTACTACCTCTATTTTTTATTAATTGACATTTTTTGAATTTAGCACTATTTCCACACTTTTTTTTTTTTTTACCATATTTTAAAATTAATTTTCGATCATTTGGATTAATTTCTTAAAATTCTCTTATTAGGACCTGTTCTCTTACGTTGAAATTCAGTTCAGTTCAGCTCAGTTCAGTGTAATTCAGTTCAGTTCAGTTCCTAATTTCCTTCTCTTATAAAATATTCAGTTCAGTTCAGCTCAGTTCAATTCAGCTCAATTCAGTTCAGTTCAGTTCAGTAAATGAGAACAGGCCCTTAATCTGATATTGTGACTTGTGAGAGGGTTGCATAGCCGTGTAATATAATTTGATTTACTCATTGTTTATTACTTTTATACTTTAATATTTTGTAGCAAAGAAAAAGACATTTGAAGGAGAAATTAATATTGAGGTCACATGCAAAATAGTAGAAGTAGAAATAGTGTGGCAAATCCAACTACCCCTTAATTAGTGGGGGTCAGCAGTGACTTATTCAAAGAGATCATCAGTTGCACGAGAGATAAGGTGGTGCGTCGTTTGCCCGCTCCATTTTTAACGGCCATTTTTTGTTTCCATTGTTTATTCTAGCTTTTTTTTTTTTTTTTTTTTTGAGGGGTTTATTCTAGCTAGTAAGACTGCCATATTAACTACCCTCTCAAATTTTAATTAACTTGTTATTGTTGTATTGGTACATATGTACATGATAAATCGTTTTCAGTAAAAATAAGTGGTAATTAACTTGTTGAAATATAAACTTCTCAAACAACACATATAAGTGTCCTACATTAAAAAAAAAAAAAAACGAGTTAAACATTTTATAAAGGTAAGAGGCTACTCCTTAGGGATGACAACGGGTCGGACTCGGAGCGGATTATGCTAAATCTGACTCCGACCAGACAAGAAGTCGGATGGACATCCGACTCCGACTCCGACATCCGACTCCGACTTCAATATCCGACCTCCGACTCCGACTTCATCCGACCCGACTCTGAGTTTTTTTATTCATTATTCAATATACTTTGAGATATTGGGCTATTTGGGCCTTTACAACCCACACCCAATGCCACCATGAGCCACACAAAAATCCACTATCTATTGGAGTCGGAGTCGGATAATCCGTTAAAGTCGGACATTTGTCGGAGTCGGATTTTTTGTAGGATCCGACTCCGACCCTCCTCCGACTCGGAGTCGAATTATTTTAACGGAGTCGAACTCGGATTACTTTTTTCTCCGACTTGGAGCGGATATTTTACCTCGGATCCGGGTGGAGTAGAGTCGGATCCGGACTAGATTGCCATCCCTACTACTCCTCCTATTGCATATGGTTTTGAAATTATATACTCCTAAATTACTCTTTGTATTTTATACTCCATATGTACATAATACAGCTATTTTACCTAAAAATTTGTGTATTTATAAAGGACATTTTAGCTACTCCATAGTTTGTTATTCTATAACTGATTGATGAAAAGTGTCAAATAGAAGACGTCAATCAGCCTACCCAAAAAAGAAAAAGAAAATTTTTAAGTTCTCAAACTCCCATCCCCTATTGTCGGTAAATTGTTGAAAACCATTTGCTTTATTATATTTCTTTGTACTACTGTGCTTTTCTCCTTCACTACCTAGCCATCCCTTATAATGCTCTCCTAAAGACTAAAGAGCACAACAAAACATGAAAGCAATGACTTTTTACACCTCCACTTGTGAACTCTTTCACGTTATTTCATTTCCTACTTTAATGATCAATACATCTTCATATATAAAAACAAGATTCATACTTTCATTAACATTCAAAAGCGTTGAGTAAATAAATGACTTTTTAAAGAATATTTGTATTCTTATTGACAAAGTATAAGAAGCTAAAAGTAGAAGTAAATAATTTGTCTTTAGAAGAGTTAAAATAATTTCAATTCAACAAAAATTATAAGAAAATTAACCCTCTATTTTACTTTTAACAATAATCAAAAGCATTGAGTAAATAAAGGCCCTGTGAGATTAAGTATAACTCGTAAAAGTAAAAATAAGTTTCAATCGGTAAATAATTTCAAACCTAACTCATAATTGAATAATCAACAGAGATAAACCATTTTTAAAAAGAAGACCTAAGAGAATAATTAACCCTTTGAAATAAAGATAAAAAAAATGGCAAGATTTCTTATAAAAATGTGCACCATAGTTCTCTGTATCTTTTCTAGGGGTCATAATTTCCCGAAATTCAAGGAGGTGTTTAAAGTGTATAGTTGAAGCAAGAAGTGTCAAGGCCAACTATCTACTCACTACAAGTTTGAAATTTGAACAAATAATGGTGGGATCTCGTGACACTAATCTAATTAATTAACCTAAATACCTCTGACTCTAATCCAGAACTACTACTACTATATGTTTCTTACTTATATTTCTCTCCCATTGCTCGCCTCGGTCGAAAATTATGGATCACCGGATCACAATTCTATACTAACACCCTTCATGTTACTCCTCACTTAATCATTCAACCTAAATCATATCGTAATCACTCGAGAGAATGAATTGAATAAAATTACTCTAATTAGTCGCGAACATGAAAAGCTGTAAACAACTAGCAGAGTATGTAATGTACTCAAATGTCCTAATCCTAGAACAAAATGGATTGATCCAAGTTGTTGAAAAGAATTGGATCACCAAATAACCAACCCCATGTGGATTCCCAATCTTGGGAATTTGATGTAGACTTTAGTTCTTGGACTAAAATGGAGCACCCAATTTCTGGTTGACAATGTAGCACTATAACAATAATCTAAAAGTTGCAAAATTCTGCAGAATATCATGCATATATGAATATGAGTTAACCATATCGAAATCGAATCAATCAATTCTCTTCTGTATACATAGCAATCACATATATACTCATTTCATATTAACAATCCAATTTCAAAAGAACATAAATTAACAAATGAAAGAAAAAGTGATATGAATTCTGATAAATGAATACAAAGTTAAAATTGTTCCAAAATTATACTATAAATGGAGAAATTAAAAAAAAGGTATGATCATAAATTAAAAAAGAAAAAAAAAAGAAATTAATAACAAACCCACATAGCAGCAGCAGCAACACCAGGGATAAGTGTTATAGCTGCAAATTTCCCCCTTAATCCATCCACATTTATGATTGTTTCCTCAATTTTTGCATAACAAAAGCCTATACATACACTTTTCCCCTGCAATTTCTAATTTTTTTTTTTGTTTTTTTGAGAATTTTTTGGTTCTTTTTTTGAACTTCCGCTGCACCAAATTTTATTTGACAAACTCAGATTATCCATAACAATTTATGAATGAATTTTGTGGAATATAGACTTGTTCCTCCTCTTTGTTTTTCACTTCTTTGTTGACTCGTCGCCGTCGTTGTTATCGCCGTTGATACAAGACGACTATATAAGCTATGATACAAGCTTACAACAACCTCTTTTATTGTCCAAAAGAAAACACCAATTGAAGAAGCGAAATAGTAAAATGTGATGATGATAGTAATAATGGTAGTAGCTAAGAATGTGATCATGATTTTCAACAAGAGAGGGGAAGTTAGAGGAAAGAGAATTTGAATTTTCATCTCAACAAAAGAATCATCAATAGAAAGGTGGGGGTGGAGGTGAAGCATATGGCAATCCAAAGATTGGTGGCAATGGACCTTCATAGGTTGGAGCTGGTGGCGGCGAAGGTGGGGGTGGTGATACATATACATAAGGCGGCGAAGGGTGTGGCATAAATGGTGGTGGATGTTCAGGACAAGGCGGCGGTGATGATGGTGCTGGAGGTGGTGGAAGCTCAACGTATGGCGGGGGCAGGGGAGGTGAATTGTATAGATAAGGCGGTGGCGGTGAAGGAGAGGGAGGTGGGGGTGAAGGTGGAGGTGGGGAGGGTGGTGGTGGCGGTGGTGGAGATGGTGGGGGTGGTGATGGTGGTGGGGGTGAGGGTGGGGGTGGGGGTGGAGGTGGTGAGTAAACTGGCGGAGGTGGTGGTGGAGGTGAAGGCGGTGGTGGAGAAGGTGGAGGCGGTGGTGGGGAGTACACGGGAGGTGGTGGAGGTGGAGGCGAAAACACGGGAGGTGGGGGAGACGAGATAAGGGGTGGTGAAGGATAAAATGGAGCGGGAGTTGGAGAATAAGGTGAAGGTGTAGATGAGCCACAACCAAATGAGGTACAATCAACACGATGTGATAAGAACGCTCTGCACTGAGAAGCAGAGCGTTGGACGGGCCGTTTGGGAATGCAATTCCGTCTATCACTAGTAGAAGGCAGGCGCAAGCAAGCCGGGGGCTCGCCGGTAAAAAAGTTGTAAGAGTATGTAAAGTTTTGCAAGTTGGGCAACTTACAAATACTAGCCGGAATGTACCCAGAGAACATGTTATGCGCCACATCGAGCTGCTCCAAAGTCGTAATCTGACCAATCGACTCCGGCAAAGAACCCATCAACTCATTAAAACTAACATCAAAAACAGTGAGATTTTGCAACAAACCCATGTCACTCGGCAAGCAAGATCTAAACCCATTATTCATCATAATAATCTCATTCAAATTCTCCATGTGAACCAAGCTCTCAGGCACACACCCATGAAACTTGTTGTTCGCCAAAACAATGACGGACACCGGCGAGTTCCCAAAGTTATCCGGAAGCTCGAACTGGAACCGATTATGGTTGATGAAAATAGCATCAAGATCTTTATCAAACAACTCTCGTGGAACAGTACCTTCAAATTCGTTAAACCTTAGATCTAGGTACTTCAAGCTGGGCAAAGACAGCAAAACCCTCGGAAACTTCCCAGCAAAGCGGTTATTACTCAGATCTATCTCGTGCAACAATCTCATGTTGCGGAACCTCTGCGGGACAGTCCCGCAGAATCGGTTCGAGTTGATGTGAAACAACGCCAAGTCACGGAGGAGACCCAGCTCCTCCGGGAGGTACCCAGCGATGTCCGCGTGGTTTAAGTCGATACCGGCTACTGTCACAATGTTATGATCATCAGGCGCCGGAGCACAGAAAATACCTGTGTAATGACACAAGTCGGATCCGACCCAATTAGCCGTATAGTTAAATGGGTCGGATAAGATGGCTTGCTTCCATGCTTGAAGAGCAATGTAGGCGTCCCTTAACCTTGGGTTGGCGAAACTCAGGTTAGGCGGGACGCTTACCTTCTCACCCCTGTCGCCAAACTCATCCTTGTAATACAGAAGCTGCCGTCGGCTAATGTACCTCACCTCTGCTTCGCTGAGCCTCCCATGTCCGATGAAAGCCGAGGAGGTGTCCGATAGTAAAGAAACAATGTTTAGAAGGATAACAAAATAAGAGGAGCAAAGTAACAAAGGGTTTGAAATATGGGTTGTTTTCTTCATCATCTCATATGAGACATCTATAAAACAACCCAGAAAAAATTATAGAATCAAATGAACAGTTCTTCCTTTTTTACAAGGATGTGTGGAAAGAGAGTGAGCTGCTCTCAAATTCTCTCACTGATTTTGGTTTTGGTAATGAGCAATGAGATCTAAGAAAAAAAAAATAATGTGGGTTGTTCTTGTTTTCTTGTTTTAGTGAGAGAAACAAGAGAGAGAAAAAACAGAGGAGATTTTGATTTAGGAGTGTGAGGTAAAGAAGAAGAGAAGGGTTTTTGTTTTTGTGTTTTCAAGTAATGAATTTTCCTTTTTATTAATGTAAGGGAAAATTTGGGGGTTTCTATGTAATGTAGGTAGTGTAGAAAATGTGAGGAGAGTTGTATGTGTATATTTAGTGAGGATGAGAGAGAAAATATTACATCAAGGGCCAGCTAAATCACAGCTCAAAGCCCACTTGAATTTTCTTTTCTTTTTTTTTTTTATTAAAAAAAAAATTAAGGACGTGTTTGTTAGGGGGAGTAGTTTTTTTAGGGTACTTCATTGATATCTAATTTAATTAAATTAATAATATATATTTACTTATAGTATAAGGTTGGCGACTTTATCCTTTTCTTCTTTAGCTTTGGTTTTGGTATTCAAAGCTCTTGGAAGTTAAGGGTGTATGGAATATGAGATTATAAAATAATATTGGACCAACCGAAGGAAGACAAAATATTGTTCCTTTTCATTTAATTTAATTAGATAAATTTGATTAGGTAGAATTATGAGAACATTACTTAAATGTTTTAGTAGAATTATGAACTTGAGCTACCTAGATATTAAGACAAAATCTAATCATAACTCTAATCCCCTTCCAACCGAAAGGAGAAGAAAACAATTTAATTTTTAAAAAGGTGGCAGTTTTATGATAATTCAATCTGTTTATATATAACTTCTACTAATTTATTATCGGTTTCATCGATTGTAAGGATAAGTTAACTATGCTCATCATTTTTAAAACTATCTTGCTAGATAAACTTTATTTTATTGTTTTTTGAGGAAAATACTAGACAAATTTTATATTCTAAGAGAACATTATTTGTTTTTGTTTTACAAAAAATTGTGGTTAGAAATGCTTACTCCATGAAATAAGTTAGAAGAATCATGTAGTTAGGCCCCCTAAAACAATTTGGTCGTGAAAAACTGTCCAATCATATAATTGCATGCGAAGGCTGAAATTTTCACGTTTAGATGCTAGAAAAAATGAAAAATAAAAAAAGTGTAGAGTTGAATAGTAATTTTTGATAATCCTTAATAATAGTAATAATAAGTCAAACATGTAATAAAATGTTCTAAAATAAACTAATCACATGATTATAGAGAATTTGTTAGAATTATGATTGCCAATAATACATGTTTGTTAGTCTTATCACTACTAAGTACTAACTAGCGGAGATGGTAATGAAACATTCCAAGAACTAATAAACCTTTGTCCACCAAGAAATTAGCTGGTTAGCATTTCCAAAATGAAAATTCTTTTTCTTTCTTTTTTGGTTTATTATTTTTCTTCTAATTTCTTGTACAAGTGCCAATTTTATTTTATTTACGCGTCTAAACTCTAAAGAGTTTTATTCCTATAATTGAGGCTTAGAATTTGTTTGTAATGCATGTATCACTCTGTTTGCTTCAGTAATTATCATCATAATCATTTTTATTAGTGAGGTCTTTGTCTACTAATGATAAGGACCACGTTATTAAATATTTCTCAGCATTGAAATTTCATTTTCAATGTAGTGGTATATTTTGTCAAAAATTAGCGCTTCTTGCTTTATTAAAAGGATTTTATTCTTTCATAAAAGAAAAGGGTTAAGGGTATATATTAATCTAAAAAGGTTATCTAAAATTTTAACATATAATGCAGTTTGACACAAAATATACTCGGATTTATATCTTTGACACAAGATAATAAAATTTAAAAATTACAAAGATAGTAAATGGAGTAGTACAATTGTAAAGAGCTCTTCAAGGGCGTATTTACAGTTGCTACTTTAGCTAATAAAGATTGGGCTACTTTGATTGCACTATAAAAAAGTAACCTTGAGCCACCACATATCGATTGTTGGGTTGAAAATTTCCGCCAAAACTAGTTTAAATCATAAAGGACTCTATTTGGTTAATCACAAATTCACAAAGTAGCTCTTTACTAAACAACTAAAGTACGTGTATGTTTTAACCATATGCATTGGTCAAAATATCTCATTTTTTGTCAAATTTTTTTTTTTACTAAACCAACTAAGCACAAACAATAAGCTCTCTCGTCAATATAGCATGAGATCAAACAATTCCAAACAGATGGAGTACATAAAAAAGCAAATAAATTAGCCCATTTAAGGATGATTTGCCCGTTAAAAGAAAAGATAATTAAAAAAAATATGGATAAAATTGAGATGATAGAGGCGCCAATTGTCAAAAGAAAGGAGCTCAGTAGAGTCAATGAATTGCCAGTATTAGTAAATAGTAACGTCTACTGAATTCACATGATTAACCTTTCTCCTAACGTTGCCTTTTGCCACGCTCCCCTTAATTTCCCTTACAAAAGTACGAGTATTTATTATATTTTCACCATTTTTTCTAATGAGTATTTGTGTGTGTAATTGTGTATGTGTATTTTTTTTAATATGTACGAGTATATAACTTCACCACTTGTTTGCCTCTACCTTTAATTTCCTCACGTTCAGGGATAGCAAATATAAATTTATGATAATACTTTTAATATTGTGCTCTATATATGGCTTAATGATATAAGTTGGGAGTAGTTTTGGAGAATGAAAAATTAATGTTACGATATTTACTTAAGAGGTGACAAACGGGTAGTTTCGGAGAATGAAAATTTGAGGTTGTGATATTCTTAAATAGTGTTGCACCTGCGTGAATGTATATATTGCGATTTCATGACTGTGCACTGCCAATTTCACATGCTCAACTCATAGCAGTTTCATGTACTCCTAACCCAAATGACTTTTATAAATAAAATTTAAACAAACAGTCATCTTTTTTTGGATGATTATTGTCAGAAAATGTGATCAGTGTGCCATGAATTTTTGTTGTAAATAATTATTTAATCTGCAGATACAAATGCACATCATTATACAAAGTACCTAGCAAAATGCTAAGTTTTAAATAATTATTTATTTTTTAAATTAGTTTGGGACTCTGAAACTCTCTGTTGGAGTTTATAGTTTGGAGTACAATAAATGATATTTTTTGCTTGTAATTTTTATACTTATTGTGGCATTTTAGACATGATTTATTAATAAATGAAATAATACCTCTAATGAACGGTAATGAAAACAATTATTTAAGCTCTATAAATTTGTTTTGTTAATGGAAATATAAGATTTATTTGATAGTCACATCAATTTAGTTAATTATGAACTACTCATAACTTCAAAGAAGGGAGAACTCTCCCTATCAATGTTGTTGTTATTAGTTCATGCTTTGTATTACCCCTAATGATTGCTTTAAAAGAGTTTCATATACTACTCATATCAACAAAATGCATCTTCTTTTTAAGGAGCTATTCGATTCTCCGAAATTAAGCGTGCTTGGCTGGGAGTGGTCTTAGGATGGAACTTAAAGTATTTTTTATGTTGATCAATTAAATTTGAATCAATTTTACCAATAAAACATACTCCGTGTATTATAATACATAATTTGCTATTATACTTCGTATTTGTAAAATGTCATGTTTTAAAATAGGAAAAGTAAAGTGTAGTCATTTATTGGGAAGAAAAAAAACACATTATCAACTCATTGGCATTTAGGCAAGGTCTAGGAGTGTGTTCCAATTTACTGAAAACAACTGAACTGAATTGATTGGGGCTGGATTGAAATGAACTGATTGAAGATGAGCTTAATTGAATATAGCTGAAATAAATTATTTATGAGAGAGGATATTAGGAACTAAACTGAACTAATTGGAGCTGAACTGATATTAAGCTGAATAAACACGGGCCCTAAATTCCAAAGTACCCCTTACTCAGTAGGTACGAGTGAAAGAGTGATGACTAATGAGTGAATGTGGTGGTTGAAAAGCTTTTCAATTACAAATTTATATGGACAAACAATATGCTTCTATTTGTACCTCCTTTAAAAATTGATTCGTGGGCTAAGGGCCTGTTGTGATTTATTGAACCGAGTTGAGCTGAACTGAACTGAATTGAATTGTTTATGAGAGAAGGAAATTATGAATTGATCTGAATTGAACTGTACTGAATTGATTGGAGCTGAACTGAACTAAAATTAAGCTGTAGAGAACAGATCCTAAGTCTATATATAGCTTGATAGTCACGTTATACCGAGTATATAGTTTTATGACGATAATTGTTTGTTTCAACTTCAATTCTAAGATAAACGTAAGGCCTTGTTTTTTAGAGCTATTATGCTCAACTGAAATTTGGTTTGTTGAGTCCTGTTCGACTGATTCAATCTGCTCTATTAACACTTACTTTGTTTTACTACTGAAATCTGCATTGCTGAACTCTATTCTGCTCTACCTAAAAGTTCAAAAGATCGTGACGTAACAGTGATTGACAAAATATGAAGTTTGATCTTTAAAACTTGACAACTCTAATAAGTTTGATCTCAAAAGTTACACTCTTTGTTTCATGATTATTTTCACTTATTTTCTCATAGTTAGACACACTTTTTAATTTAAATTTATAATAATGTGATAATAACAATTATGAAAGGTTGAAAAAAATGCCATCACAACTGACGACTTTTGTAAACAACAAAAATTGATGAGCATAAAGAGCATTGACTATATAGTATATGAAAACAAACCATGAGGATTAAAAAACAAGCGATTTTCTAAGCTAAGATAGTATCAAAAATTGTGTGTGTGTATTTTTTTCCATGCATGCATGTAAATATACAAATATTCTTTCCTAAACTATGTAGTAGGGGTACATGATGAGCTACTTTTAAAGTAAAATCTAAGAGGATACTATCTTTCTTCTCAAGCAAACTTTTTCAATGGCTTTAATTACGGTATTAATATTCTTAATCTTTCATATTAAGCATTGATCGATAATTAAACTCTAAAAGCACACGAAGTACGTAAGAGAAACTATGAGAAGATATAATTTTATAATTTTCATATATTGGCATAATCAAAGGCTACATTTCCTTTATATTCCCAATTCCTAACGTAATCATACGGTTGTTATAACGCAATCTAAGTTACTAGTAAAATAATATAACTCTAAAGAAGTTAATTCCAATCTTTGTCCTCAATTTATTTAATTGCATTGAGGCATCATTTACGGAAAAAAAATTGAAGATAATAAAGTTGTTGATAAAAGATATCGCGTCTAGGAAGTTGCTAGTGTGAACGTATGGTACTTCTCTTTTGTTATAACGTATGTATTAAACTAGTAATAGATTATGACTTTTTTCCTTTTCAAATTTTTTTTTCCACTAATTAATAATTTTTTATATTATTAACAATGGACCCACAAATCTCTTATCTCTTACTCCTTTCGTTTCTTTTAAGTGCTATATTTTGGTCTTTTGCCGTTAACACAGTGCTAAAAACTTTCGAGGTGGTAGATGAGGGAAAGTATCATGGGATCATATAATATGTTGTGTAGAACATATCTGACTAGCTTCTAGTCGAACACAAAAAAGCTTGTTGCTGCTTTGAATTTATGAATGGGAGGTGTCTACGTAAACCAGTAAATTGAATGTTAAATGATAAAAGCTAAGTGGACGGTGCAACCACCCAAATGATCTCTCAAAGACGTTAGGTAAATGGAAAAATGAAGTGAATGCGAGGACTCTGTGGAGTGTCTATATATAGAATCATATAAAAGGGTTTATGTTTTACTACTCGCATTTTACAATTTTCAATTTTTGTCACTATGGGAAAGTTGGTTTAGATCAGTAGATGTCAAGCACCTTTTGGTTAAATTCATTAATTTAGGGTGATACCTAAAATTTGATATCAATCTATTTCTATAATACTGGTATTTGTTTAGTGTAATTTTTTTTTATACATTAGAATATGTAAGATGGTCCCTCACATTCAGAATTTATTTATAATTATGAATGTGAAATTTATTAGCGATTACAAATAAATTCAGTATGATTCAATGCTTGAGAAATTATAGCAAATTGGTAAGTACTCTCATTTTATATCAATCCCATCTTAGTGACCCGTATTAAATGTCTTTAACTAAATCAAAAGGACTATAACTAAATGCACTACTAAATACTATAGCCCGTAGACCATTACACTTATTTAATTGTAACATTGAATTATTTTGATAATTTTTACGAGAAACCATATATGGAAGATGAACATGCATGCAAAGCGTTACAAAGTACATATTACACCGTTTCAAAAAAAAAAGAACATATTACACTACTACACCTACAATTTCAATGGGTCAACAAATAAAATTTCCCAACGAACTCTTGTCTTAATTGATATTAGCACAGACAATATAGGTTAGCTACCTTCGGGTTTTTCTTTATTCAAGAAAAACCGTTCGTTAATTTAGTTAATGATGTCTCTCAAGGTGATCTCAAACAACACTATTAAGTTATGTTCTCATCAGATTATTTTCAGTTCATTTCAATTCATCTCTAATAAGTTCAGTTTAGTTCAGCTCCTTATTTCCTTCTCTCATAAAATATTGATTTCAGCTCAATTCAGTTCAGTTCAATTTTGTTCAGCTCTAATAAGTTTAATTCAGTTCAGTTCAGTCAATGAGAACAGACCTTTAGTATATATGAAGTATATGTTGAGAAAATACATTTTTATTTTTAAATTAAAAAAGTAACCTAAAACTCAAAAAATAATGCAAGTAGATCGAATAGAACGAATGCATTAGTATTTAGCAATAACTTTAATTTGTATGTACTTCCTATTACTTTAGTTATATAATACTATATAATATATTGTTTTTTTTTTTTTACGGAAAAAAAAAATCGGAGATAGGGCTTGTTTTGATTTACCGAAACGAACGGTTTATGAGGGAAGGAAATTAGAAGCTGAACTGATTGAAATTGAACTAAAATGAACTGAAATTAAGTTGAAGAGAACAGACCATATACTTCCTCTGTTCTTTTTTACTTGACTTGTTTCTTTTATCACGTTTGTCAATGCAAAAGTTTAACGATCAATAACTATAATTCTACATTAGCAAAAATTATAAAAGTTATATACTATGATAGTACTTATTGAGATGAATTCAAAAAGATCCTACATGAATATGTTTTTCCTCACATATTATTCACAAAAGACAGTCAAAGAAGGGGTGATGAATAGTGTAAAAGTCAAAGCGGGTCAAGTAAAAAAGAACGAAGGAAGTATATATCTTAAAAAAAAAAAAAAAAAAAAAGGCAAAGATGATAAATTACTAGTACGTATGTAGTAAAATCGTGAAGGTGTAGGAACTAGGAAGAACGAGTATGACTGTATGAGGATGAGTCCTTAAATTGAAGACAGAATAGAAAGAGTAGAGTAGGGGGTCCACATGTCACGTCTTGCACGGCTGGATCGTCGGCGACCAATATGCTGTGGAGCCCATTTAAAGCCCAGCCCAACCGGCCCATACTCTTCAGCCCGTTTTTAGCTGTGCTGCACTCCGCCCTCTATTTTCTACGCGTTTGCGTATCACTATTTCCCTCTTTTTCCTTTAAAAAAGTAAATTACTTTCAAATCTTCATTTAAGAGTATTTACTACTTCCTCAATTTTATTTCTCTTTTTGTCAATTGAGAGATTAAAATGGTATTTGAAGTGATGAATTTAACACATTGATAGTTTAATTTGAACTGATAATATATAAAGTAACAACTAAATTCGAATCGAAGAAATATGTTTTAGAAGGTGTAACTTTAACTTTTGTAAATTGCTTTAATATAATAATATGCAAAATATATCTTTGTTAATTAAAGGCCTAGTTTTGGCACCTTATCTGGTTTGACTAAAAAAGTTTGTCAAAATGCAAATAGTATTATTCTTTTTATGTATGATTGCCTGATTGGTAATTTATAAGCCCCAACTTCCACATCATATGTTGTTACAGCTTGGATATGAGAAGCTCTTATGGATGAGAATTTAGCTTTTTGTCAACCTTATGACACAACACAAGGTGTTTGTTGGTGTGCATATGTTAAAATATAATCTATGTGCTTATCGATAAATAATTGGCACACCATCTTTAATGATTAATAGCCCCTAAACAAACCCAACTATTCATTTAAATACCTTAATTTAACATGCAATCTATATAGGTAATGATAATTAGAAAAACCGTTATTTTTATTTCAAAGAATTATTTCAAAATAACTATCCATCGTTGATAAATATATAGCTAAATTTACACGTGCTATATGTTTCTAATCGTATTTCAAGCTACATATTATTTTAATAGCCGAAAGAGTAGGTTAAACTAAGTTTAATTAAAACCATTTTCACTGTTTTTTCCAAACAAAAACAACAACAAAAAAAGGCTAAGCTAGTACAAACCTATATGAAACATATTGAAGTATGGAATTTTATGAATGGACCAAAAGCATGAAGGATGCCACAAAATAGGAGTACAAAATCTAAAAAGACCATCATATTATTCAAAGACACATGCCATGATTGAGAGGTTTCGAATCATAAGGTTTATTTATCACACAATTTGTCAATAACATTCCTACCATACGCATTCAACAAAATCATATCATATGGTCTCTATTTTATAATCATCTTATCATTACATATTTATATTCCCTTTAATTTGTTCTTGTTCTAACTCAATCCTTATCATCATCTTATTCCCATGATACATGTCAATCGGAATGAATGATTAAGCTTATAGTTAATAAGCATATTAGATGTTAAATATATTGATGTTTGAATAATTGAGCCTTGATTGCATTCTTTAATCATCTGTTTAATTATACAAGTATTAATCAAATATTTATAATTATAGACGTGTATGTTTTAAGTAATTACTAAAGGGTTGGGTGTGTTATATTAACTTGATTTTCTATTATTAAATTTTTTTGAATTTATTTAAGTTGTTAATTGAATTAAATCTTGATAGCCTTTATTAAGATTTATGGACCCTTACTTGAATTTATTTTTTCCAAGATAAGTAAAATAAGGTGAGCATAACTGCATAAGTGTGCTCAAGTACTAGATTAAATGGATCTCACTAATTACAAAAGTAAAATAAAACGGGATTAGAAAAAGGTGACTTGCAAAAAAGTCCTAACCAACTACCAGTTTAAATTTCACAAGTGCTAAAGAAATGAGTGTATTTATAATCATCATTCATGAAGCATTTCAATAACAATAATTAATCTTAGTCAATAAGCGAATGCCAATTGGTTTGAATTGAAGCTTCAAGTTATTCATTGTTGTATGATGATCATTTGTTGCATCATATTGAGGAATCAGTGGATTTATATTAGAAGATCATTAGTAAATAAATTTAAAGGCATTAACACAGTTAAGAAAGATTATACCATATATATTAAGCTCTAGAATTAAGATCATCCCATTATGGTCTACAAAAGACATGTGTAATGACTATATCTTCAAATTTGTGTAGGTAAATTTTAAAAAAAAAATAACATTCGGTAATCAGAATATTAGAAGACACTTTGAGACAAATTTAACAAAGTACACGAGATAAGTGCATTGACAATATTTATTCTAATACATATATTGGTGATAATTGATTAATGTTTTAAACATTGTGATAAAATAGACTAAAATTGTGCATTGGTGGAGCATTGGAACCAAGCTATCTTTATAGAATAGTAAGAGTAGTTTAAAGTATAAAAAAGTTTTTTTTTCTATGTCAAGGAAAAAAATAACAAAAATATAAGCTTTGAAATAGCAAAAAAATTCTTGTTCTAATTGATCACTTAGTAACCGAGCATTCTTAATCATGGTAAAAAATTCAAACCTGTTATAAACCGAACTGCTGTAAACAATAAAAACAGAACAAAGTTACCGGGAATTAGACTGAGTCGCGGACTATGTCGCTCTCTTTAGAACATTCACGATACTGCCCTTTAATTTGTGCAAGCAGCTCGTACAACAACCGGATGTTCCCCAGGATAAAACAGTCTGTCTAAGCAAGGAAAATACCAGTGGATTTGCACAGAACCAGTGGACAACTAACCACCAAAAAATATAAAGAACACTGCTCGAATATTTTGTAAGAGAAAAAAGGGAATAGAAAATTCTGTGATTTTTTGTTATATAAAAACAGTGAACATAACATGATGTTTTATAGGCAAAACAATGGTATAACGGTAGCAAAAACCGTTCCAACACCAGCGTGATTAACGCCAAAAACGGTCAATTAAAACGTTAATTTACCCAGTCAAAACAGCTAGTAAAACGGCCAAAGTTTAATTAATCTGGAAATAAACGTTAGAGAGATAACCAGTCAAAACCGTTTAGCAAAAATCAAGGCACTAATTACGTAATTAAGCCTTGTTCAAAAACTGAGCAAAAATTAAGTTTAATTAATAAACCCGACCCAACCCAACCCAGCCCAGCCCGGCTCGGCTCGGTTCGGTTCGGCGCGCGTGTGTGATAAGTGGGCTTGGTAGGTAAGTCCTCCCTCTCCACAAAATGTGGGTAGCCCAAGGGCCACACCCAAATACTCCACATTCCCCAATATAAGGGAGGACAAACTTCTATTTCCCACCAATGTGGGACTTTTTGTTTTCCACAAAATTTACACCAAAACACACTTGTTCCAACAATCCCCCACTTGAATTTTTTGAAAACATTTTCGAGCAGAATCCTTACACATATAGATTGTGCATACACAGAAGTGTTTTTCAACTTGAACTTCTGCATAGTCAATACGATTCAGATTTAACAAGGGTAACTCAAAGTTTTGAACCCTATCTCTGACAACGTACCTCACACGACCTATTCTTGGTGTTGTTAAAGACCCGTGCTATTACGGCCATGCACGTCTATCCCAGTATAGTGAATGCTCTAGAAATGCTGCCACACATTTCATAGGAAGCGGCCTCACTTCCACATTCACATAGGTGAATCTATCAAGAGTACTCCTGTAGCTAGGTACTCCACTCTAAATGGAGTATAGATTTCATTAAGAGTTCCTATTAACTCATCCTTGATCGCTTCAGGAATTTTATGTTTATTTAAACATAATCAACTCATATCACTCCATAACTTGTTATTACCCATTGAACCTATTTCTTGGGATCTCCAGTCTATAGGTTGGGTTACCATTATGTGTAACTCATTTCAACGGCAATAGTCCCATTTTCTTAGACGAATTATGGACTTTCTCTCTAGCTAATCCTTTCGTCAAAGGATCAGCCAAATTATTCTCCGTGCGTACATGATCCACTCTCACAGCTCCAATAGAAAGATATTCTCTTACAGTGCTGTGCTTACGACGTATTTGTCGTCTCTTACCGTTGTAGTAACGGTTCTGAACTTTTGCAATAGCCGCGGTACTATCACAATGGATCAAGACAGCAGGTAATGGTTTTTCCCACAAGGGAATCTCACCTAGCAGGTCTCTTAACCAACCTGCTTCTTCACTAGCTGAAGCTAGTGCTATCATCTCTGACTCCATGGTGGACTGAGCTAAAATAGTCTGTTTCTTAGACTTCCAAGATACAGCTCCACCGGCTATAGAGAAAATATATCCACTAGTAGCCTTAGAGTCGTCTGATAAGGTGTTCCAGTCGGCATCACTATAGCCTTCTAGTACAGCTGGAAAACTCTCATAATGTAATCCTAGGTTCATGGTCCTCTTAAGGTATCTCATGACCCTTTCAATAGCATGCCAATGCTCATTACCAGGACAACTAGTAAACCTGCCTAATAATCCCACGACATAGGCAATGTCGGGTCTAGTGCAATCAGTGGCATACCGAAGGCTGCCAATGACGCTTGCATAATCAGATTGCCTTACGGCTTCACCAGTGTTCTTAAATAACTTTACACTGGGATCATAAGGTGTACTAACAGGTTTACAGTCAAAGTAACCATATTTCTTTAGGATTTTCTCAATGTAATGAGACTGATCCAAAGAAACTCCATTTACTGTCCTAGTAATCTTAATACCAAGGATTACATTCACCTCTCCTAGATCTTTCATATCAAACTCAGCATTTAACAATAGCTTCACATTATTCACAGCGTGAATATTCGAGCCAAAAATTAACAAGTCATCCACATACAGACAAATTATAGTGCAAATGTCATTCTCAAATTTTACATATATGCACTTGTCACTACCATTTATCTTAAAACCATGTGAAATGACTAAGTTATCAAATTTTTCATGCCATTGTTTAGGTGCTTGTTTGAGACCATAAAGAGACTTATCTAATTTACATACCAGATGTTCTTTTCCTGGGATGACAAAGCCCTCTGGTTGATCCATGTAGATTTCTTCTTCCAATTCACCATTCAAGAATGCTGTCTTTACATCCATCTGATGTACTACAAGATTAAAAACAGAAGCAAGAGACATTAGCACTCTAATAGAAGTTATTCTAGTAACAGGTGAATAAGTATCAAAGAAATCAACATTCTCCCTTTGTCTGTAGCCTTTAGCTACCAAACGAGCTTTATACTTATCAACGGTCCCATCAACTTTTAGCTTTCTTTTTAGGACCCATTTGCAGCCAATTGTTCTGCATCCTGGTGGCAACTCAGTCAGATGCCAAGTTCGATTAGACTCAAGTGAGTCCATTTCATCATTCACGGCTTCTTGCCATAAATCTGAATCAACTGAGGCTAAGGCTTCTTGGAGGGTAGAAGGATCCTCCTCTACATTGAGAACTTCAAAGTCCGGGCCAAAGTCTTTTGCCACTCTAGCCCGCTTGCTCCTTCTTAATTCGGGTTCAGCATCTAAATCCTGTGAGTTAGACCTGACTGCAGGAATAAAAGAGAAGGACGAACCCCCACTATTTCTAGATTTAAAAGGAAACCTGTCCTCATAAAAATCAACATCATTAGATTCAATAATTACTCGTGCACTTAAATCAAAGAATCTATATGCTTTACTATTAACAGCATAGCCAATGAATACACATTCATAAGCTCTACTAGCTAACTTAACTATTTTAGGATCAGGAATCCTAACATATGCCAGACAACCCCAAGTTCTGAAATAAGAAATGTTAGGTTGTTTGTTACGAAGTAATTCATAAGGAGAAATCTTACTCTTAGTCTTTGGAATACGGTTCAAGACATAACAAACAGTGAGAAGAATTTCTCCCCACCAATGATCAGGAGCACCAGAATTTAAGGAAATAGCAACTACTAACTCAGTAAAGGTTCTATTTTTCCTTTCAGCCTTACCATTCATTTCTGGAGAATAAGGAGCTGATCTTTCATGTATGATACCATGTGAGTTATAAAACTCTACAAAAGCATCAGTATCATACTCAGTTCCACGATCACTACGCAACCTTTTTATTTGCTTGTTGAACTGATTCTCAAACTCTGTCACAAACAACTTAAACATATCAAAAGCATCACTCTTATTTTTCATCAAATAAACACGAGTATAATCAGAACAATCATCAATAAAGGTGATGAAATATCGTTGTCCATTTCTGGTCAGCGTTCCATTATATTCACAAATATCAGAATGAATTAAATCTAACGGTTCTGAGTTTCTAACAACAGACTTATGAGGTGTTTTTGTAATCTTAGCCTGACTACAAAAATCACATTTATCAAAGTCATTGAGGGAAACATTAGGGATAAGGCCTAAATTGCTCATATTTTTTATGAGTCTTTTGTTCACATGACAGAGTCTAGCATGCCAAATATTAACAGAAGAAGACAACATATAAGCAGAATCAGAAATTTTATTAATTTCAACATTCAGTTTAAACATGCCATCAGTAGCATAACCTTTCCCTACAAACATTCCATTCTTAGTTAAAGTAAATAAATCGGAACCTATGGTTTGTGTAAAACCAGCCTTATTAAGAAGAAAACCAGAAACTAAGTTCTTTCTCATTTCCGGAGTGTGCAGTACATCCTTCAGAATGAGAGTCCTGCCAGACGTAAACTTCAACTCAACATTACCAATACCAGCAACATTAGTGGAATGGGAATCACCCAACAGCACTTTCTTATCATCGGTGTTTTCAGAATAAGTTTTAAACATCCGACGATCATAGCAGACATGGCGTGTAGCGCCAGTGTCTACCCACCACCCTTCTGATCCACCAATAAGGTTGATCTCAGTAATCATAGCCACAAGTGGCTCTTCTATCATGCTAGCCTGTGGTACAGGGTTAGGCATGTTCCTGCACTTTCGTGCCATATGGCCTGGTTTTCCACACCTATAACATAGGAATTGACCAGTACCATTCTTAGGGGGTTGAATTTGTTGCTTTCCATCGTTCTTTTGAACATTCTGTTTATTTTTGTTGAAGTTATTCTTCCGGTTCTGAGGCTTGAAGTTCTTACCAGCGGGCTTGAGAACAGCAGCAGAACGCTTAGGAGCATTGTTTGCAGAGAGCTGTAAGACTTCTTCTTTCTGGTCCTGTTTTCTGGATTCTTCCTCTATACGGAGCCGAGTAATCAAACTCTCTAAGGAAAATTCCTTAGTCTTGTGCCTGAGACTGTTTTTGAAATCTTTCCAAGAAGGAGGCAACTTGTCAATTATAACAGCAATCTGAAATTGTTCATCAAGAGCCATACCTTCGGAAATTATCTCATGGGCAATTTTCTGAAGTTCGTGGGACTGCACTTCCACGGACTTATCATCAGTCATCTGGAATTTCAGGTACCTGCTAACAGCATACTTTTTGGCACCGGCTTCTTCGGTGTCATATTTCTTTTGCAGGGCATCCCACAAATCCTTAGCGGTGTTTTCCAGATTATAATAGTCATACAGGTTATCAGACAGACCATTAAGAATATAGTTTTTGCACATGAAATCGGTTTCATTCCAAGTTTCAATTTCAGAATTCCAATACACTAGATCATCTTGTTCAGCATTATCAGGAATAACAGGCCTAGGGACAGTCAATACAGAATGCACTTTTTTAACAGTTAAGAAAAACTGCATTTTCTGTTTCCACCTTTTAAAATGAGCGCCTTCAAAACGGAAGGGCTTGTTAAGGTCATTGGACATAGTTATTTCCTCGGTAGACATGATGATTATAAAGGCAGAAAAGGTTGTTCTAAAATTGTTATAAACCGAACTGATGTAAACAATAAAAACAGAACAAAGTTACCGGGAATTAGACTGAGTCGCGGACTATGTCGCTCTCTTTAGAACATTCACGGTACTGCCCTTTAATTTGTGCAAGCAGCTCGTACAACAACCGGATGTTCCCCAGGATAAAACAGTCTGTCTAAGCAAGGAAAATACCAGTGGATTTGCACAGAACCAGTGGACAACTAACCACCAAAAAATATAAAGAACACTGCTCGAATATTTTGTAAGAGAAAAAAGGGAATAGAAAATTCTGTGATTTTTTGTTATATAAAAACAGTGAACATAACATGATGTTTTATAGGCAAAACAATGGTATAACGGTAGCAAAAACCGTTCCAACACCAGCGTGATTAACGCCAAAAACGGTCAATTAAAACGTTAATTTACCCAGTCAAAACAGCTAGTAAAACGGCCAAAGTTTAATTAATCTGGAAATAAACGTTAGAGAGATAACCAGTCAAAACCGTTTAGCAAAAATCAAGGCACTAATTACGTAATTAAGCCTTGTTCAAAAACTGAGCAAAAATTAAGTTTAATTAATAAACCCGACCCAACCCAGCCCAGCCCGGCTCGGTTCGGTTCGGCGCGCGTGTGATAAGTGGGCTTGGTAGGTAAGTCCTCCCTCTCCACAAAATGTGGGTAGCCCAAGGGCCACACCCAAATACTCCACATTCCCCAATATAAGGGAGGACAAACTTCTATTTCCCACCAATGTGGGACTTTTTGTTTTCCACAAAATTTACACCAAAACACACTTGTTCCAACAAAACCCATAATAAAATTTGACCCGACTTAAAAATGATCTTGTCCTACAAGTACGTGACCTCGCAAGGCACGCAAAAGATGAAAAAGATTACGCGACCAATCTAGACGAACGATAGGCGCGGGTACCAACACACGATGAGAACGCAGCGTGCCAAACGGTGTGTAGAATTAGCATAAAAATGTAGGTCAATTTCCCACTACTCCACACTTCAATGTTGTTTTAATCTTACTACTAATTTAGCCTACTATCTCATGCTAATTTTTGTATGCATTTTTTTTTTATATATATATATATAAAAAAATTGCATATGAGTAATAACATAATCATTTCTTTATCATATTATAATAATAATAATGTTGGAGTTTTCTAAGGTGACCATCATCATTTATTCATATATGGCCGAAACAAATTTTCTCAAAAAACGTGGATATTAGCTTTCAATTTTTGAATTTTTTACTTTTATTCACCCGGAATTAAAAATTGTTAAAATGTTTACCATAGTCCCTAATACCCTCGGGGAGTCCAATTGACTAGGTGAAACCATCCAATTTGCCTCTAAACGACCAATTTACCAGTTAAAACTTGCACCGATTTCATTAACTCCCGACTACCACAAACATTTATGACAACATATAATGATCATATATGGTTCCAAACGGCATTACATGACCCCAAGATGTATCCCCTAAAATCTCAATACTTTTCGATACCGGGCCCGAAACATTCGAAATTTCTCAAAAAACGTATATATTACCCTTCAATTTTAGAACTTTTTGACTTTTTTTTTTGCCCGGATATAAAAATTGCCAAAATGTTTACCATGGTTCTTAATACCCTCCGGGAGTCCAATTGGGTAGGTGAAACCATCCAATATGCCTTTAAACGACCAATTTACCGGTTTATAACTTGCACCGATTTCATTAACTCACGCCTACTGTTTCGGGGTTTTCTGATGTCCTGCGGGAGAGTTACAATTGCGAGACTGGAACCGGACGCCTGTACCTGCAAAATAACAGAGACTCCTGTGAGCTCCGCCTCCAACGGTCAAGTTAGTACCTGATTAAGGAGTAATTAATGCGGAAATTAAAGTAATAAGGTCTCTCTAGGTGAGAGTGTTTAATGTAGGTAATCTGCTTTGTTAGCGAGATCAGCTGGTTATTAGTGTGTTCCGTAATGTTTTTGTTCTCCCCCTTAATGAGGATTAAGGGAGGTATTTATAACCTTGGGAAACGTGCCCATCCTAGGTTTAGGTAAACCTAGGGCCGATTGGGCTTCCCTCGGAAGTTGGGCCTGGGTGGCCGGTTTCTCCATTAGGCATGGAGTATGCCACATGTCGTGACATAAAAGGTCCAAGGTGGACGAATAAGCGCGTGCCACGTGGCAAGCCCTGACAGTTAGTACACTTGGCAGGTCCTGATTGGCCCACGTGGCGCATTCCGATTGGTGGGAGCAAAAATCCCCTAATCATTTGCCCCTCACAGGTGGCACGTGACTGGTCACGTGTTACCTGTGACAGGTGTCGCACAGTAACGGGCGACGACCTGCTACAGGTGTTAGTCGGCGAAAGGACGAGAGATTTTCCCGCCCAAATTTTGAATTCTGAAAGTGATCCTTCGCCTTCTCACTTCGCCTATATAAGGGAGAGTTGTCTCGAGTCATTTTCACACTTTGAGAACTATTTGTGAACATTCGGACCCCTGAACTTGCTCTGACATTTTGGACCTTTTCTGCCTACCGCCTATTCTGACAAGCCGACTGCACCGGATTTCCAGAACTTCATCAACCGTCACTCGTTCAGGTAACTCAGTTCTCTTACTCTTAATTTTCTTTTTATTTTCTGAAATGGCACCACGGAAGCACACGACACGACCTAGGTTAGTGATCAGCCGGTCACCGGGGACGGCTGAATCTAGGACTAGGAGTGCCGCCTGCCCTTTTCCGGACCCATCTTTGCCCTTTATACAAAGTCCGACTGTATCTGTGTCTATGCAGAGCAGGATGGCCAGAACGAAAAAGACAGCTAGGATCTCAAATTCAGACGGCTCCTCCCAAAGGGTGCCGATTAGTGAAACATCTGACCAGGCGCCAGATGTTGAAGTGAGACAAGGCGGCCTGGATGCCGGCAATTCTGTGGGGGGAGTCATAGTGACCCCTTCCAATTTAACAGTTAACAAATCTGCTCCTTTTCAAAGAGAGGAGGCGGGCCCCTCCGGGAGAGGGGAGGAGTCGTCCTCTTCAGACTCGTCCGAGGACGATTCCTCGTCAAGCTCTTCTGGCCATGCTTCTTTGGGTACAGAAGAGAAAAACAGCCGCCTGCAAGAGGCGAGACTTTCTCACACAGTTGAGAAGGGGGACAATTGGGCGGAACCATCCGCCTCTTACCGAGAGCTAAATACCCCCTACTAATGCACGGTACCTCGGGGCCGAATCACAGCCATGCAAGAGAAAGTGGAGAGCTTTATTGCAAACCACACCATGGGCCCCGACTTTCTAGTGTTTGTGCCGGATCCAGAAGACACAGTCGTCTGGCCGGCTGGTTCCAATTATGATAGCGCCTGCTTTGGTTGCTACGAGGCGGCCATCAAGGCAGGGCTGCGCTTCCCATTACATCCGGCTGTTCAGCGGATTTTGGATGGGTATGAGTTGGGGTTATGGCAGTTAGCCCCAAACTCCTGGGTCAACGTACTCGGCTATGTGGCCGGGTGCGAACTGCACGGGGTGGAGCCGAGCTTCGAGGCTTTCGCCCATATGAACTATCTCAGCCGGACCCCTAAGACAGGCGGTACCGGCTGGTATCAATTAACGAGCCACAGGGGCTACCTCATGACGAGAGGTAAAGCAAACAAGTGGAAGGACTGGTGGAGTACCTTCCTCATCATTGAGAGTTCAGACATTGAGCTGAACAAGCGCTTCAATAGGTGGAACAGGAATCCGCCCCTTCTTACAGGCGGCCGTAGCATGCCGCCTGTTCCCCCCAAGGCTAAGAAAGAGATCCTTGACAAAGGACTCTTTAAAGTAGAGTCGAGGGTCGACTCTACTTCAGGGGTACGAGAGCAAGTACCCCTGCACTGCGTCCCGAGCTTCAAGTGGCTCTATGACGAGTACTTTTTGGCCGCCTGTGGCCTCAGTAGTCGGTGCTCAAGAGGTAGTCGGCCTGTCGAATACTCTGTTGTTTCATACATTTGCTGTTTATCTTTTATTAACTTTGCCGTTTGTTTTTGCAGCTGACGCCATGAGCAAAATCACCGCCTCCAAGACTGCGGCGGCCATGTTGCGGGCCTCTATTATGCAACAAACTTCAACCGACTTCCCCAAAAAGGGGGCACCCTTGGTGAGCTCCGAACCTTTCACCCTCTTTTTGGAGTGTTTATGCATATACTGACTTTTTTCTTCTGTTTTAGACGGGTGCTCCAAGAGCTTCATCTTCCCAACAGCCGGACCCCTAGGCCCGGAAGACGACTGTTGGGAGCTCTCCTGGTTCTGCCAGGAAACAGGTGGCGGCTGAGAAACAGCCGGCCACTTCTTCTAAAGCTCCAACTGGACCGCCTAGAGGTATGAAGTTGTCCTTGTAAATTTTAGACTTGCTCCCTTTGTTACTAAGTCTAATCCGTTTGTTTATGCTTGATGCAGCCGGCCCCCAGGAGCCTGACTTGGTAGAGATGGCCAAGTCTATGATCAGGGCAGTTCCTCCAGCTGAAAGGGAGGCGGTCAGGGGTGTCGGCACCCTTGACCTTGACGGGATTGCAGGGGTCCTTGCTGAGGTATACTTAGCATATTTTTGAGTATTTAAATTTCTGGACGCCTGTTTTCTTTTTTGTTTGGAAACTGACGCCTGTTTTTTTTGTACTTAGGCCCTGCTCCGAGTTAACGGCCTTCGCAAGCCGCTTGATCGGAAGAACAAAGAGGTAAAGGCTGCAAAAGCTATGGCCGCCTCTGACTGTGATAAGGTAATGTTTCAAATTGCCCAAAATGAAGTACTGACCATTGATATTCTTTATTATCAGGCGCAGGCTACCGCCGCTGTTCGGGCTCAGTTAGAGGCGGCCCAGAAGAAGAATGACGAGCTGGAGGCGACCATCACAAATCTTAAGGCCGAGCTGAAACCTCTTCGCCTAAAAATGTACTCTTACGAAGCCATGGAGAAATCCTTGGCCAGCGTAAAAGAACGCCTGGTGAGCCAAGAGAAGAGTCTTACCCAAGAGCTCTCGGAAAAGGCCGAGCACGAGAAGAAAGAGCTGGTCCGGGAGATGATGGAAGACTCCGCTCAAATCCAGCGCATGACCTGGGGCCGCCTCTTCCCCAGTGCCGACTTTGCCTCTTGGGAAAGAACGTACCGCCAGTGTTCGGAAACATATAATCAAGAGATCCTGGCGGCTGCTGAAGAAGAGGCGTTGGGAGAAGCGTTGGAGGAGGAGGAGGAGCCGGTAGTGGCGCTTGTGCCGCTTGGGGGTAAGGCATCAAAAAAGGATGCAGCTGAAGCCGAGTCCAGCAAGAAGAGTGCTGACCAGGCGGCAACTGCTAATACTGAACTGCCCCCTTCTTAAGCTTTATGTATTCTTTCCACGGCCTGCGTGCCGTTTGCTTTGTATTTACCCGGCCAGGGGGCCGGGGCTTTGAATATTTTGCTGGTCTTTAATGACCGGCTTATTTTTAATGAATTTTTGTTTTGCTTCAAATTTGTCTAAGTATTCCATATCTAATATCCAATTGTTTACTAGACCGACTGTTTTACATGGCCGAACGTTGCAGACAGGTACGGATAGTTAGTACGCCGCCTATGCCCCTGGACGACTGGTTGTTTGTTTCCAGGGTAGACGATCAGTCGGCCATTTATCCAATCGGTATTCGAACTATTTTGTCTTGATCCTTTTTAGGCAGGCGGGCCTGTCATTTGTAAATTTAACCAAGTAGGAAAGTGGTCTGACCAAGTAAATAGAGTATTACCTAGTCGCCAAGGAATTGAGTAGTAGAGATAACAAGCGGCGGGTACCGGTTGTTTCCCTTTATTGCCAATGTTGTTGGCTTTTAACTCATAATTTGTTAACCTAGCAAGCGTAGTGGTTGAGAGCCCCTGTTTGTTAAAAACAGGCGGACGACTCATACCTTTTAGGCTCCATACTAAGTTTGAGTGACTATTAAGTTAACATAGGAGTTACTTAGTCTTCGTCACAATCTAGATTGAGTAGTAGAGGTACCAGGCGGCGGAGGCCGGCTGATCCCCTTGATTTGCCAATGTTTGTTGGCTATTAACTCAATAGGTTACCTAGTAGGAATATGGGTTTGAGTGCCCCTGTTTGTTAAAAACAGGCGGACGACTCAAACCTTTTAGGTTCCATACCAAATTTGAGGGAGTGACTATGAGTTAACGTTGGAGTTACTCAGTCGCCGTCACTTTTGTTTGAGAAGTAGAGGTACCAGGCGGCGTAGGCCGGCTAGACCCCTTGATTCGCCAATGTTTGTTGGCTATTAACTCAATAGGTACCCCCTGCATTTATCCCAAGTAATACAGGCGGTCATCAAACTCAGATGTCAACTGCTACCACTGGTTTGGTTAGTGATAGAGTTATCCTTGTCTCAAAAACGGCTACGTGGTTGCCCTTGGGGACAGTCGTATAGGTGCCGTGTAATTAGTTTATAGAACAATGTTCCACCCAAAAGGGAGCTGCTCTCTGCGACGAATTTCATCCGGAGGGATGCCGTCGGACGCCTGCTATGATGTTGGGACAGGTCGTATTAGTTTTGTAGATTTGATCAGTTGGCTTGGCGCCTGGTGTGATCATTCGGCCTGTGGCCTTGGTAAGTTCTTGGTGAACGTAGGTGCTAAATAAAAGGAGGGTAGCCGCCTGTTAGGCACAGGGTCGGCCAGGCCCTAATCTTTTTAGCTAAGTATTAGGGGGGTGGCTATATGTTTGGAACCAGTCGACCATCTTCTTATGGAGAGTAGCCGACTATATGCCCAGGCGACATGCCCCTATTGTGAGTGAAATACTCAATGGAGAGTAGCCGACTGTAAAGGTACAGACGGCATGCCCCTCTGAAGATAGAGTGTAAAACTCAATGGAGAGTAGCCGACTGTAAAGGTACAGACGGTATGCCCCTCGTAGTACAAAATTGAATAGTAAGTGCAAACTTTTATTAAGTAGCTCTTTACTTTACATCATTCAAAAGAAATATTTCTTAAGATTATCTACATTCCAAGTTCGAGGCAACGGTTGTCCGTCTGGTGTTTCCAGACGGTAGGTACCGTCCCTGACTTCCTCATAGATTCGGTAGGGTCCTTCCCAGTTGGGAGTTAGTTTGCCAGACTCATTAGCCCTACCAACTGCTTCCATTTTTCTAAGTACAAAGTCCCCTACTTTGAGTGGACGCCTGTGTACTTTTTTGTTGTATGATCTAGTCATTCTCAGGCGATAGATCTCATGGCGCAAGACAACATTGCCCCTCTTTTCAGGAAGTGAGTCTAATGCCAGGCGCATGGCTTCCCAGTTTGCCTCTTCGTCATATAGCATCACTCGAAGAGTCGGCTCGTAGTGTTCTATTGGAAGAACAGCTTCCGCGCCGTAAGTTAGGAGGAATGGAGTTTCTCCAGTCGCCCCTTTTTCAGTCGTCCTAATGGCCCAGAGAACATGTGGTAGTTCATCCGCCCATAGGCCGCCTGCTCGTTCAATCTTTTTCTTGAGACCGTCTGAGATGATTTTATTAAAGGCTTCTACCTGGCCGTTTGCTTGTGGACGGCCGACAGATGCAAAGTAGTTTGCAATTCCTTGGTCACCCAACCAGCTTTTGAGAACAGGCGTCTCAAATTGGGGACCATTATCAAAAACCATAGACATGGGAACCCCGAACCGAGTGATGACATTTTTCCAAATGAATGAAATTACATCTTTCGTCTTGATTCCCTTTACCGCCTCCGCCTCTACCCATTTAGTGAAGTAGTCAACGGCAACAAGTATGTACCTTCTGCCGCCTGTAGCAGGCGTATATGGACCCAGAATGTCCATGCCCCACTTAGCAAACGGTAGTGGGCTGTGAATGGTAGTGAGGTCAGTAGCCGGACGGTGAATTAGTTTGCCAAACCTTTGGCACTTGTCACATTTTTTCACCATCTCCATTGCATCTGCTTCAAAAGTAGGCCAAAAGTAGCCCTGCCGCCTTGCCCTTTGAGCAAGCGTCCTACCGCCTATATGAGAAGCACAGTAACCAGAGTGAAGATCGTCTAGTATCTCTCGTCCTTTTTCTGGAGTAACACACTTTAAGAAGGGTTGAAGGTACCCCCTCTTGTGAAGTTCTCCCTTAATCATTTCAAAACAGGTGGCTCGTTTTTTCAGTGCTGCCGCCTGTTGAGGATCATCCGGCAGTGTACCGTTTGTCAGATATGCCCTGATTGAATCCATCCAGGTTGAGCTTCTGTCTAGGATTCCAATAGGGTTTTCCTCGATGCTTCTCTTCTCCATTACTTCCCAAAAAACAGTTCGAGGAGTATCAGAGGAGGCGGATGATGCTAATTTTGACAGTGCATCCGCCTGGTGGTTTTCTGATCTCGGCACTTGGATCAGATGGAAATCCTCAAGGGAGCCGACTGCTTGTCGGACCGTCTGTAAATACTTGATCATGGCCGGATGGGTTGCTTCGTATTCGCCATTGTACTGACTCACTATCAATTGTGAATCGGAACAGACGTCTATTTTTCTTGCCCCTGCCGCCTTGCACATGCGGATCCCGGCTAGTAAAGCTTCATATTCTGCCTCATTGTTTGAAGCCTGAAAACTGAAGCGTAGAGCATACTCGAACCTGTCGCCCTCTGGCGACTGACATATGACGCCTGCTCCACAACCATTTGAAGTAGAGCTTCCGTCCACATATACCTTCCATACTTGGTCTGGAACTTGAGAGTCAGGAGGACGAGTCATCTCTACAATAAAGTCAGCAAAGGCTTGCCCCTTCACTGCTTTTCTAGGCTCGAAAGTAACTTCGAGGCTCTGTATTTCTATGGCCCATTTGATCATTCGGCCTGACGACTCCATGATGGTCAGCGGCCGCTTGATAGGTTGGTCTGTATACACGACGACTGCATGTGCCAAAAAGTAGGGCTTCAATTTTTTAACAGCCATGAAGAGTGCAAGACCAAATTTCTCCACTAGGGGATACCTCAACTCGGCATTTTTCAGTACGTGACTGACAAAGTAGACCGGGAGCTGACAGCCGTCCCTTTCAGCAAGGAGAACAGCGCTTAACGCATGATCAGAGACGGCCAGGTACATGTAGAGAACCTCTTTGGGCAAAGGGCTGACCAGCCTCGGCAAGGAATGCAAGTGAACTTTTAATTTCTGGAAGGCGGCCTCAGCATCCGGCCCCCATTCAAACCTTGCTTTTTTCTTAATTGCCTGGAAAAAGTATAGGCATTTGTCGCCTGATCGGCTTAGAAATCTTCCCAAGGCCGCCAAACAACCTGTTAACTTCTGAACCTCTTGGATGGTACGAGGCGACTGCATGTCAATGACCGCCTGCACCTTCTCAGGGTTCGCTTCTATTCCTCTCTGATTGATAAGGAATCCGAGAAATTTCCCAGACTCAACTCCAAATACACATTTCTTGGGATTGAGCATGACATGGTGCCGCCTGAGTGTGGCGAAAGTTTCTCGGAGGTCCGACAGATGATCTTTCTGAAGTTTAGTCTTGACAATCATATCATCAATATATGCCTCGACGTTTCTCCCAATCTGATCAAAAACACACAGTGTTTATCATTCGTTGGAAGGTAGCCGGGGCATTCTTAAGACCAAACGGCATGACCGTGTAACAATATAACCCCTGATCAGTGACAAAGGCCGTCTTCTCCTGATCTTTCTTCCATAAGGGAATTTGATGGAAACCAGAATAGGCGTCCATGAAACTCATCAAGGCATGGCCGGCTGTTGAGTCGACCAGGTTATCAATTTTAGGCAGAGGGTAACTGTCTTTGGGGCACGCCTTGTTTAAGTCTGTGTAGTCTACACACATTCGCCAGGTGCCATTCGGCTTTTTAACAAGCACCACATTTGCAACCCAGTCTGGGAAGTAACATTGCCGAATGAACCCTGCATCAAGTAATTTTTTAACTTCGGCGGCTGCCGCCTGACTTCTTTCTTCGCCATGGTTCCGCTTCTTTTGCCGTACCGGCTTCTTTTTCGGATCCACGGCGAGTTTATGTACCGCCAGATCAGGACTAATGCCTGGCATTTCATGGACTTCAAATGCAAAGATGTCCTTGTATTCTTTCAATAGGTTGTGAAAGTCGTCACCAAGGTTTCTCAGAGCAGTCGTCCCAACTTTGACTGTTCGGTCAGGACGTGAGTCGTCCAAGATCAGGTCCGCATGCTCACCAGCCGGCTGAGGGCGGAACTCATCCGGCCGCTCCTCTGCCAATGATTGCTATTTTCTTGCTTTTCTTGCGGACTCTGTCTGGGACGCCTTTCTCTTTTTGCCGCCTGCTTCTTGAACAGGCGCACTCTCCTTGACATTGTCAAGGTCTGTTTTTTCACCACTTGACCCAGTGGCCATAACAGTGGGCTTGACATCCGAGAGATAGCACTCTCGGGCCATCCTCTGATCTCCCCTTAGGGAGCCGACTGTTCCATTATCCCTCTCAAACTTGAGCAACATAAGAGACGGGATTATAACAGCCTTGGAATTATTCAGGGTTGGTCGACCCAGAATCATGTTGTAGGCCGAGAGTTCCTCTACTACTAGGAACCGGACTACCATGTGTCGTCCTTCCCCTTTTTCGCCCAGGCGAATGGGTAAATTTACTCGTCCCAGTGGGTGGACGACTCCTCCTCCAAACCCTATTAAAGGGTGTGAGGCCGGATGTATGCAGTCAGTCTGATATTTCAGTTTCGACAGACATTTGCTGCTGATGAGATCTGAGGAGCTCCCGGTATCTATGAGGATTCGGCCAACTCTCTGGTTGGCCACTTTACATTCAATAACGAGAGGGTCGTCATGCGGCCCCCTTACCCCTCCTAGATCCTCTTCAGTGATGACAATCTCAGGAAATGTATATTTGGACGGCCGTTCTTGGTGAACGGAATTTACATCTAACCGCCTTATATTATCTTTGTTGCCCCTAATAGTGGGGCCGCCTCCTGAGAAGCCGCCTGCAATGGTGTAGACGACTGCATCATCTGTATCGGAGCTGTCGGCCTGTTGATTCTTTTTGGCCGACAGCTTTTTTGAGGAAGTGTTCCCCGTAGATTTCTTGACATAAGTGTCAAGATCACCTTGCTCAGCCAGGCGGTCTAGGTACCGCATAAGACTGATGCAGTCATTGGTGTGATGACCAACGTCATCATGATAAGCACAAATTTTATCTTGGTTCCGGTTGTTTGCAGAACCCTTCATGGGGACCGGCTTCTCAATTGAGATCCGTCCCTTGATTTCTTTTAGGATAAACTGGTTATCCTTGTTAAACGCATACTTTGAGGAGTATGGTTTGAATTCTTTTTTCTTTTTCTGGGCCGGCTGTTTAGAGGAATCAGCCGCCCAGACCTCTTTTCTTTTCTCATCTTTGTTTGACGACTGTTTCTGTCGTCCTTCTCTTTTGTCGAACCTTTTCCCGTCCGACTGTTTTATCGTACAAAGATCAGTCGCCTGTATATAGGCTTCTGCTTCAATCAAGGCCTCTTGAAGAGTCGCCACCCTTTTTCGAACCAAATCAAATTTGAAGGTAGACCCGTCTTTGAGACCTCTAAAAAAGTCGGTATAAGCTACCTCATCCGGTAACCCTTGAATCTGTATTCTCATCAGGTTAAACCGCCTGATGTAAGAACGAAGCCCCTCCTTCTCGCCCTGCTGAATTGTTCCCAAATCAAGGGTCGCTTTCTTCGCAGGGATGTTCATGGCGAAGTTGGAGGCAAATAAGTAAGCAAGCGTCCTGAAGCTATTTACACAACCAGTCGGCAGGTTGCCGAACCATTGCTGTGCGATTCCTTTGAGAGTCGCTGGGAAACACTTGCACCAAGTGGGATCATCCAACCCTTGAAGGTACATCAGGTTGGTGAATGCCATCAGATGGTCTTCTGGGTTAGTAGTGCCGTCATAGGCGCCTACTAGTACATTTTTCACTTTGGCCGGCTGAGCGGCTTCAGTAATTTCCTTGGAGAAGGCCGACGGCTGTTCACCAAGTCTAAGCAACCGTAGCTGCCAGTCCATAGGTTGGACGTTTTTTGCTGTAGGTCCACCAAATGGAGGTGGCTGCATAAAATACTGTTGTTGCGGCACAAATAGTAAGTTTGGTACCGCCTGGGCCTTATGAAAGCCGGACTGACGGGAGGTGTCGCCTGACTGACTCTCATGGTACGACTGAGTATGCCTCATCGAGACATTTCGCAAACTGTCTTGAAAGTTTAAAGTAGAAGCCGACTCTGACAATCGGTCACTCTTCTTCTGCTCTAGCAGGAGCCGAGCATCTGTGAATGTGTGCTTCGACCCGTCCGCCTGAATATGACGAACCGGTTTCCTATTTCCTGTAGGATAACGGAATTTTGTGAAATCAAGGACAGGTGGCTCCCGCTTCCTAGATTTAGGATGAGGAGTCGCCTCTCGCCCTTGAACTGGCTTCCTCTTCAGTGAAGTGGAGGGTTTCTTGGCCGACTGCTCCTTGACTGAAGCAGGCGGCTTCTTGTTGATCAACTCTTGAATCTCTCCCTTGAAGTCTCTCATGAAGGTCATGAGTTCGTTCCTTGTGATGGGAGCAGACCCATCAGTTGGCTGTTGCCGAACAGGCGGTGCGCCTGCTGGCTCGCTTCCTGTTTGAAGATGCTCCCGTTCCCTCCTTTCGGTATGACGGGTACGTCGGGCCCTTAGGGTCCCGTCTGAAGCTGTATGAGTTTCAACTTCAAATTCACTTTCGGTGTCATGGTCCGACTGAACTTGAGGGTCGTCTAGGGGACGCCTCTCTTCAGGAGTCGGTACAGACTTGGATGCCATCTCTGAAGTACTCTCCCCACAGACGGCGCCAAATGTTTCGGGGTTTTCTGATGTCCTGCGGGAGAGTTACAATTCCGAGACTGGAACCGGACGCCTGTACCTGCAAAATAACGGAGACTCCTGTGAGCTCCGCCTCCAACGGTCAAGTTAGTACCTGATTAAGGAGTAATTAATGCGGAAATTAAAGTAATAAGGTCTCTCTAGGTGAGAGTGTTTAATGTAGGTAATCTGCTTTGTTAGCGAGATCAGCCGGTTATTAGTGTGTTCCGTAATGTTTCTGTTCTCCCCCTTAATGAGGATTAAGGGAGGTATTTATAACCTTGGGAAACGTGCCCATCCTAGGTTTAGGTAAACCTAGGGCCGATTGGGCTTCCCTCGGAAGTTGGGCCTGGGTGGCCGGTTTCTCCATTAGGCATGGAGTATGCCACATGTCGTGACATAACAGGTCCAAGGTGGACGAATAAGCGCGTGCCACGTGGCAAGCCCTGACAGTTAGTACACTTGGCAGGTCCTGATTGGCCCACGTGGCGCATTTCGATTGGTGGGAGCAAAAATCCCCTAATCACCTACCATGAACATTTATGGTTCCAAACGGCATTATATGACCCCGAGATCTATCCCCTAAAATATCAATGTTTTTCGAAACCGGGCCTCGAGACTTTCGAAATTTCTCAAAAAGCGTGAATAATGCCTTAAATTTTTAAATTTGTTGACTTTTTTCGCCCGGAAATAAAAATTTCCAAAATGTTTAGTCCCTAATACCCTATGGCAGTCCAATTGGGTAAGTGTAACCAACCAATTTGCCTTTAAAATTTACCGATTTTCAACTTGCACCGATTTAATTAATTCAAACATACCACGAACATTTATGACAACATATAATGATTATAAATGGTTCCAAACGACATTATATGGCCCCGTGATGTATTCCCTAAAATCTCAAGGCTTTTCATCAACGGGCTCTGAAACAATCAAAATTTCTCAAAAAGCGTGGATATTAGACTTCAATTTTGGAAACTTTTTACTATTTTTCGCCCGGAAATAAAAATTGCCGAAATGTTTACCATGGTCCCTAATACCATTCGGGAGTCCAATTGGGTGGGTGGAACTATCCAATTTGCCTTTAAATGCCCAATCAACCAGTTTACAACTTGAACCGATTTCATTAATTCAAGCCTACCACGAACATTTATGACAACATATAATGGTATATATGGTTCCAAACGACATTACATGAACCCGAAATGTATTCCCTAATATATCAAGGCTTTTCGTCAATGGGCCTCAAAACCTCCAAAATTTCTCAAAAAACGTGGATATTAGACTTCAATTTTGGAATTTTTTACTTTATGTCGCACGGTAATAAAAATTGCCGAAATGTTTACCATGGTCCCTAATATCCTTCGATAGTCGAATTGGGTGGGTGGAACTATCCAATTTTCCTTTAATCGACCAATTTACCAATTTACAACTTGCACCGATTTCATTAACTCAAGCCTACCACGAACATTTATGACAACATATAATGATCATATATGGTTCCAAACAGCTTTATATGACCCCGAGATATATTCCCTAAAATTTCAATGCTTTTCGACACCGGGCCCCGTAACATTCAAATTTTCTCAAAAACCGTGGATATTAGCTGTCAATTTTGGAATTTTTTGACTTTTTTTCGCCCGTTAATAAAAATTTCCGAAATGTTTTCCATGGTCTCTAATATCCTCCGGGAGTCCAATTCGTAAGGGTGGAATTTTCAAGTCATTATTGGATGATAAAGACAATGATCACTACCTCTATGTTCGTTCTATTAATTCTAAAATTTTAGCGGAGGAAGTAGAAGGTTGTGGTGTATTTTCATCTCCCTCTTTTGATTTTTCTTTCTACCTTGAGTTCTCTTTATGTGTTCCTAACTTTTTCTTTATAGGGATAAATGTGCTTTCTATTAAGCCCTATATAGTGCTTAATGAAATGTTTGCAGGAGCGTTTGATAAGTTACTCAAGGCATTGAATTCTTCTAATTGAGAGAAGGAGTATGGTTGAGCAGGACCTTGATAAACTAGCGCTTTGCGGGAGGCAACTCGTATTTTGTTGCTTTTTATTTAGTTTTTTTATTTTTATTTTTTTGTTTGTGTGTTTTCTTTTTGTTTTGTTTTAGAGAGGTAGAGGAGAGTATAACTTATATTTGTGGGAGTGTGATTTTGTGCAGAGATACTAGAAAAGTTGAGAAAATATCGAAGGGCTAAAGGAATCGCGGGGCTAGATTAGTTGATCATGATTTGATGTTTGATTGCCTTGAAACCTTAACATGCGTCAAATTTTCCAACTATTTGTGAATATGGTGCTTGACTGGTTGATTTTGTTAGGAATGTGTGATGGTTCCTGGTATGTCAAGGAATTTGAGTATTGGTTTGCAGCTATTAGTAATATTTATATGATTCATTATTATGTACATTGAGGAGGACGAAGGCATTTGTTCTTTTAGGTAGCCTCCAGATACTGTAGATACATTTGTTCTCTTCTTGCTACCCATGTTGTTGCCTTGACTTTTTGTTGTTTTATTAGCCATATTACAAGCCTATTTTGCCCCATTGGTTACTAGTCCCAAGCTTGGCTTGGGGGAGCTATTAGTGAGTGAGGTAAGAGAGTTTGTATTGTGCTTATTAATTGCACAATTTTGGTGGGCTTTTGAGAAGTTGTTTGGTTTTTGATCATGTTTATTTTTATGAGTTTGAGAGTTATATTTTATTGAAAAAATAAAGCATGATGTTATGAAAAAAAGAGAAGTTCAAGAAAAAAATGTAAAATAATAAGTGAACTTCAAAAGAAAAGAAAAGTGTTCAATGTTCAAATGTTCTAGTTGGAGGTTGATCAGAAAAATTTTGAGCTTCAATGAAAAATTCAAGTTTGGAACTAAAGTATGTTTATTCACTCTACTCCTTCATTATTATATTTTTATGAGTGATATGTAAGAGTTGAGATTGTTTATTATGATTGGAGTATATTTGGTTGATGTTAGAGTTAGTTATGTAGGAGATGTTGATCGTTATTTATTTTGATCATGGGTTTTGATAGGATTTGCTCCCTTAAGCATAGCTTTTCTCTCACTTGTTCCAAATGATTCCTACCCTTTACTCTAGCCTTACATTACAAGCTTTAAAGACCTTCCGACCTTTGTGCATAGAGTTGTATGAATGTGAAAGTGTTGTTTGTCAATGCAAGTTATGATTTGACATATTTCAAGTCGACTAATAGGAGTGAGCGTTCATTGTTTTATACACACGAGAGTGTGAGTTGGGAGGGCATTGTTCACATAAAGGGGTTGGATGGAGAGTGATCGAGTACATCTTTTACTCGCCACAAAAATGAGAGTCGAGTGTGTGAGCACTAGTCTTGAATTCTATATGCTCTTGTGGTTTGCTCTATTTGGCAATTGTTAGGGAAGATTGGTGATTAGATGGATTTGATTGGTTGATTTTGAAACATGTCTATTTGATTTACCCTGGATCGTTTGTGCTTGATTTTTACTTTTGGGGTGAAGCATATTTATTGATTCATTGATGAGATCTTTGCTTAGGGACAAACAAAGGTTTGGCTTGGGGGAATTTGATGTGTCTATTTTATATAGTACTTTACCCCCGTCCCTTGGTCATAATTGGTAGTGTTTTTGGCTCTTTAGAGCCACTTTTATTACTTATTGGTGTTTTCTAGTGTTTTCGTAGATTTGGTTGACTTTTGCAAGGATTTATGCTTTTGGAGTATTTTTCCGAGATATTTTGGAGCAATCACGAACATCGGAGAAGCACGACCAGTTTTTATAGCCCAAGGCCGGTTAGAGCAATCGAACCGGTGATTAAGGGCTCGGTATAGGTGATAACGGCCTAACGGGGCATTTGGACCGAGTATTCAAGACCGAAAGAGGAAACCCAGATTGGCCCGAAGAATTGGAGCCCAATCGTAGTCCAAATAGTGGCCCAAGTGAGTCGCCCGGCCAAAGAGGCTGGCGCCCGGAGGCGCGCCCGGCCAGGCGGGAGAAGCTAAGGTTGGCGCCCGGTGACGAGAGATTATTATTGAGGAAGAAAAAAAGGCGCGCCCGATCGGGCGATGCCTCGCCCGATCGGGCGCGTGTATTTATTAGGAGACGATTAGCGTCGTTTTAGTGTGTTTTAATTTAGGATTTGTACGGAGTATAAATACTCCTCCGTAATACGATTTTACATCTCTCTCTCTCTCTCTCTCTTTCTCTTTCCTTTTTACTCTTTCTTTATTCTCTTAATTGTTTTCTTAGATTCTCTCCCTCTTAAACCTTTGTTCTTAATCCATTCTTAATTCCAGATTTGTTTGGTAACTATTTCTCTTCCCGGCCTTAATCTTAGTTGTTATTTTATTCCTTTAATTATGTCTTACTTTATTGCTTTGATTAGTTTAGTTTCTATTATGTGTGAGTAGTTCTATTTCTAGGGTTTATGGGGATCCATATATAATATGAAGGGGTAATTTATTGTTGTTAATTATCAATGCTAGATTAATTTCCTATTGATTGATTTAATGCTCTGTGACTAGGTTAGGTCTGATCTTTTATGCATGAGTTTGACAATATTGATTCGAGGATTCGACATATGAGAATTGATGTTTAGGTCTAGTTTCAATAGGCAGATTAATTTATAAATGGTTAAGTCGAGATTCGAGAGATGAGATTTAATACCGGTAGATTAATTCTGTGATTGTAATACGTAGCGAAAGCCCTTTACGATCTGGTTAATTGATGCATTGATGATTGACTATTATTGATTTTTTATATTGCATGATAATTTCTTATTGAATTGTTTTAACGCTTTACAATTATAGCTTGTAAAAGTATAGCAATATTGAATTGATGAATCGAGCAGATGTTAATTTGATATTAAAGGCTATTTTCATAGGAACTTAGATCTAGTAAATTGCGAGAGCCTGTTAGATCTATGTTGATTAATAAATTGCGAGAGCCTGTTGATCATGTTATTTATGCAATGTCAATGATTGATTATTATGTTTTACCCTGGTGTATTATTTATTGGTGAACCTATACCCTAGATCCTTTTATATATTGTTTTCTCCTTACTCTCAATCTTTGTAGTTTAGTTTCATATTCAACTTATATATTGGTTACTTCATAATGTAGATTATAATAATTAATTAGGAGTAGAAAGACTTGTTTCCCTGTGGAGTTCGACCCTACTTCCCTATCTACTTTAGTTAGAGGATTTAGGTAATTATTTTTTATTACGGGATACGACTTTACCCTGTCAATCCCCAATAATCTAAAGGCTTTTCGACACCGGGCCCCTAAACCTCCAATATTTCTTAAAAACGTGGATATTAGCCTTTAATTCTGGAATTTTTTTACTTTTTTTTGCCCGGAAAGAAAAATTGTCGAAATGTTTACCATGATCCCTAATACCCTTCTGAAGTCCAATTGGGTGGGTGGAAATATCCACTTTGCCTTTAAACGGTCAATTTACTGGTTTACAAGTTTATCGATTTTATTAACTCAAGCCTACCACGAACATTTATGACAACATATAATGATCATATACGGTTTCAAACGACATTATATGACCCCGAGATGTACCCTAAAATCTCAATGATTTTCGATACCGGGCTTTGAAACCTCCAAAATTTCTAAAAAAGCGTGGAGATTAACCTTCAATTTTGGAAATTTTTGACTTTTTTTGCCCAAAAATAAAAATTGCTGAAATGTTTACCATGGTCCTTAATACCCTCTGGTAGTTCAATTGGGTGGGTGGAACCATCCAATTTGCCTTTAAACGGCCAATTTTCCGGTTTACAATTGCACCAATTTCATTAACTCAAACCTACCACGAACATTTATGACAACAAATAATGAGCATATATGATTCCAAACGACATTATATGCCCCCGAGATGTATTCCCCAGAATCTCAAGGCTTTTCGATACCGGGCTCCGAAACCTCCAAAATTTCTCAAAAATCGTGGATATTAGCCTTTATTTTTGGATTTTTTAGACTTTTTTTCGCCCGAAAATAGTAATTGCCGAAATGTTTACCATGGTCCCTAATACCCTTCGGGAGTCCAATTGAGTGGGTGGAACCTTCCAATTTGCCTTTAAACGGCTTATTTACCGGTTTATAACTAGCACCGATTTCATTAAATCAATCCTACCACGAACATTATGACAACATATAATGATCACATATGGTTCCAAACGTCATTATATGACCCCGAGATGTATTCCTTAAAATCTCAAGGCCTTTTTGACACCGTGCCCTGAAACCTCTAAAATTTCTCGAAAAGCGTGGATATAAGCCTTCAATTTTGGAATTTTTTTACTTTTTTTTTTTTGCCTGGAAATAAAAATTGCCAAAATTTTTACCATGGTCCCTAATGCCCTCTTGGAGTCCAATTGGGTGGGTTAAACTATCTAACTTGTCCTTAAACGGCCAATTTACCGGTTTACACCTTGCACTGATTTCATTAATTATTACCGTGTGTATTATTTCCATCTTATTTTTATTCTAAGTATGAAGTACTTGAAATAATATTTATTACCGTGTAATTAATTGACATACAAACCAACTACTTTATTTTGTAGAGTATGAATTATTCTTTATAGTATTATACTTCCTCGGCTTTCTTTCCTTTGATTTATAGAAATAAAAATCATAATATCGATACTATTTAATATAAAATACTGATATATATTGATTAAAATGAACTTTAATTAAGTTGTACAGTAGAAAATATGCGCCCAATGCAGTGTACTTTTAATAGTTTTGTGATCAACAATTTTGTTGGACCAAATACTAATTATAGCCTCAACACATACACTCTAAATCTCACAAATTCGATCTTTTTTCAAACTATTTTGTCTCGTGAAACATCTCACATGTACTCTTAAGACATTTGTTAAATAAGACAATAATATATAGGACAAGTCACATTAAGCAAGCCAAAGAATTGATCTAAGACATCTTCCCAAATTGTTACACTTTTAAATTAGAACTATTTGTGACACATGCCTTTTCTTTTTATGCATTGTTTTTCCATATTGCTATTAATTTCTATCCTTCTTCAATATATAGTACTACTTTTATGAATTGAAGCTCTTAACTTTTTTCCCCACCTTCAATGCTATTCTCCATACAATGCAATATGTACATTACACACATGGTTTGAATTATAGGAGAGGTTTAAGGACAAATGTATTTCATGTTTGCGTAAAGTTTTGGTTTAATAGGACACATTCTACAAAAGACGTTGATAAATTATTTATGAGTATATAATTCATGTTTTTAACAACCAATAATATATATATTTTTAGAGTACGTATATATATAGTTCATTATCATAGTTTTGACTCAAAAATATATGGATAGGAGTTAATTTTCAAAGCTAATAAATGTTGATGAAAATTATTAAGCCAATCAACATATAAATCGTATGCATGAGGGCAAAAACCACAGTACCAAAATAAATGAATGGATGGCAAAGAAACAAAAGGACTAAAATTAAAGGTGGTCCATAGAATATTAACACCTCTGGATATAATGTAAAAGAAGCCATATATCTTAAAGGAAAATAGATTATATACATACCCTACCTTACTTATTGTCCTTTTAATTTGTAGATAAGATGCTTTCCTTTTTATCAAGTATCCTGAAGCTTTCTCCATGCTTAATTAAACCTCTAATTACTTAGTTTTTTGTATAATGATATAAACTAAAGTGTAAAATAAACGTTTCTATATATGCATACTCGAATTAGATAGTCAAGAAATTAATAAACAACCTACTACGTTTTTCTTATTTGCATATGTTTGGAACGGGTAGGGTATTAAAATAGCTTTTCAATGTACGTTTATATTATCTAATCTGTTTCTCAAAATACGTATTATTAAATTGTGTTGCAAGTAATAAAATAACGATATATATATATATATATATATATACATATATATATATATATATATATATATATATATATATATATACTACCTCCGGTTCATTTTAGTTGCAACAAAGTACAAGTTTTCAGAAACCAAGGCAAAAGATTGAAAACATGATTATGGAATAATAAGGTTATATGCTTAACTATTAATAATCCAACCCAAAAAAAAAAAAATACAACCTTAATTAAATTAAATTGCCCACCACCTCCAACACCACCAAGCATCACCCAAACCACCCACCACCACCCAACACCGTCCACCACCACCACCTCACGCACCCAGAAAACCGCCGATGCACCACCACCACCCCCACCAACCTTAATATATATATATTTGGTGAAATTTAGTTGATATTTTTGTGAACTAATTGCCCAAGAGGGGTCCTTAATATTAAGAACATGCCTTATAAAAAGTGTTGTCAAACCTTCCACATGGTATCCACAAAACTCATTTGGGTCCCTTTGCCTTTAATATGTGGTCTGTTAGTTCAGTTTTTAGTTTCTTTTTGCCATGTTGTTAACAAATACACATTAATATTCAAAGGGAAGAAGGAAAATGATATTTTATTAAATCTAAATAGCAACAACACTTAATTAATTGCCAATTCAACTTAATAATTCAAATTAACAATTATTATTACCGGAAATTGATTTTGGAACACCTTTAACAGAAGTGAGAAGGGCTTGATCGTTTGCTCACCATAAATTTGCCAAAATTAATTTTTGAGGTGTCAACATTGTTATTCATTTATCTCTAATTTTAAGTTATGTTAATCAGTACTATGTAACGCGTTTAAAAATGATATAAAAAATGTACGGTATGATGGTAATACTTGTATTCCTGTTGTCGAGCATTCATGAAGAAGTTAGTTTGGTAAGACACGTAATAAAGCATTCAAGTCCCACTTATAACATTTGGATTATACAATTTATTTGAAACGAAGAGGAAAAAAACAACCGCAAAATTTGTCCTATACTTTAAATGTGTTACAATTTCTACGTACTTTATAAAGAATGATGCTGAAGAGGTGCAAATTGGAGTAGATAAATCTTGATCTTTATAGTTTATGCGACAGCAGTTAGTTTTTGTTTGCTTCTATCAAGAATCGACGAATTGAAAAATTACAATTTTGGCATAAATTAAAGTTGAGGGAAAACAAAATCCGAAAAGTTTATGCAAGAAAAAAACTACTACTATAGTACTATACCATATTATACTATATGATTATTAATTTATTATAACTATGTAAACTTATTGAATTTAATTTCTATCAACTAATGATTATCGATTAATAACCTACTTACTACATTAAGTTGGTAATATCATTATGCTTATAGTAGTTAGCATGAAATTATTGGGAGAGAAGAAGATTTGACCAAGAAAAGATGATATCGGTTATTGGTTGATACTACAACAACTTTGCTTTTAAAAGAAGGCAATACAAATTACGTGAGAAACCATTGTAAATTTGATGTTTGTTTAAAAGTCATGCATATATTATAATAAAATCATGTCAACTAAATAGAGATGAAGGGACTATAACTTAATAAGAATTGTATGAAGCATTCACGTACAATCTAATGCATTTACATGAATGAAGTGTATGTGGGCAATACGAGCGTGGATGAGAAGGTGTGTGCGTGTATAATTTCGATGAGCAAATTTATACACCATAGTCTTTTGTAGGTTACTACCAAAATTCAATAAAATAAATTTTTGTCATTTTAGTCGACTAGTCATTGTTAAACAAACTACCTTCAATTTCTAAAGATGAAGTAGTTCTGTAGTTATTAATTTTGTAGCATACGAAAGATATGGTTTGTTAATTAACAAAAGAAGCAAATCAGGCTGTATTATTATGTAACCAACTGCATCGACAGGATAATAATAGATTATGAAGTAGGGTTAATCCACTCCTAAGAATCCTAGCAGCAATTGGCACCCCATATAAGAACAAGGGAGGCTAGACACTCTTTTTAGGTGGTTTGGCACTAGTTTAATTGTCGATCATAATATTCCTTTGGCTCATGAAAACACTCGAAAATTAATAATATACTACAAAATCTTGTATAAATCTCATTGTTGATTATACCTGTATAGAGCCTAAAGTATACTTAATAATGCCTAAAACTTTGTATTGAACATAATTTTGAGTGCAGTTTTTCATAGGCTTTAACGCCTTTAAGTCACCTAACAAGAACTATAAATATTCACATTCACTTCTCATAATGTGCAGTTTTCCATAGGCTTTAACGCCTTCAAGTCTCTCCAAAAAGGCTGTATATTCCAGCGATGTGTGCGAGAGATGTACCACAGTGAATGATCTTTTCAATAATCGTAGCTCTGATGAAGGAAAACCTATTTTGATTCAATTTTATGTATTTGTTAATTTAGATTTCATTTGTAGATGCCGGATGACTTTTTATTAATAAATTGATTTGTTTCAAAAAAAAAATGTGCGCATAAAAGAGACAAATTAATTACCATAAGGTAATGTAAAACAATAATAACAAATTTGTAAGTTAAGTCTCATGTCAATTTCCATAGTAATGAAAAACCTTTATCGAATTTAAATTTGAATTTGAATCACAAATTTCGCTTGACTCAATACCACCTCTCAAATAAAAATAGGCGAAATGTTAAACTAGCAACCACCGCGATGAATATTATGATTAGACTTTTGTAACAAAAATACATCATTGACACCAATCATGTCCGACGGGCCTTTAGTGAAAGGTAACCATGTCCCTAGCATTCACATCTAATTAGTGTTTTCTAAAAGGTGTGAATGTTAGGGCCAATGACATTCATTAACGCTTAAAAAACAAGGCCATTAAAGATATTTTATACTCTTTCGTACAAAGTTTCAGTTGAAACATAACATCAAGTTGATTTTCCCAATAATAAGAGGCTATTAATATAAACAAGTAAAATTACAAATCGCGCTAAAACTGTCCTATAATGTATCACTTCTAAAACCTGTAAATTTAAGTAAATTGTCATTTTGCGCCTATAATATAAACTCGAAAAATCATTGGACCTGCATAATAATAATAAAATTAATAATGTAACACCCAAATCAACTAAAATATATAAACAAACTTTAGAACTTTGCCAACTCATAGTCCCACCAAATTAACACAAATCACACTAAAAGACGCTGAATTACAGCTTCAGTTGTTACATTCTGAGCTTAAAGTTGATGACCATCTTTGTTTTTGCCTAGAATTATCAGTTCATAGCTAAGGTAGAGCCTGATGATTAGACCTGATTAAGAATATTCTTAACAGATGATTAGCAACAACTTTCACCACCTAAACGCGTCGAAAATGGAGGAAAGTAAGATACTGTGCTGCTTTCTTCACAAATCATTAGCAGTTAAAAAAAAAGGCGATAACTTAAAGAACAGCGTGATATTTTGGAACCATGGCTTTTGGTTATGATATATTAATCTCCATACTAAAGCTTACTTTGGTTAATTATTGTTTAATCAAAGGCAAACACAAAAAGAGAGGGAAGGTTCTTTGATCTTATTTTCTAGTATAACCTTGTAAAGGATAGAAAAAGGCCGGTTTAAAAATTAACCCGTATATGATCCAATTTCTCTACCCATAATAACTTGTCCGATTTTACCTGGCCCAAACCGAGTACTAATGGATTGTATTGATTAATATCATAACAATCTAATTTCAATAGTACCTATATAATCCAAACTAAATGACTCATCGCCCTAATAAGACCGGAAGAAAATTAATTCAATCCAAACAACCTTATTGCCACCCTGATAAAAAGGTTATAAACAAAGTAAAGACGAAGGGGAAGAAAGGAAGTCTAACCAGTTCCATTTAAAAACAATGCAAGGGAGATATAGTTCTTTTAAGCGGAACTTTCGCTTCTGTAAAGTAAGGAATCACAAGAATAATAACCAGTCTAAACAAAGCAAGATCCTCTGTGGGGGTCTTCTTACGGACATGTTGCAAACCACCCCGAAGCAAAGAAAAGAAAAGAAAAGAAAAGAAATAGAGGAAGTTAAGAAGAGCATATCAAACAGTTGAAGATTACAGTACATTTTAATGCATAAAAACTGAGGACCCACATTAAATAAAGCTTCTGATGATTGAATGTGAGATATTGTTGTAAGTTGGTACCTATAAATTTAAAAGATGGGACACTTTACAGGACAGATTTCCATAAAAATCTCTGAGTTTTTTCATGAACAAGATTAGCAATACACAAATAGCAGTGTCGGTGAGGAGGGGTTTAGTAGCAGGGTAAACATACAGTTTTTAGCACATGTAGAGAAGAAGCATGCACCAAAAGTAGGGTTGATTAGTCATTCAGCTGCATGAACATTCATTAGCATGAACAGAATGGTGAAAACCGACAGCCAACTGACTAAAGTTACTCAACCGAGCATAATTAATTTTGTCGATGTATGCTAAACAAATAATCTAACGCCTAATGGCTGATGCAAAGCTAAAATAAAAAATGAATGGCTCTCATAGCTTCAGATTAGAGATTTCTGAGAATTCATTGTAGATAAAATAAAGCAATTCTTTGTCATTTTTGGTGACAGATCAAAAACACAAGGTACCCAAGTATCAGATTCTTTCCAACAAGAGAGTATCAACCATCAAATTTATATGAAGTCCTGTGACAATAGTGACCAGTTTATTAGGCGGTAGTATGAATGACGCTAACAGTAATGGACTCAAATGGAAAACCTCATGTCAATGTATATAGTAATGCAGCTCTAAATTCAGTCTTCACACAAGTTTCAACTGAAAATCACATTACCATGAACTCCAGCATGCGCTTTCTATGCAAAATTATACACAGACGCATTACCCTTGCTGTCATAGTGTCATATATAACTATCTATCAGACGAGTGGTAAGATGTTACCAGCCATTTTATCCGTACACCTAGAGAATGGAAGACTGTTTAGTTTCAAGTCTTTCAACACAACTAAACAAAACCAACCACTTAGCACATTTACCTTAAAAAACAAACAAGAAATTATACAAAATAAGAATAAAACTTATAATAAGGTACTTGATATTTGTTAATGTTGTAGAGTTAGATGTAAAAGCTTCTACATTGTAACAGCAAAGCCGTACATACATCTACCTAAAATTAAAAGCATTCACAAGCAGATACTTTTCTTGACAGAGATATCAAATAGGAAGGTTCTGGAGAAGAAATTCCTATCAGTCGCACTATAAAGAACAATATAATAAATTCTCTACGATGAAGATCCAATTATCACGATAAAACAATGAGACCCCAGGTTGATACTGACTATATTTGAAAGTTAATACGATTATGAAAAGATCTAAAAGAGACATTATCAACAAATGATGTATTAAGACAGCTGGAATCTGTTCTAAGGTAATCAAGCAAAGTAGTCCCACTGACTCAAGTATAAAAGCGCCAAATGAAAATTTGAGAGGAAGGCAGTCTGACCCACGACTCAAGAGTAATTTAGGTGTGGAAATTCAAATTTCTTGCACTGACTAGTACCCCAAACACAAAAACAGTTAAGAACCTCAAATTACTTCTTACCATTAATAACATCATGAACTAAATAAATCCTAAAAAAGACTTAGAATGTGAACTTGTGAGCGAATACAAGCCTTGTAAAGAGATAATTCTAGACTTCAGAGGTTGAAATCAACATTTGAAACTTAAAAATAAGAGCATAATGTCTGAAACAAGGAGTCACTGTGTCACATATATGAGTTTAAAGACAGCATTTATCTAGAGGATGGACTTGAACATGTGGCCACCACAGTCAGGGTTCATTATACAAACAAAAGTCATTTTGTATCCGTATTTATGCTTCACTTGACCACAGTTTATAAAAGTCACTATAAACATTGTACGACATCAATACAAGCTAGCATGATAAACCTAAAGAGAAAAACTTTACAGCATTGAAGGAAAAGTAAACGAAAAAGAAAAAAAAATGTGTTTGATATTACCATTTTACATGTATATATAGAACTGTTTACAAGCACCTTTTTAAGTTTTAAATACATTTTATAAAGGAAGTTATTCGCAAAAGAGCTAAATGAAAGGTTAAAGGAAAAAAAATTGCCGGTAAAGTGTCTAAATTAAAGTATTCTTGCGTTATAAACATGTTCTTAGTATGATATCTTTGGTTATCAGATAAGGTTTGAATTCAGTACAGCCTATGTCACCACCCTATGAAGCGGTAAATAGCAGGTTCAAATCGTCAGATCAAACTCTACTCTAGTAAAATTCATATCAAAGGCAATTTAACAACTGATGATGCAATATATCATTAGCAAATTGAGACAGATGAAGGTTCAGTTCAAAAGAAAATAAGGGATTCAAGACATACAATAACTTGATGTCTTGGACATGTTAATTTAGTTCTTCCAGCTTTGCAAAGACATGTTGAGAAAACATCTATATTGAAAAATGAAATAATATATGAAGTATATGAAAAATTCCTTTCACCCAAAAATGTAAAGTATTCTGATGTAATTCAGCCAGAAATCATCAGCAATACTTTATATCTGATCACAGACAACATGAGTCTCTGAAGATTGATAACGAAATTGTGAGAGAGAGAAGTGGTGTTATCCTTTATACCCAATCTTTCCATAATAAAGGAAAATCCAAAGAACATGGTTCTCAAAATCAAGCAAACTAATATTAAGGAAGCTTGATCTCATTAATAAGGACAGAAGGTATGAATATTGAAAATAAAGTATACACAGAAAACATGAAGGTTTAGGAGTTTGGCACTCCAGTCTAGAATTTAGAACATAAAGCAAACACTTCTCTCACGCTATATGCCCTATGAGCTCAAGTCTTAATGCTCAACAGCTATAATCAGTGCTCAATATTCCCAGCTGTAAACAACAAAAAAAAAAAAAAAAAAGTTGAACTTGGCCCAGGATCAGGTCAAAAAAGTTGAGCAGGTGGTATGTTAAGTTGAAGGGATTTAGCGAAACTCAAAACATTTTAGCAAGATTGGTTGTGGGTTGAGAGTTGAGAATTTGGAAAGCTCTCATGAAACATAACTTTTAATAACAATTGATATATCAATCATCATGCATCATCATCATCAATGTCATAATTAAAGCCCTATGATTTATGAGTCGACGATAAATTCTACCATCATGAATCCTCTTTACCAATCACATAAACAATAATTTTTCCTGGAAAAAGTAACTGCACTTCTTTGATGACTATTTATCCCAGTTTCCATAAGGTAGCAATCTCAGAGTCCTTTTTTGCTTAATCCACTATCAAAACAACATAGAAATCCACATGCCCAAGGTTTGTTCTGTAAAATGATGTGTAGCCAAGCAAATTTTTTTTTTAAAAAAAAGCCTATCATAAAGGGTATTGATTGTTCAACCGCCTGTTAACTATAAGCGACCTAGAAACCTCCACCCCTCTCCCCCTCCTTTGAGATATTGTGATGAACTCTTAAAGGGCCTCAAGAACCGTGAATTATAGCCTTTAGTATTAGCTTCATCAAGGTAATAGAATCACAAAATACCACCAACGGATTTGTATCAAGTCCCAAAGCAATTTCTCTATTGCGTCCTCCACAACATAAAATGGATAACTAGGTCATACAGAAACCTCTTGAAGGTTATGTGAAGTCGGTCAAGGCAATTAAAGGGATTTCCTTAAGAATTTTAGTTTCTTTATCTTATTTGATGATGTAATACAGTCAATTCCATGTTCATATGCAAAAATATATATGAGGTAATACTCTTTGCGTACACCGACAAGCAAACTGTGGATTTTAAGTTCTTAATGTACCATCTATGTTTTGGACCTATTGTTCTTCAACACCCACAAAGGTTCTTCTCTTAAAAGTTCTTCTCTTTGCTCTCTTTCTACTTTAAACATCAACACCTTACCCTCCTCAAAGTGCAGGATGAGAGACGTTTTCTGCACTAGTGATATCTTATTCACTCTCTCTAGTGGGTCAACCAATGGACCCAAACAAAATTCTAGACTTACTTTTAATCCTTTTAGATGTCTTCCTACAAATGTAACCCTTATACATGCTCCTGGGCAACCTAATTGCAGGCTTAACCTTACACAAGGATCGGCTTATACATATACTAAATTTACTGCTATAAAACTCCACAATTGTACAGCCCCATTACAGTCACAAATCGCAGCAGGCTAATTTTGAAAGCTTCTCTTCTTCTAACTCTAGATTAAACAGTCCATAAAAAGCTGGCAGGTTCCCGAGGTTCTGGATTAGCAATTTGCACTAACCTCAACTAAACTCAATTCAACAAAGGAAGCAGCTTTAACACTAAGTTTTTACATAACAACTTTTCTGGTGCTCTTTTACACATTCCATCCTCCTATCTTCAAATCGCAACTTCAAACTTAATATACATTATATACTAGCATGCTAACAGCAATAGCAGCAACAGCAATAACTCGCTAAAAACCTCGCTATAGTCTTAATCTTAGGATTGTTCAGCCTTAATCAATAGTCACTACAATACTGCTAAATCATCCTATGAAGTATGGACTGCAAAATTCTACAAAAATCAGCTTTATGAACCCAATTTTCTGCTTTTGCAACTCAATTACAGTAGTCTGATTCTACGCATTAGTACTATTCAAATTGTGTTCTGCAAAATTCATTCAAGAAAAATAACTTGCTCAAAATCGACATTTCAGCATTTATTTATTTATTTTTATCGGGAGTTAATTGATAAGATAATTCAGAATACAGAGAATTAACATGAAAACATTATTCTACAACTCCCCTTTATATTTCGAATTAGAATTTTCACTTCTAAATTGATGAAAATACTGAATTATGCAGGAAGCCAGTAAATCCAAATTAATGAAAGAAGCAAGTAAATTCTAAGCATTTAAATCAAAATTATAATTTTAACATCAAATAAAGGGGAAAATAAGAAAGAAATGGGGTTGAAAGAGAACGAACCTCCAGCAGCAGACTTTCGCTGAGGGCGGAGTATGTACTGTTATAATCCTGCAAGCAATTGTGCAACTATGTAAGAGTAGATTAGAGTTTAACCTTCTAACCATTTAATCGGAAATGATTTTGATTTAATTTGCTTGTGTGATACAGGGTTTAGGTGTCTAACCATTCAGTTCCAAATGATTTTGATTTAATTTGCTAATATGATATAGGGTTTACTTCATTTAGCTATGCAATTCGTTAGTTCCACATATGGAGTACCAATTTGCCTTATTTCGTTTGTTGATCAATAACTTGTGATAATAGGTTGAATATGATCAATACAATACCAAATATAACCGGTAACGAGCCATATTAGGCCGACTTGACTCATGTACAACTCTAGTTTCCGTCAATAATTATGTGCAACTGTGAGTCTGTGACTAATAAGTAATAATACAACTTGCTATGTAATGTCTTTTGGGATAGAGGCATAGAGCTGAATGTTGTCCTTCACTTGCTATGCTGTTCACAATCAATGGCACAATGATACAATTGCAATGGTAAGATAATAAAGTTTATCTATAATAATAGTAGTACTTTCAATATCCATCAAATAGTCTTAAAATGCCCATTAAAGTTTCAATCTTTAACAACCCAGAAAATCAAAGACACCCTCTTTAACCCCATCAATAATTTCTGAAAATTAATTTGCTCCAAAACTCATACCCCAAAAACCGATTTAGTCGAGAGAGAAAAAAAAAGTTAATTTTTAATTTTTGGAGGCTCAGATCTGGAATTCATCAACCAATTTGGTGCAGCAAATTTCAAAAAAGGGAAAAAAATCAACCAAAAGGCGGCAAATCAAAATAACAAGACTTGAGTCTAAGCATTTGAGGAGAGAAAAATCACCAACAAACGCATAAAACCTAAATCAAAATCAAATTGCTGCCAAGCCAAATGGGAAAATTACCCAACTCGAAGAAATTAGCCACAAATCCAAACTGAAATCGACAACAATGGAAAGAACAAAATCATCACAGCCTCATAAAATTATTACTATTATTATTATTATTATTATTTCATGTAATTTGTACTCCGTATAAAATAAGGGGGCGTTTAGTTAACGCAAGAAAAATGGAGTAGAAGTTGTACAAGTATAATTGTTGTTTTTGTTGTTGTTGTTGATGATGATGATTGTTTGAGGGCCGTTTAATTTGGTCGCAGAAATCATCGGCAAAGAGGAGAGTGGCAAACGGTCCTCATAAACTCCCATGGCCTCTCCTTGCCTCTTTCTTGTTCTTTCCATTTACCCTAATTTTGATCACTTTGTGTTGATTTTATAGTTAGTAATTTCTTGCTTTAATGGGCTTTGTTGGCCTGTTTAAACCTTTAACTATCTAGCCATAGCTTAGTTGGCCTCGTGTTCAAGTGGGTCAAACTTAAAAGGTGTTATGGAATATCGTGCTCGTGTCACTATTTCATAAACGAAGCTCATGCATGATTTGGCTCAGTGCCCATTTGTAGTGTCATGGCCACCCTTATTGCGAACCTCATTATTAATTAATTATGTCAGTCTTTTTATGATTGTGTCAAGCTCATGCCTAATTTGAAATATGATGTCCGTGTATCAGTAATGGCCCACCATCATGTCTCTTGTGCTTTTTCAAGCTTACGATGGGTTCATACAGTCAAACCAATTTTTTTAACAAGTGGTTGTGATTTGGTTTGATAAATCGCGTTACAGTAGTCTGTTTGACAAAAGTGAACTAAATGAAATCTAGGATCGATAAAGTACTATAAATGACTTAAATTGTAAAAATTCTATTGCAAAACTAGGCAAACGCCTATTAATATGGCTTTCATTATAGATTTCGACAACCATACAACATCATTTATACAAATTTAAAGCACCACAAAGAATGAAAACCTCAATATACCTTCTAAAATACTACATGCATTAGCACATCTTCCCCACCCCTCCACCTCTCTTTGTTCCTCTTCTTTTAGAAGTAGGAGAACATTTTGCACCCATTCAGCCTCAAAGTATACTTGGGCCCACAATTGTTACAAAATTTTAAAAGCCCATTTAAAATATTACATGGCAATTGCAATAGCATTGCAAATTTATCCCTTCTTTACAACACAAAAATGTGGAGCTTCATGCTTGTTCTGCCCCATTCAATTTACTTGGGCCGCCCAATCTAAATCTACAAGCCTCAACTGCATCATCAATTGACAAAAATACAGATTCTTTGCCAATTACATCAATGAACTTTGAAGCTATCAACTTCTCCATTACTTCAATCCTTGGATTAACCAGTATCATCTGCATTTTTATGAACAACCAACTATAAGTCGCGATCTTTTAACACATACTATAAACATAAAACAAAGAATCCGAGAAGTATATACTCAACTAGAGAGATGAAAGAATGTGACATACCTTGATTTCTTTTGCTCCTAGGAGTCTTTTCAATTCGTACAAAGCCTCAATTCCGGTCATGTCTATAGTTGTCACTCCTATAGTAAGAAAATATCGAACTTTTCAACTCTCTACCCCACATGTTGATGATATATTAATGTTTGAGACATGAAAGTGAGATGAATGTAATTACCTCCTAATTCCAAAATAAGGTGCTCAACGGAATCCCCTTGATAATCCTTGTTCAATTCCTCATCTCTAATCCACCTTAGAACTCTGCATGACATTAAACACAAGTATTTAGCTATAAGAACATCCTAAGAAACTCTGGGGCTATAAACGAGTTTGATACTAATCAATCACCTTTCTCGAACATATGTGCTGTTTGAGTATAAAATCGGGGAGCCTAGTTGAAGAATCAGGACTCCTGCAGTCCCTTGTGCTGTAGGGTATTGCTCTATGTCGCGATACAGATTTGTGTTAGGAAGGTTCCCTAACTTACAGGTTGCTGGCCTTGCTGTGTATAGTAGTGCCCTTATAATTCCCAATCCAATCTGCAAAATGTATGAATACATTAAACCAAGCAAAGAAGTAAATTTTCTGAGTACATAAAAACAACATCAAAAGACTCAGATAAACGAGGCTATTCTTACCGACATCCCAAGGCCAATATCCATACTGAGGAAGGTGACTCCAAAGAAGGCAACCATGCAAATACAGAAGTCAAATTTATCAACTTTATAGAGGTGGAACGCCTTGTCATACTCGATTAGACCGAACATGGCAGACATGATGATTGCAGAAAGAGCAACCATAGGAGTGTAACTAAACAAAGGTGCCAAGAACAACAATGTCATCATCATAATTATCGCCATCACCACATTGGACATTTGTGTTCTGCATCCTGCATTGAAGTTTACAGCAGTCTTCGAAAATGGCCCTGCATATATACATACATAAGAAACACACATAACATATAAATTTGTTAACATGAAATCCTGATCAAGTCTAATAATTTTTTTTTTTCAGAGTTGAAGAAACTTGGACAAACCTGTAGTCAAGTAACAAGAAGTAAATGAGCCAACAATGTTCATAAGACCAAACGCGATCATCTCTTTGTTACCATCAGTCTGTTGATTCTTCATTATCGCGAAACTTCTTCCAATGGCAATTCCTTCCTGTTACATTAGATTCCATACCTCAAATTAAAATTTTTCTTATTCTGATTAATGAATTCAATTATTTTTGGAACATTAACACTAAGTACTGATTAAAGCAAAGACGAATTAGTAGCCTTACAGCAAGACCGAGAATAGCTGTAAGTATTCCAGCTTTAATAGGTGTAGCAATGTACTTGGGATCAAAGTTCAATTGTTTAATGGAGGATGGATTGATCCCTCTATTCAAATGACCAACCTGCAATATGCACCATCAATCGTTAATTCAATGGAAAAATCGTTTCTAACATAGGAAAATGATAAACGTAACTCTTAACCTATGAATAAAATACCAAAACTAAAATAAGTCCAACATTCCAAAGGTATTGAAACATGTCATGATTTTGCAACTTAATACATGCTAGAATACATTTTAAACCCATCTATGATCGTGTAACGTTTATTGTTTGTATACCTAGATCACGGTATATAATTTTGTGACGTTTGTGTTATGGTCTTATGAAGTGTTCAAGACAATTTCATGTAATATTTTGCCTAGTCAATTTGAATATAAGAGCAGTATGTAACAAAATGTGGCAACTCACTATTTGGACACCAAATTTTTCGGCATGGGCAAGGTAGGCGAAAAGGCCGCCGACTATGACAACCACCAGAGGAGCCATGGCTGAAATCCAAAATAGCTTTGGTCTTTTGGTTTTCTGTCCACAGAATCAAAGAAAGGATTAAAAATAAAATATAAATTTGCATGCTAACATGATTCACAAAATCACGAGTTATAGAATCTTTGAATTACATTACATTATAATTATCAGCATATATATTCCTTACATCACGAGTCATACAGGATCAAGTTTTGGACCGTCCAAAGATCCATTTATACACTATGCCAAAATGTCAATCATGTGTTGTTACGTTTATAGAGATTTTTTTTAAAACAAATAATAAAGCGCATTTAAATTAATTCAAGGACGCCCATGTTTATCTCTGTGATTGTTTATCCCAGGACGTTTTTGTGAATAAATCAACTGTTTTTTTTTTTTAATCAAAGACGAAATTAAAAGTAAATGAAAAAGTAGAATAAGGAAGGTAAAGAGAGGAGTCTAACCACGTATCTAGTGAACTGTAGGAAAACAAGGAAGATTATACCAATAAGTGCACTCTGCCAATGCCACTGCATATACACACAAATAATTCAAACATTAAAATTACAACTCAATTCAATAACTGCTAATTTGACTATCGTTACAACATACAAAGGGGAGTGATGATGATCTGTTTCCTCAATCATGCAAGTAATGAGAAAAATTCAAGTTTGCAACTTATAACTTGGGACCCACTTCATCCAACAAAAATCAAACAGAAATTGTTGAATGATACAAGACTAAGCTTTACCTTTAATCATATATTCAATCAAAAATCAGAAAAAAAATATGGAGTGTTCCATTAATAATAAGATGTACTAATATATGTACGTTTAAACATAATATTGTATCTTGTTACGGACAAATGTACAGTCGAGTATATTTGTATAATTTTGTTTTTCAAGGTAAGATGAAGGACCCTATTGAATCAACATTTCTAAAAGATTAAGACAGTTCAACTCTGTAGGTCAACCCTTGAGAATAGAGGGAACGGGGGAGATAGGGGAATCTCCCTACTCTCATGTAGTTGGTGCCCTTGGTGGGCTCGAATTTGTGACCTCAAAGGGCTCACAAGGCATATGCATTTGTGCATATGACGGTACATACAAAATATGTCGCGTATTTATAATTTCATATTGTATGTACTACCTCCGTTACATATTATTTGCAACGATTAGACATTTTTTCTCTCTACTTTATGTCAAATCGTTGTAAATAATATGTAACGGAGGTAGTATTAATCATCAGTATGGTGATTTAAAGGTGAAAACAAAAAACTCATTTTTGTATTTGGTGTGCTTTACAAACTAAGGGAATTATTGTTACTATCAATCAAGGATAATACTAATAAAAGCATAAAACGACATAACAAAGAAGTAGGGCCTTAATCTTTATAATAATAAAACACAGCCATAAATTTAAAGGATAGAATTGAAAAGGTAAGATGTGTAATGTACCTCATTTTTGTGGCTGAGCAAGGTTTTCGTTACTGAGATAATATCAGTCTTAGCAGTAAAATGTGTCAACCCCAAAAATCCCTTTAACTGTTGCAGAATAATTATCACTGCTGTTCCTCCCATAAACCCAGTAATCGTTGAATGTGATAGGAAATCCACCAGAATTCCTAATCTGAAAATTAAATGGAACAAATTTTTTATGTTAATAGGGTTCGTGCAATTTCGGATTAGATTTAAATGATTTATTGCACGGGTGTATGATATAATTAAATCTTGGCCTTCTAAGCTGAAACACACAATATTCAATGCTAAATGTCACACGAAAGAGTTATGAATAAGAAGCTAAAATAGGGATATTACGCCCAAAAGGAAAAGATTGTCTGTCGTTAAGGCATGTAATAGATTAAGAACAGGAAACTATTAGTGTGCGTTGAGTAATTAACAAAATTGTTTTATTGAATATGGAAAATATGTTAAAATCGCTTTATAAATCAAGAAAGTTGTACTAGGAGTATGATTTAATGTTGTGATTGTTGTCAACATTTCCATCATTGAAGTACTTTTGATACAAGTATATACTTAGGTATTTCACATGTGAGCATTAGTCATGTTTGAAAAATCTACATCATAGACAGATCACAGTATCCTACCTAATTTTGATCCAAATTATAGATAATTTGGAACACTAGATCAAATTCATATTTCAAATTTCATCACCTCTTTGGTACTTTTTTCATTATTTTTAGAAAATGATCGATCTTGACACGCTAATTGGTCTCATAAAATCAGCAAAAGGTTGGTGGCACGTCATGGTATATTGGTATATATGGTTCAAAGTAACCAACTACGTACTATAACACTAGGAAAGCACAAATTAATATCATCATTTACAATTAATACTTGCGTGAATTTACATTGTATTCATAATAGATCCAACTCGTTGACTTTAAAACCTAAATTCCTTTGTGACTCTCTGTAAACCAAAAGTTAATATATACAAACAACAATTTTTCCATTTTAGTAAAGTCATTTCGTCGACTTCAATTTTAATTAATTAATAGCAAGCATTAATCATACTAATAAAAAAATCTAACTTATTGTAAAAACTAATCGAATGTGAAATCATTAACTTTGACTCATCCATGAAACCATATGAAAAGTAGAAATGTTTTTGACTAGGAAATGGAGTTATGGACCCCTAAACCAAATATTCAGATACAACCTGGACTATTTCCCAACTCCCCTCTACTTATAATGTTAACACTTTTTAGTATTAAATCACTAAGAAACTCCGATGTGATAGGACAAGGTAATTTAACATACCAACCCATTAAGTCATGCACATAATAGAATAGTATACTCCTATAGTCCTATAACACAAAGCTCCTATGTCACCAAAAGTCGACTCACCATTAAAAGAAATTTGATCGACATATTATTACTATGGGTGTATTCTCTTCATCTTATATAAATAAGTTTTAGGGCTAATTAAATATAATAAACATTTATAAGGTAAACTTATACGGGGTAGTTTATCGTTTAATTAGGCCATGTAATTTATTTACTACAAAGTATAATTGACTCATTTTTTGATCGATCTAAAATATGCACGAAACACTCCGTGAATGTTATGCAATATGCATACATAAAAAGACATGCATTACCTTAATAGACCCAAAGCAGTTTCAATGATTCCACAAAAGAAAGTAGCAGTGAACACCAAGCTGAGATACAAAGACGGGTTGTCCGTTGGCGAAACCGTCTCTCCAATAGTGTTTGCTATGAGTAAGGAGCAAGCCGCCACCGTTCCCACGGCCAAATTCTTTGAACTCCCAAATACAGCATATATAAATGGTGGCACAAAACTTGAATCTGCATTTAATTAATTTATGATTAATTAATTTTGATTGTGATTTTAGAAAGTTTTTGCAACATTTTTTTCTACAACAATTAAGTCTAATCACGTTAAATTGAAAAACACACGGACATCCAATAAGCTAACAAAGGGTAGGTTAAATTTTAGCTTCAACATTAACCACTCCACGAGACAAAGCCACGACTTTACTGATAATAGGGTATTTAATAACGTAACCAATATCATTAAATGAAATAAAATTAAAATCAATTGAGCGTGTTTGAACTTCCAACTACCAATTGATTTACCTGATGGATAATAAGCTAAGTTTTTTTTCGACATATTCTACGCATATATAAATCACAGAAGACAATTAACATATACGTGAGGCCCCAATGTCGCCTTCTAGCCCCCCAATTTACGTATCTTAGACGACGATCTTGATAGACACAAGTCACACTAGTAGACATAATATAGCTTGGAGTCCAACCTATACTTTTATTTTTATCCTTGCTGCTACTGCACCCGTCTTTAATTCTATGTCATACGACAAAAAAATGTTTTATTTCTCTCAGTACACATCATTTTTTCTAAGTCGTGTACAATAATTTTAAGTTGATATTTCAAGATAAATAATATAAATATTATTGGTCTATTGTACTCAGTATATTCTAGTTTTTGCGATCTTGGTGACATTAATTAATTCGTATTCAATTTTAGGACCTACACTTGTTAAGTTCAATTTATTTTCTAGCAACATGGAAAGAATATATTTTTATTTTATGATAAAATGTTTTATTCGTATCTATATAATTAATTTTAATCCCTTTATATAGCATCTATCTTAGCTTAAAAAGTGCCCATAGATACTTTTTATAGAATCTCTTTTACTAATCATTAATGATTTTTTTTTTATCACAAGAAAATACTAAAGAATAATTACTACGGAGTATTTATATAGTTATATGTAAACAAAATAGCTGATTAAAAGTAATAAAAAAAAACAAACCTCAATTGATTTGAGATATAAACTGTACAGATTTGAGATAACTTTTCTGTGTTCAATAGATTAAAAATTAGATTAATCGACCAAATAATTCGTATGTCTAAAGAAAATTTGCATTTGTGATTTATACCACGGACTAATACAAATTGAAAATGACCAAATTCATATGTGCATCTTGCACCAGGTGTATATATGAATCTCCGAGTATAATATAGCTTATATAAATTCGTATATACAATTATACACACGTAGTAAAAAAAAACAAGTTACTATAAAACTGCCTAAGAAAATACATAACCGCATAAACACAGTCAAAGACTAATGCACGATCCACATTAGAAGGAAACTCTAAGGAGTTATATCGATAGACTATTTCTTACGACATTTATAGAAATAAATTCGCTGATAATTTTGTTATATCGATCCAGTATCTCTTAAAATCGGGAGGGAAGTTCTAACCACTCGAGCTATCTTTGACTTTCCGCTAATAATTAATTTATAAAAACGAACACAAACTTTTAAATAAAACGGATGTTCAGTAAATTACTGAACATCCGTTATAGAATGACAATAAAATGTGCAAAAGTTACACTAAAACGCACAAAAGTTACCGTGGCATATATAAGAGTTATTTATGTTTTATTGATAAATTTGACAAAAGTGACACTAAATTTGACAAAAGTGACACTAAATCTGGCAAAAGTATACCCGATGTACAGTAAGTTACTGAAAACCGGATGTATACAAAAGTTTTCCAAAAACGAAAGAAGAAGCAAGAAAAGATGTAGGTACTTACAGAGGCCAATGACGGGAGGAATTTTGGTAAGATTAGCATAACTGATACCTTGAGGAATAGCAAGACTAGCAATGGTAAGACCAGCAAGAACATCATACCTAAAAAGGCTAAAATTATAACTCGGAAGCCACTCGAAAATCGGAACAAAATACTTAATTCCCTTAATTAATCTCTGTTTTGGAGGGTCATTGCTATATCCTCTAAAAGGATCGTCGGGAAAAAATGTTTCAGCAAGACTGGATTTTAATTTTTCTTTAAATTTTCTTGGTTGAGCAAAGTTCACATTGTGGTGATGGGTATGATCGTAATTTCCGTCCTCCATTGTTGTGTTGGTTTCTGGATTTGGAGTTTGTGAAAACAGAGGAAAAAATAAAACAGAGGAGAAGAAATAGAGGGGAAACAGAGGAGAATGAGAGGAAGTTAGGTGTATACGTTAGGGAAAATTGTGGGTTTATATAGAGTGAAAAAATTGTGTGTTTGAGGTAATTAGTGGACTGTGATGATAGAGAAGAGACAGGTAATTTGGATAAGAAGTACGTTAAAATTAAAATTACTTTTTTTTTTTTTTTTTGGGAGAAGATTGAGAGTTGAATTAGTTGATATATGTATTAAAATTTTTTTTTTTTTTTTTGTAATTTATACTAATGTGATTTATATAACTCTTTTTAACATAGTAAAGTGGGAAAAAAAATCATATGGTAGATTCCCTCAATAAAAAAAATTATCATATGGTAGATTCCTTTAAAGTTTCCAAATTACAAATAATCAGGGAATGATGATTAGTTGATTACAAGAGTATTAAATTACTTTTTTAAGAGGATAGTTAAAGTCTAATTAATTTATATACTCTATCACGCCCACTTATATAAGAACGGGTTAAATTGCGGATATGACATGGCTCCTGGTTCAAGATCAACTTAACCAAGCTTATTTCAAATGAAATTTTTTATTTTTTTTTTTTGAAGAAAGGGGGATAAAATTATATATTAGCAGCAATAGAGTTTAGTGGCATCCCATGGGAATGCCCAAAAGATACATCACGAGTGTTATCAGTCATAGTTTATGGATCAATTAGTGCTTATACAATTGACATTATTTTAAATGTAATGAGTTCAAATAAATTCATACGGAGTATAAGTTTAGATTAGTTCAGTTCAGGAAAAGTAAGTTTTAATAAGGGTTAGTCGAGTGCAAATTTCAACTAAAATAAGTTTGCATAACGTAAAACAAGTTCAGAGAATTTAAGATAAGTTTATTATAAGTAAAATTAGATGAATAAAACACACTCTTAGGGTCAAACTAGTGCATATTGTAGATGTCAAATATAATTTGTTTGATATAACAAAATTGGGGAACAATTCATGTTTATAACATTGTTGTAGTTCTTGGAAAATTTGATCGAATATCTTTCAAATAAATTACCTTACATAGTATTAAATTTTTTCGTCAAGCGAAAATCTTCAGTGATCAATCTAATCATTTTCTTTAGTTTTCCAAAGTACATAATTATATAGTAAACACGGGTAACAAATAAATAGCAATGTACTGTCTTTGACATTATTAGGGCTTGTTCTCATTGACTGAACTCAGCTGAACTGAACTGAACTGAGCTGAACTGAACTGAACTGAACTGAATATTTTATAAGAGAAGGAAATTAGGAGCTGAACTGAACTAAACTAAACTGAACTGAACTGAACTGAATTGAATTGAATTGAGCTGAACTGAACTGAACTGAATTTCAACGTAAGAGAACAGACCTTTACTTGATGTCCTGCAAATGCTGTTTATAGTTTATAAAAAAAATATTTATTTCTGGCTGCTAATTCTGTTTAACTTGTGACTAATATGCAGGGATACAAGACATTCAGTGACAATTGTTTTCCAAATCAATTTGCATTGTATTTTGTTTCATAGTGACGATCGATAAAACAAAAAATTGGTACTCGACAATAAGTTGTAATTGTCTACTTTGTTTTCTTATGCTTACTTAAATTATATTATTCCGATAAAATTCAAAATAATAGCAAAATAGAATTTGGAACTCTAAGGGTCAAGTCATAGTAGGGAGAGATAGGAGGGTGGGTCTTTGGGTATGAAATGTATGTGTGAGCTTACATGTGTGTTGTAACACGTAACTATATACAATTCATGTACCGATTGATTATTGGTGTTGCAATAATTGGGACTGTATTATTTGTAATTAAGGAACCGCATGCTTAATTTCCTGCAACAATAACTGGGCGGGGACTGGAGCCCCAAGTCTCAAGAAAAAAAACCTAACAGTTCTAATGAACCATGAAGTCAAACTAAAGGATAAAGAGTTCAATCAAAAATTTATGCCTACCTGCTGGAATTCTGGAAGCAATAGACATCCTCAGCAATTGCACCTAAAATATATGGACCATTTTATTACCTTCTAAGCATTCATGTTCATGAACTAGACACACAAAATTCAACGGTACTAGCATAGGATTTATTACTTGGTACTATATTACTTACTACCAAGATTGAACCTGAGATTCAAATGGTGGAGCATCCATAACTCTTGTGTTATGGTTCACATTAAATTATTTTCACATTTAATTAGACGAGTAAAAATATTAAATCAAACACGGAGAATTTATTATTTCTTATGATTTAATGTCGTGGTAGAACCTTGTTGGTCCAAAATGATGATCTAAGTTTGTACAATGAATTACATCATGCAATGTTATAAGTTTGAACTACTAAAGAGTTTTCGTACAAACAAAGGTTTTTTTGTTTGACCTTAGTTAGATGATTAAAATGAAGTTTACTTGAAGTAGATGTGACCAAATAAATGACTCGAATTAATAAAAAAAGAATTTTCAAGGATCTAAAGGAATCGTATGTTTTGAGATTACCATATCATGTTAATTTTAATGTCAATATATAGATAATGACATGAAGCACATGATTAGTAAGATAATAATTTCTTTATTATTAAAAATAATGGTTATTGGTACGTAGAATTAATTATTGGCTAGAAAATTTTCCAACATATCTTTTGCATGCTAATGTAAAATAATTAAATAGAAAACTAATAGTATAAATATTGAACAAAGCATAATCGGTACCGATTTAAGAACTTATGTATTGTTCAATAATAGTCCTTATAGTTACGGTAATGAAGAGCCTAGCGATACATATTTGTGTCGCTTTAATTCAAACTTGTAACATATATAGTACATCAGTACATGTTAGTCACGATGAGATCATATGACATAATGTTGATGTACAAAGACGGATTTAATTTGAAAAATGTCCTACCTAGCTAGCATTTTCGATGAAATTGACAAAAACAATAATAAATAATGAGGCGATTCTAAATCATACGTAAGAATAGGTTTATTGCTCATCAAAAGACAAAGACAATGAACCGTTGAAACTAGAAAGTAAGCATTAGTGTTGTGTTGGTATCAAATGTTGCTGAAACCCTACCTGCTGCGTTTTCAAACAAGAAAATCGAGTAAAAACAGTTGCAACAACCAACGTTAGTTTACAAGTGTGTTGATCACTATCAAATAAAACCTTCCTTGGTTGTTCACTAAGGCAGCAGCCATTGACAACCTTATATTTCCCAGGTATTAGCTTCATCATACCCTTTAATTGATGCATTATAAAAGGAATTATTGATAAATTTTGAAACAATATGGAATGGGCTTGGGCAATCTGAACAAGGAGGAGGAGAGTTTGGTCCACAAACTAGGCTTTGGAGCTTCCACACTAAAACCAATTGACAATAGTAGGAGTAACTCCTCTACCTTATAAAGTGGAACCACTTCTCCTCTTTCTCCAATGTGGGACACTCACAAGTGGGATACAATGGGTTTCAACAATTATACTGTTGAAAACTAAAGTTTTTTGGACTGGGTTGCCCATTTTTCTAAAGCATCATTATGAATCATCACTTGTAGCTTAAAGGGGGAATGAGTGAATGACAAATGAATCATTATAATAAAATCATATATATGTGGTCTTACAATCCCCTAATTATACTACAGTATTTTATTTTTCATTTTGATATACTCGCGCTTGTCTTATGTTAAAATTAAGGTCTTGTTAGGTATCGTATTTAGGTTTCAGTTTTTTGAAAAGTAAAAATAGCTACTCATCCCTCCAATTTTTTATTTATTTATTTTTTCTTCTTCTCAACGTAATGTTGAAATATTGATGGCCAAAATGTGCATCGGTCAAAATAATGATACACTAAAAAAAAAAATGGAACGAGTATTTGAAAACTAACCTGAATAGTTAAGTTTATGATCAAGTATAAGTTCATCATACAAATTAGGTCATATGACCTTTTGAATCTAAAAACAAAAATTGAAAAACTATAATAGCACCATCACCACCACCAACAACAACAAAAACAACAATAAGCCTGAAATAAAGCTATATATCCATTTTCCAATGAATAATACAGAGTATGATATATCATATATGTGTTCCTTAATACTTCCTCCGTGTTTTTTTAAGTAACACACTTTCTTTAAACGGCCATTTTTTTTTTAAGGTGACACACTTTCTCTTTTAGAAATTCCTTACATTTTAATAATATATCCTCACCCCACTATCTCTTACTATATCATTTCTCATGGTACAACCATTACGCTTTTGCACTTCACGTCTTCATGTGACAACAATTTTTTTTTTTGTAAAAAAACATTTTCGATCCCTTGCATGTCAGGTTAGGAGTGTTGACTTCAAATTTCGGCATTAAATTGCACCTACACTACTTATAACATTAAAATAAATTTTAAATTCCCCTTTTTCCTATGGAAATTAATAGTGTACATAAACTAATTATAAACTTCAAATATATAAGTAGTACAAGTAATTAAGTTTTTGGTTGACTTGATTCTTTGATATGGTATTAGGGTCATTTTAACAAAAATGTCGTGAATCTAAGTCTATTCAATTATATACTTCCTCCGTTTTTTTAGTTGACGCCGTTTAACTTTTACACTATTCACATACGAGTAAAAATCTTTGACTTGCTTTTGTGGTTTATAGGTACGATAAAACATATTCATTTGGATCTTGTTTGAATCGCTTAAATATATATTTTATTAATATTTACTTTTTATAATTTTATAATATTGATAATTAGATATATTAATCGTTAAAAAACATACGTTAAGAAGCGTGATAATAAAAAGATGTCAACTAATTAAGCGTGATCATTCCTTCTCTCTTTTTCCCTCAAAATTACTAATTAAGCAAAAGCCACATAAGAAGAATGAAGTTTGTAGTTTTCACACTATTGTTATTTTACTGTACTATTTTCTTACTATTCGAACTTGTTATGAGTAAGACTGAAAAGGAAATGAAACACGGATTGAATATAATAGGGTGGGTATATTCTGAGTTGGAAATAATAATGTAGTCCGTAAAAAGTAGAAACTCTTTTTGGAACCGTCGACGTCGTCACTCACTCGCCCCCTCCCACACGGTCACTAATTCACACGCCAAGTCTTTCAGCTCTTTATTAGCCTCCATTTGGACCATTTTTTGGTTTCATTACTATGATTTATCCTTTTTTAATGATATTATAGATTGTGATTTATCTTCATGCTACATTATAGTGCATTACCATCAAGCCATGGGCCCATGAGCAATAGATTAATCTCTTTCATTAAAAAAGTGTGTAGAAGTTTATGATCTAAGGGCCTGTTTTCTTACGTTGAAATTCATTTCAGTTCAGTTCAGTTCAGTTCAGCTCAACTCAATTCAGTTCAGCTCCTAATTTCCTTCTCTTACAAAATATTCATTTCAATTCAGTTCAGTACAATTCCTAATTTCCTTCTCTTATAAAATATTCATTTCAGTTCAGTTCAGCTGAGTTTAGTCAATGAGAACAGACCCTAAGTCATTGAACAAAAACAGGTGGTACGGTTAAGGTTAAACCCATGAACCAACCCACATCTGAGTGCGTGAGTAGAAGTATTTGTCCCACATTAAATTGAAAGAATGAAAGATCGTCATAAATGAGGGGGGGGGGTGTTGGAATGCGCATCCCATATTGAAGAAACAAGGAAGTTACATTCAATTTATATTAGAAGATTAAGGACTACCCCCATTGAATCATTGTCATACGGTTTTGAGATGGAACCTCTTCACACTTAAAGTGGACTTTCATATATATATATATTATATATTATATATATATATATATATATATATATATATATATATATATATATATATATATATATATATATATATATATATATATATATATATATATATATATTATATATATATATATATATATATATATATATATATATATATATATATATATATATATATATATCGTGCATGAAATATACAGAAGATGAGTTATTTCTGTTATTGCCATTGATTTAAGTTATTAAATTTAGGGTGAAAGAAGAATAGAAGAATTTGATTTCTTTATCTTTGGGTGCTTTAGGGGCAAATTAAGATTTGTGTTCCGTCCTTCCATTTTCGGCCGAAATCGCTTGTGTTTAATTTTAATACATTGTACAAATAACAGAAATATCAATTCGAATTCAATGGGATGCTATAAAAAGGCATAAAAACCAAATAAAGAAGACAAAATAAAATAAGTGGATAAATTGATCCAATCCTCTGATTTGCCTTTCTGTAAACATGTTATAGCTCAAAAGCTTCCATTCAACTCATTTTAGCTCTTTATGTTAATGTATGTTCAATCGTGCTCATGGAGTAGACAACTAGAGCATGAATGCATGATACTCGTGATTGAAAGCACTTAACTTGCTTTTGGTAGGTAAATACTAGGGGTGGGACTTTTCAAACCGAACCGTGAAACCGCCCGTTACCGATCCGAACCATCACGGACCGATCCGTTTATAAACCGATAAATATAAACCGAAACCGAACTGAACCGTTCAATATCAAACCGAAACCGAATTGAACCGCTCAATGTCAATCCGTTACGGACCGTAAACCGATAACAAACCAAACTGCGCAAATCCGAACCGAAACGAAACCGAACCGAACCGAATGGTTTATAAACCCGTTAATGACCCAAACCGTTTATAAACCGAAACCGTTTAAACCGAAAAAAAAACCGTTTAAACCGAACCATTTGTAACCCGCTAACCGTTTAAACCGACCCGTTTATGAACCGAAACCGTTTAAACCGACCCGTTAATGACTTAATGAGTTAATGCACATCAATATCTGACATCTCTATAGTCTATATGTATATTATATATATCTGTGAGTCTGTGACTGTATATCAGTATATATAATAAACTAATAATAACTTAATAAGTAATAATACTAATAACTAATAAAGTAATGAAAATCTAACCATTGTTTTTCATGGGCATTCAATCTAACCGTTGTATATTTGACTATTCGTACATTAGTATTGCATAATGATTTCATCACCACTTTAATTAGTGATTTCGTCCATTTAACTTATTAAGTTGTTTGAGTTAGTAATCTAAATAAAGTAACAAACTAAATAACGAATCCATTTAATCTCGTGTAAGTTATAATTTATAAGAAATGCAATGTTTGGAAATGGAAATTGATTCAATACGATATTGTTAATGTATATGTAATTACAGATTAATTATTATGTATATCATATCGTACGAATGTACGGTTGGTATCATTATCATACTATCATAAGTATCATTGCCTCATTGAATTATTGGTATGTACTACAATCGATAAACATAATTACAAATCTGATTATTAAAACTTAAAAGTTTAAAACACTTGTTGATCAATCTAATTGAATACTTGTACATTCTTAATTATCGATTTATCGTATTATAAGTATCAACTCATTAAATCATGGTCATGACGCGATCTTTAAAACAATCATGAATTCATGACCCAAACCGCTTATAAACCGAACCGACATAATCCAAACCGTTCATAAACCGAACCAATTGAATTGTGTAAACCCTCTACTAAATCGGCCCATTTCAAACTGAACCGACATGATTCGCACCGTTTATAAACCGAACCGATATTGACCCGGGTAAATCCGCCCCTAAACCGACCCATTTCAAACCAAACCGGCTTGATCCAAACCGTTTGTAAACCGAACTGACATTGACCCGGGTAAACCCGCCCCTTAAACCGACCCGTATCAAACCGAACCGACATAATCCGAATCGTTTATAAACCGACCCGCTTATGACCCAAACCGAATTTAAACCGCAAAGAAATAAACCGAAACCAAACCGAGCCGTGACTAACCCAAATCGAACCAAACCGACCCGCCAGCTAAACTAAACCGTTTCAATCCGAACCGCTCCAAACCGAAACCGACTCAAACCGAGGTCAAACCGAACCGCCAGACTGAAGTCCCACCCCTAGTAAATACTAAATAGTATGAAAATCCAGTAAAATCCCTTTTTTTGTTATTCATGTATGAGTTAATCGTTTTATATTACTCCATGAAAGATACGTATAATTCTTTGTTTAAAATGAGGTAATCCCCTTTAATCATCAATTGATTTCAAGATAGAAATACCCCTGGCCTGGTGGACTCAATCACATTAGGCCATATATAAGAATTAAAGTATATATGGAAATATCACTATTTAAGAGTACTCCGTATGTAAGAGTAGTATACCGTATATGGACATTTTTTTTTAATTATTGTAGGAGAAAGTAACGCGCCATTAACAATGAGATCGATTTCTTTCGTTATTTTACCAAAAGGGACATCGCATGTGTTAATATTGTAATATAAAAGATACTCGTGTTTGCAAAATAAAAGAATATAATAGAGTGATGAAGTAAGTATACCATTACTTATTTGTTTTTTTTTTTTTTTTTTTTTGAACACCTATTAGTTTAATCAAAACTATAGCTTCAATGTTAATGAATAACTTATAAGAGTAAAAGTCACATTTTTACATCATTGGTACAATGGTTCTTATTACGAATTATTGAATTAAGTATATATATACAAGGAATCAAGGAGGGATTATATTAATTAATCTCATGTCATTATTCAATACTTCTTTATAGTACTCCTAGTATCATACAAGTATATATTAACAAATTATCATAATTCGTACATATTAGCCGACCAAAATATGCATTATTATTCTTAGTTAAGTTACCAGAATACCTAGGACATTTCTACGCATGCATAAATGTAGATCACTTTCATTCGAAAAATTGAACGTGAAAGGTTCAAGGCACCATAGAAATACTATAATTATCAACGCGGCAACATAAATTTTTTAATTTAATTTACGTGATGAAAATAAATTCTTTCAGGAGATTCAACACTGTCAAGCTAGACAAAATTACATTTGAGTTTGACTAAAATAATTCATGTGACAAATTATTTGATTATGTTTTACGTCAAATATTAATTTGACCATCTTTGATGATGATGTGGCATATAAAGCTCGACAAATAAATACAAAATAAATTATTCGGCATAGAAAGTTGAAAGTTACTACACGCAAAATTAATAAAAGTTGAAATTTTAATGCTAGCGATGTCCTATCTTTTCTATAATCTAATTTACCATTATCGTTGTTGGTCTTCTTTCCTATTTCTTTTTCAATGTCTTCTCTACGTGGTGCAAAATTTCACATTCTACTTGTCGACTTGAGAATTTCATCCTAAGGGATAATTATGTTAACGACATCGTATAGTACTCGTTTGATAGATGATAATTCCTAATGAAAGTGTTTATGTAACAAAATTTAGACCTTAATACGGAGTGTGAATTTAACTTTATCTTTTTGTAAATTAATAGTAATTTGACTACATATTATCTGTACGACCGTACTTATTAACATGAATCTCATAAAATTCATTTAATTTTTTTTTATAGGTGTAAATCAAGGTTGTTTGGGTCCAATTTAGTCCAATTGGGCCTAGGCATTAAATGATCCAATTAAAAGCCCAAGGTCAAGGTTCAACTCTCCAATTGTGCTAAAGTCAAAGGTCAGCCCTCAAAGCAAGCCAATTGGGCTAAGGCCCAACCTCTCCATGTATGAAGAGGTATAAAAGCCATCAATATTCATACATTCAGGTATTGATTCATTAATTCACAGATTCACATATTATTCACAGATTCATATATTCTCATATATTCAAGCAAAGCCTCAAGCAACTAATTCTCCTGCATAGTGTTCTCTTTCTACACATTGTACTGACTTTAGCATCGGAGGGGCCTTCCTCGGCAACACCCCCGAGGCTAGTTTACGTGTGTTTACTGTGCAGGAAACCTTCGGCCCAGCATAACTTGGACCGAATCCAGTCTTCTCCGTTTCAGCGGACCTTCGGCAAGGTCCCATTGTTTTCACCCGAAACAATTTGGCGCCGCCTGTGGGGAAGACTTTCAAAAATCTTTAAGCCAAATTTCTAACCAAGATCATCTTGCAATTATCTTAGTAGCAATGGCTAAGAACCGCAAGAGCAAAAGCCTCCGTCAAGGAGCGGGCGAAAAGCCTAAAACCCCTACACCATCACCCTCGCCGGACCGGAACTCTCCCAAGGGTGCCAGCTCGGGGGGAGGATCATACAAGGAGGATTCCCTTTCTCCCGTAATTCATGACTCTCATTATAGGCCGAGTCACTCTCGGTCTAGCAGGGGTGAGTCCGATCATAGGACACATTCAATGCCCCAAAGCCAACCATCGGCTGCGCGCCCTCATTCCCATACTCGGCCGAGGACCCCTTTGACGGGGCCCAGCTCGGAAGAGGTGGCAAGAGCGCTGGCAGTGCTCATGGAGGCGATGAGGGCACAAAATATGCCACCACCTCGTGATCGAACTCCTCCGCATACCCGGCATCAGCGGAGGAAGTTAGACCATGATGGTGGGAAGCTTCCTTCCTTCCGGGAACTGGAAGAGTGGGAAGAGGATTCCTGGAAAAATGAAAAAGAGAGGAAAAAGAACCCTCAATTTTTAAAAGGATCCTCATCCTCAAGACCAGAAGCGCATAAAAGCAGCAGCTCAGCTTCTCGGCCAGAATCTACTCACCGAGAACCTGAGACTGTTCGCCGAAGCGTCCTTGACCGACTCGGCGGCAAGGAACCGAGCGTGCGCAGTCGCCTCTCGTTCCCTGCAGCCGAGGCCCAGACTTCCCAGCCAGGGACGAAAACCACTCCTATCTCTCTAAGAGGGCGGAGCGCGGTCCCTTCGGCCAGGAACAAGGGCAAAGCCGTTATGCTACCCGCCAGTTCACCATTCGAGCAATAGATACTGGAAGAGCGCGTACCCACGGTTAAAATACCGTCGCACATCACATACGACGGGACCTCGGATCCGAAGGATCACGTGGCCTCGTATGAGACTCATATGCATCTTTGCCCCAGATCCGAGGCGACTTGGTGCAAATATTTCCCAACCACTCTCAAGGGGGTCGCGCAAGCGTGGATCTCCAAGGGAGTAAGGCAAGGCTCCATAACAGGGTGGGATGATCTGTCCTCCAAGTTCAGGAGCAAGTTTTCCACGGCAAACCGCCGAGAGAAGACTACTGCAGAGCTCATGAGTCTACAACAAGGGGAAACCGAAAGCCTCCGAGACTATCTGACCCGTTTCAGTAACGAGTCATCCAGCGTCTCTCAGCTGGACCAGGGGCTAGCCGTTTTTGCAATGCAGAATGGCCTTCAGCCCGGAAAGTTCCTAGACTTCATGGTCATGCATACCCCGCAAACCTTGGAGGAAGCTCTGAATGCCTCGGATAAGTTCATCCGAGCCGAAGAATGGAACAAAGCAAAAACCCAACCTCAATTTGGGGGAGGGAAACAAAGGCAAATACCCTTGTCTGAAGGCCAAGGCCATAAGGCAAAGGGAAAGTCAAAGGCCTCGGAGCAATCTTTGGCCCGCGACCCAAACAAGGAAAGATCTGCCTCATACACAGGCAGATACGAGTCCTACACGCCGCTCTCTCTTCCACGCGCCAAAATTTACAGCGTGACGAAGGAGGAGCAGAGTTACCGAAAGCCGAGACCACTCCCAGAGTGGTATCAGCGAAAAAATAAAAATCAGTGGTGCGAGTTCCACGAGTCTTTGGGACACAACACTGAGGAGTGTATCCAACTGAAGGACCAGATAGAGGACATGGTCCGGAAGGGATACTTGAAAAAATACATCGCGGATCACCGCGAGAAAAAAGAATCCGAGAAGTCAGCAAAGGACTCTCGGCAAGACCTCGACTTCCCCCGGAAAACAGTAAAAAGACGGAGGGGAAATTCCCTCCGATCAATGTTATCTCGGGAGGAATATACTCTCGGAGGGAGCACAAGCGACACCTTAGAGCTTTGACTCACCAGGTGAACAACGCTGACATTCAATCTCCCCAGTCGCCGGTGCCGAACATGACGTTCACAGCCGCCGACTGCCGGGGGATTACGTTCCCTCACGAGGATCCGTTGGTGATCATCGCCACGGTGGCCAACCACGACGTCAGTAAGGTCCTTGTTGACGGTGGCAGTGGAGCAAACATTCTGTTCCGAAAGGCCTACAATCAAATCAAGTTGAAGCCCAAGCATCTTACGCCGGTACCCTACCCGGTATCTGGGTTCAACGGGGCTTCAACTTATCCAGATGGGAAGGTGACACTTCCTGTCACCATCGGCTGCGATGAGGCAGCCAGGAACGTCATGATTGAATTTTTGGTAATTGACGCTCCTTCAGTGTACAACGTGATTTTGGGGAGACCCATAATTCACGAGATCCAAGGGGTCGTCTCAACTTATCATCAGCTGATGATTTACGTCTCAGACGCCGACTTCCCAGAAAGGATACAGGGCAACCAAAAGGACGCCCGAAGGTGCAACTACCTCAAACCATCCAATAGTCGCCCAGATGACAAGGATGAGGAGGAGAAAGAAAAAGAAAGAGAGCCGAGCACAAAAAAGCCGAAAGGCCTAAGTGCTTCGGCCCAAGGATCTGTACCCAGAGGTAAAGGGCCCGAAAGGGAAAAGGCTAGCTCTTCAGCTGAGCCGCAAGACTCAGAGAGCCAGCCGAAGAACAAAAAGACTGGGACACCTGCCGACATTGGCAGCAGGCCAGATTATGAAGAGTCCAGTCCATCAGCAATGGACATGGACCAACAGACTGAAACAGTTGAGTTGGCCGAAGGAGACGTTGAGAAATGTGTAACAATCGGGATGGACCTTGATCCGAACACCCGTTGTGAACTTATTCAGCTCCTTCGGGACAACAGAGATGTGTTTGCTTTCTCGGCAACTGATATGCCCGGGATAAGTTCAGACCTCATCTCCCATAAGCTTAATGTTGACCCAACGTGTCGACCAGTTAAGCAAAAGAAGCGGAATTACTCCGCCAATAAGAACCGAGACATCGCAGCCGAGGTCAAAAAATTGTTGGAGGCAGGATTCATCGAACCTTGCCAATATCCAGAGTGGCTGGCAAATGTGGTGATGGTTCAGAAGCCCAATGGTACCTGGAGGATGTGCGTTGACTTCACGGACCTAAATAAGGCTTGTCCAAAGGATTTCTATCCCTTGCCGAGGATCGATCAGCTAGTCGATTCGACAAGTGGCCATGCCTTGCTTAGTTTCATGGACGCATTCTCGGGGTATCATCAGATCTTTATGCACCCCGACGATCGAGCAAAGACAACATTCGTCACGAACGCTGGGGTGTACAATTACAAAATGATGCCCTTCGGATTGAAAAATGCGGGGGCAACCTATCAAAGGCTGGTGGATCAAGTTTTCGCCGATCAAAAGGGCCGAAACATGGAAGTCTATGTTGACGATTCGATCGTCAAAAGCAAAAAACCAGAGGACCATGTAAAGGACCTGGCTGAAACTTTCGCCACCTTGAGAAAGCATCAAATGAAGCTGAATCCGAAGAAGTGTGTCTTCGGCGTGAAGTCAGGGAAATTCCTTGGGTTCATAGTCAGCAAAAGGGGGATTGATGCCAATCCCTCTAAAGTCAAAGCGGCGCTCGACCTTCCTGAGCCGAAAACGAAGCGGGATGTTCAGCGGCTCACCGGAAGAATGGCAGCCCTCTTGAGGTTCATTTTCAGAGCTTCGGATAAGGGGTTACCTTTCTTCAAAGCCCTGAAACTCCCAAAAAACAAAAGAGCTCGTTTGGGAGGAAGAGCAAAAAGACGCCTTTAAACAGCTTCGGGAGCATCTGGCTCAACTCCCAACGCTGGCTAGCCCAGCTGAAGGAGAAACTTTGTACCTATATGTGGCCGTTAGCCCAGCCACCATCAGCGCAGTATTGCTGAAGGAAGAAAGTAAAAGTCAGCAACCGATCTACTTCGTCAGTCATACACTGACGGATGCCGAGACTCGCTATCCTCTACTCGAGAAAGTTGCTTTCGCGGTAGTAGTAGCTGCTCGGAAGCTGAGGCCCTATTTTGATTGCCATCAGATAGTGGTCTTAACTGATCAGCCGTTGGAAAAAGTTCTCGGCAAGGTTGAAAAATCTGGTAGGCTAGCCAAGTGGGCTTTTGAGCTCACCGAATTCAGCATCAGCTACCGTCCGAGGGCTGCCATTAAGGCTCAAGCTCTAGCGGATTTCTTGGCCGAATGCTCATACCAAGAAGCGCTAGACAGTGAAAAGAAAGTCTGGACCGTGTTTACGGATGGATCTTCCACCGAAAACGGTTCGGGGGCAGGAGTAGTGATAACTTCTCCCGAAGGCAAATCCTTTGAGTACGCACTAAAGTTTTCTTTTAAGGCCTCGAACAATGAAGCCGAGTATGAGGCAACAATCGCCGGCCTAGAATTGTGCATCTCCCTGGAAGCCGATCATGTCTGCCTAAAAACAGACTCTCAGCTAGTTGCATATCAGATCAGTGGCAGCTACGCGGCCAAAGAGCCCTCCATGATAGCTTATCTTGCCAAGATCAAATCAGTCATTGCAGAGCTGAAAACTTTTGAGGTTCAGCTGATCCCAAGGGGTCAGAATACTCAAGCCGATGCACTCTCCAAACTTGCCAGTTCATCTCTTACCGAGCTGAACATATCTGTATATGTAGAAGTGCGTCGAGAGAGAAGTGTCGACGAAGCACCTGAAGTGTGCTGCGCTGACCCAGAGCCTAGCTGGATGGACCCCATCCTAGCTTTCAAGCTTCGGGGAGAAACTCCCGAAGATAAAGCTTTGGCCTCCAAGATGAAGAGAACCAGCTCTAGGTTCATTGTCTTCAGGGGGGAACTTCTGAAAAAGTCCTTCTCAGCCCCATTGCTGAAATGCGTGGGACCAACAGATGCAGATTATATCATACGGGAGATTCACCTGGCATCTGTGGGAACCACATTGGGGGAAGAACCTTAGCCCACAAGGCATTGAGGGCTGGATATTACTGGACCACCATGATCGCAGATGCTAAGGAGCTGGTTCTGAAATGCGAAAAATGTCAAAAATACGCTCCAGTTATCCATCAACCAGCAAGGGATCTTCAGCCGATCCTTAATCCACTCCTGTTTGCCCAATGGGGACTGGATATACTGGGACCATTTCCAGAGGCTGTGTACCAGAAAAAATGGCTGATAGTTGGTGTCGACTACTTCAGTAAATGGATCGAGGCCGAAGCAGCCTCGAACATTACAGAGCAAACTGTCAGAAAATTTATCTGGCAGAATATCATCACTCGATTTGGCATCCCGAGAGTATTTGTCTTCGATCATGGGAGGCAATTTGATAACTTACCGCTAAAGCGGTATACAGATCAGTTCGGCATCAAACTGGCATATTCAGCGGTATGCCACCCGCAAAGTAACGGACAAGCCGAAGCTGCAAATAAACAGATCTTAAATGCCCTCAAGAAGAGGGTGGAAGATCAAAAGTCCAAGTGGCTGGAGGAGCTCCCTGGAACCCTTTGGTCCCTTCGGACAACTGAAAAAGAGGCAACGGGCCACTCACCTTTTGAACTGGTGTATGGTGCCGAAGCCGTCCTTCCAGTGGAAATTGGCTCTGAGAGCCTTCGAGTGCACCACTTCTCGGCTGAGAATGAGCGACTGATGAGGGAATCTCTAGATTTCCTCGACGAAGTAAGAGACTCAGCCCGAGACAGAATGGCCGCCTATAAGCAGAGAATCAGCAAATTTTATAACCGAAGGGTCCATGCAAGGCCTCTCAAAATTGGAGACCTTGTCCTTCGGAATGCTGCTGCAGTTCAGAAAGGCTGAATCCATGGGAAACTCTCAGCTGCATGGGAAGGACCTTATGAAATCTATGATGAGCTTCAGCCAGGGACATACCGACTTCGGCAGTTGGATGGAACTGAGTTGAAAAATCACTGGAACGCTGATGTACTGAAAAAATATCATGTGTAAACCCTTCGGGGCAGAACAATCTTTGTAAGTACATTTTGAACTAATAAAAGGCCTTGGAGCCGCCATTTATATAAATGTTTAAAACTTTTTATCCTTTCAAAATTTTCTTTGTTCTATCTACTCTTTAAGGGTTTTTTATTCAGCCTCGTCTGAAACCTTCGCCTTCGGGTAACTGGGTTTCAGATTGCTGACAAAACTCGTCTTTTTAAAGAACACTGGTCTTTCAGCTGAAGTCAAACTTCAGTATGACTTGTTCTCCAAAGACATGAGTCCATGGACAATTCTGGGATATTGCCTTAACTGAGCCTTGTATCCCAGAGAGCCATTATCCGAAACATTGCCTTAAGTTGGCCTTGTGTTTCGGGTATCCATTTTTCAAAGATAGACAGAAAATCAAGGATAACAACAACAGTTGAAAATTGTTTAATCAGCCTCGTCTGAAACCTTCGCCTTCGGGTAACTGGGTTTCAGATTGCTGACAAAACTCGTCTTTTTAAAGAACATTGGTCTTTCAGCTGAATTCCAACTTCAGTAAGACTTGTTCTCCAAAGACATGAGTCCATGGAAAATTCTGGGATATTGCCTTAACTGAGCCTTGTATCCCAGAAAGCCATTATCCGAAACATTGCCTTCAGTTGGCCCTGTGTTTCGGATATGCATCTTTTTAAAGAACACATGTCTTTCAGCTGAAGTCCAACTTCAGTAAGATTTGTTCTCCAAAGTCATGAGTCCATGGACAATTCTGGGATATTGCCTTAACTGAGCCTTGTATCCCAGAAAGCTAATATCCGAAGCATTGCCTTCAGTTGGCCCTGTGTTTCGGATATCCAATTTTCAGCTGAAGTCAATCTTCAGTAAGACTTGTATTCCAGAAGCACTGCCTTCAGTTGGCCCTGTGTTTCGGATACCCATTTTAAAGAAGTGAAGAAATTGATTATTCAGCTGAAGCCATACTTCAATTTCTGGGGGGGGGGGGCAAGAAGCACTATCAGTGCAAGTTTATGTTCGGCAGAATGAAAGAAACAGTAAAGCATTCAAAAACAAAGCAGCTGAAGAAAAGAGCATCAAATTAATAATTTATGCTCAAAAATTGAGCTACAAGTTCAATTAAACTGTATCGGCAGCCGCCCACAAGCGGCAAATAACAGCTGCCGAAATACGTACATAAGCAAAAAAATAAACTGTTGTACGACAAGGCAAGCTGAAGCAAAAAACAAGGCAAAAAATTCAGAAAGCGGCAAGTCTAAAGTTAAGCGCATGATGAACCGCAAGATTCTAAAGACGACTGCCCGAGTTCCTATGCTTCAGCCCGAGGATCAGACTGATCAGCGTTGTTGAGCCCCATGGTGGCCTCAGCCCCAGCAGCAGAAGAAGCAGGCTTTGCACTCTGCCGAGCCTCCCTTTCCCTCTATTCAGCCTCCAACTCCATTCTCTCAGCTTCCTCTTCGGCTTCCTCAGCCTTAAGAATTTCAGCTTCGACTGGAGTTGCATACTTCATATGAGGGTCTTCGGGATTCTGGACCCATTCAGCACATTTGGACCAGTCTAGCTTCGACTCAGCATGAAGGCAGACTCTTCGGCATACTCTGAACCCGTTTCTGAAACCCATTTCATATTCTTCCTGGGTATAGACACGGACTTTGAGTAGAGCCTCAGCATCAGCCAGCTTTTTCTGGGTCTCCTCCAAGTCTTCCTTGGATTTCTTCAGCTCATCGGCGATCTTGGAGGAGGAACCTTTCAGCTCATTCAGCTCCTGCTGAACTTGGGAAGCCTTTGTCTGAGCCTGGGCCACTTCTACTTTTTTGGCCATCAGTTGATCCTCAGCCTCATGGAGATTAGCTCTCTGAGCTTCAGCAGCAGCAGCAGCCTCTGAGAGTTGGACATCCCTGGCCTGGAGCAGCTCTTCAGCAGCCATTCGGCTGGCTTCAAGAGCTTCTAGTCGTTGCTGCACTTCAGCTTGTGCAGCAGCTCCTTCCTGAATACGGCTCTCAACGGCAGCCTTGAATTTGGAGACGTCCACTCCCATGTGCTCCTGGAGGAATTTTTCCCCTTCCATCAGTGGGGGAAAAACTTCCTTCTCCATAGCGTCGCAGAAGGTTTTGAGGGCTTCAGCAGCTTTTTTCTCGTACTCCTCACCCTTCTGCTGCTTCTCTTCAGCTGCTGCTTGCTTCAGCTTAGCAAGCTTCAATTCCTCTTCAGCTACCTTCTTTTCGTGCTCGGCAGTGTCTACCCTATCTTGTAGGGTATCTATCAGCTCTACAGTGAGAGTCTGATTGTGCACGAACTGAAAACAGGAGCACAAGTCAAAAAAAAATAAAGGTAAATAAAAATAGAGCTGAATTTTAGAGGAAATAAAGGCAAGGAAAATCACCTGCATCATCAGCAGTTGGTTAAACCTGGCTGGGTCAGGAACTGATCTGCTGGATTCGCCCATCCCAGCAGTGGCCTTCAGCGACCAGATTCTTGCCCTATCTACTTCGGACATGTCAGCAAAATCGCCGAAGTAGGCTGCAGCACCTTCACGGTTCTGACCCCATATGAGGTCCCAGATGTGATCTGGGATTGGAATTCGGGGGGCCGAGAAACCCATTTCTCCGGATTGCAGAGTCTGGAAAGAAGGAAAGGATGACGATGGAGCTTCTTTAGCTTTGGATGGCTCAGCATCATCCTTCTCAGAAGAGTCAATTACTATGACCTCTTCTTCTTCAGGGGTGAGGACGAAAGCCTCAACCTCTCTTGCAATGTCTGCCGTGAAACCCTCAGCACTGGGCATCACGGCATCCTTATTTTTGTGCTCAGCAGCACTCTCCTGAATTGCTTCTTGGACCCCTCCCTTAGATTCGGGAGTTCTCTGATCCACCTCCATCTCAGGAGGTGGCGGAGGGGTCTTTTGAGGTGATTGGGGTGGTGGCCGGGGAACCCTCGGCGATCCATTGCCTTCCTCGGGTTCCCTTATTTCAACGCCGATGGTCATCGGCCTCCGCTAAAAGTCATGAGGGCCGATGATGGCCATTCTTCGGCGCCTTTTCTGAAGAGGCTGCTCGTCCATGTCTGAGTCTGAAGACTCTTCTTGTATTTGGTCTTCGGGATGAACAGGGGCTTTCCCTTCTCTGTGTCTGTTACTCTCTTCAGACTGTAACAGACAGGGGGGAGGAAGAATGTGAGTACAAAAACAAAAAAAAAAAAAAGAAAAAAGAAAAAGAAAAAAGAAGAAAGACAAAGTTTAGTCTGAAAGCTTACCGAGGTCTTCAGCAAAGCCTCGTCTTCTTCAGCTGCCCTAGCTGCAGCTTCTTCTTCAGCAGCTCTGGAGGACCCTTCTCCTCCTTCGCAAGCTTCGAGAACCCGTGCAACCTCTTCGGCTGTACGGGCAGCTTCAGCTTCTTCGTCCAGCAGCTGAAACCAGGGGTCTCTCTTCTTCCACCAAGGCTTCTGCCTCTGATACAGAGCAACAGCCTCAATTTGGAAGTGGGAAGAGTCTAGATGAACTTCCCTATGCCTCGGTTCAGTGATAGACGGGGCCCGATCAGTTACAACTCGTTCTCGGTTGACACCAAGACGAGCGTAGTTAATGCCAACGTTGGTCTCGTCCCGCTCTGAAAAAGAAAAGGGGAAAGGTCAGTTCAGATAGGTTGGCACAGCATAAAAAAGCGAAGTGAGAGAAGAAAAAGAGATAATTAAAAAGCCTCGGCCCCAGCCGAAGAAGCTTACCATCCTTAAACTTTCGGCTGAGGCCAACAACTGCTAGCATGTTCTCTTGGAAAACATAATGCGTATCGGGGAGCCAAGTCTCCGGGATATGCTGCATTCGGCCGCTGCCCCCCCGGTTCGGCAGCTTGCCGAAGATATGTTGTTGATCAAGGTTCGGATCCGGCCCGTTATCTGCGGGGGGACCTAGACTTCCCATGTCGGGATCAGGCTCAACAAGGTACCGGGGAGCGCTGAAGACGCAAGGGTGGCCCGGATCTGTGGGTGCCCTAACCCAAATCCATTGACCTCTCCAGTCCTTGTCTGAAGAGTCGTTCGGCCACATGGTTAGGTACTGGGGCCGGGACTCAATCCGGTACCACCCAGAACCATGGCTTCCGTGCCCACTTTGAATATTTGGCACTAGCCGATGAAGCTTTTTGAAGCAGTGCAGGTTCGGCACATACTTGAAGAACTTGCAGACCCATAAGTATGTCATCACCCTTCGGATGCTGGTGGGAGTTAACTGACATAGGGAGATATTGTAATGGATCAGCAAGTCTCGGACGAATACGTCCAAAGGGAACCTCAACCCGTACTGAAGCTGTCTTGTGTACACCCCCACATACCCCGGGGGTGGACGATGGATTCTATCGGATGCCGCGGGCATTCGGCACCAATACCCATCAGCTTCAAAAATGCCGTAATGCAACTCAATTTGCTCGGCAAACCGATATTGTTCGGCATTCTCCACCCACCATGAGTAGGGGCGGTTCTTTATCATGGCCGAAGCTACTTCGGCATTCTCCCACTCTGAAAACCCGGGGAGGATATCCCAAAGGACAGCGGGAACTTCATCGTCCCGTCCAGAAGCGCTCGGCCCCTCCGTTCTCTGAGGAGGAGCCGAGGAAATTGGAGTCGCCCTAATCCCTTCAGCAGGGTCAGACTCTGGCCTTTGTCCATTCCAGGTCCCAATCTTGTTCCTAGGATCGGGAATTGGCCTTGCTCTTCTTGGAGCACGGGCTCTACCTCTAACTCCTCTTGCCATTGATTATTTCGAAGAAAAAAGTCGAAAAAAAAGGGAAGGAGTTCGAATTCAAAGAAAAATAAACTGAAATCAAAGGAATTTACCTTAATCTGAAGCGAAAGTTGCCGATTTACGAGTTCGTAGTGGCAAGTCTCAGTTTCTAAGCTTAATGCTCGGGGAATTTGCGAAGTTTTGATGCGGGTTCTTGGTTTCTCTCGAGAATTCTGGGTTTGTGTTGGTGAATAAGTGAGGAGAGATGACGCGCCTCTGTTTATATCTCCAGGAATGGGATACGGGGAGTCCGCGTTTCAATTTCTCTTAAATACCCCACTAAGTAACCGTTAAACACACGATCTTGTGATTAAACTGCCCATTATCCGTCCAACTTCCACAATCATCCGCCTTCACCGTTGTTATCTCATTAATTACGATTTAAATTCAAATTTTTGGATTAATTAAATCATTTACTTCCCTCCTTTTCTGAATTAAATCAAACCCGACCCGTCATCCTTCCAAATCGGGTCTGGGGGGCAAGTTGTTTGGGTCCAATTTAGTCCAATTGGGCCTAGGCATTAAATGATCCAATTAAAAGCCCAAGGTCAAGGTTCAACTCTCCAATTGTGCTAAAGTTAAAGGTCAACCCTCAAAGCAAGCCAATTGGGCTAAGGCCCAACCTCTCCATGTATGAAGAGGTATAAAAGCCATGAATATTCATACATTCAGGTATTGATTCATTAATTCACAGATTCACATATTATTCACAGATTCATATATTCTCATATATTCAAGCAAAGCCTCAAGCAACTAATTCTCCTGCATAGTGTTCTCTTTCTACACATTGTACTGACTTTAGCATCGGAGGGGCCTTCCTCGGCAACACCCCCGAGGCTAGTTTACGTGTGTTTACTGTGCAGGAAACCTTCGGCCCAGCATAACTTGGACCGAATCTAGTCTTCTCCGTTTCAGCGGACCTTCGGCAAGGTCCCATTGTTTTCACCCGAAACAAAGGTTAAATAAAGTTTAATCAAATCTAAAATTCAGACAAGAAAATAAGACCATTGTGCTGATGTTTGGACTAATATAAAATTACAGTGAGTGGTGTCTTAAGTTTGAAGAAATTTTGACCAACTTAGAACTTTCATGATACTTTCATAATTAGAGGTGACGAGGTGAGTACACTACAAAAATAAAAGCTTTTTAGCAACTAAGTTTGGCAACAGATTTTTAAAATGTTGCTAAATAGCAACGAATCTAAATTTTTTCATTGCCTAATTAAAAGCGACATTTTATGCTTTAATTTTTTAATAAAAAATGGCTACATATTTTTTATTTGTTGCTTTTTAAAACAAATTGTCTTACTAGTTGTTATTAAATGGCATCATATTTTTCTCTTGTTGCCAAATAGTAACAAACTATGACAACAAATATTTTATTTGTATTGATTTAGAAACAAACAAATACAATGAATTTTTGAATTGTTTCCATTAGAAACAAGTCTTCTAAACTATTGTTGCTAATTGATAACGCATTATTTTGTTTGTTGCCATTGGAAACGAGTTGTGTTACATATTGTTGTTAATTTATATGTAAGCCACTTTTTGCTGTAATGTATAAAATTATTTGTTGCTATAATGACATCAAATAGAGACGGATTTCAATTTCGTCTCTAATTTAGAGGCGGATTTTTTATTTTGTCCCTAATTTGGAGACAAATTTTTCAATTTCGTCTCTAATATTTTGTTCACTTATTATAAATTACATGCATAGAATTAAACAAATAGTACTTGGTATAGTTGGTAAGAGATTCACCATCTGACTTTGAGGTTGCAAGTTCGACTCCTACCAAATGCAATTCTTGAGACTGGGGATTCAAAGAGCCTTACATGCAAAGTCGAGCTGAGTTGACCTAAACTGAGTGAGATTTCAGATTGGTAAAGGCCGAGATCGGGTTGAACCGAATTGCTAATAGGGATTGGGTTTTTGTCTCGTAGTGTTGATAGCAACCAATATTAATAATTTGTAGCTATTTTTATGAACCAACTTTAATAATTTGTTGCTATTTTTAGGAGCCAACATTAATAATTTGTTGCTATTTTAGGAACTAACATTAATAATTTGTTGCTAATTTTAGCAACAACCAATGGTAATCTGTTGCCAAAGTTGGCAACGAATGCACCACAAACAGCAACAATCATGGAAACTATATTTACATTGATGCAATATTGCAACAAAATTGTTTTGCATCTGGTATCCAAAATCCCATGGCAACAAGCCTTTTTTAGCAACAACAAATTTTTGTTTCCAACCCGTTGCTAAATAGAGTTGGCAACGGATTTTTGGTGAATAGCAACAAATTTTAGTTGATGCTATATTGATTTTTTTTTTGTAGTGGTAAGTGACCTAAGTTCTTAAAATTATAATATTTTACCATTAATTAATTAACCTAATTTATGACTATATTAACAGAAAATTTCTAGATTGGTTAGGCTATACTTTATATTTTTATTTTTTTTGACGGTGGTTAGACTAGCTATACTTAAGAAAATAAAGGTCGATTGCTAGTCTTAGCTTAATTAGCATAGTGTGCATTATTTGTAGATATTTATAATGTCACGAGTTTTTGGAAGCGTTGGATCAATTTATTTTATAGTCATATAGTACAAAAAAAGTAGATATAATGGATTCTTTTAAGTAGCTAGCTAATTGTGATTCGACCCTATCATTTTTTTGCTAATTAAACCTCTAATATGAATTATGAGCCCACTTCCCACCATAATTACAAAAGATTACTTTACAAGTTTACATTAATATCTCTTTGTTAAGTTAATCCCTGATTCTCTAATCCACTCTAGCTTGAATTAAACAATCCAATTCCCTTTTGTTCTTTCTATATATTTAACCATTTCTTTCTTCACTTTCTCAAGCAAGTTTTCACCAACTTGTATATTCGATTCGGACAACAATTATATACTTTATCCTTTTTAAAAATTGTTACATCATGAAATTCCACATTTAATAAAGTATAATTTTGATCATTAAAATTTAATATAAAATTAAATATGATTTAAGTGATTGAGTATTTGGATATATACAATAACATTAATTTAACAACATTTTACACGATAATATCTATTTTAAACAACTACTCGTAGTAAGAAGATAGGATAAACCTAATCTATGAATGAATAAAGTAGATTTTAAGGTGGTGTATGTAAGTATTTTGGAACAGAGAAAATATATATTCGGACCTTGCAACTTATTGTTCAAACTATATTAAGCTGTTTTAAGCCTTCGATAGGAGCTACCTTAGCCCATGTGCCAAAATCTTTTTATTTAGATTCCTCTCTAGGAATCTAGATACATGTAAGTTTTAAATACGTGGATAGCGCTAATACAATATTGAGTCCGAATTTTAGTCTTTTATTTGTTCATTTATTTTTAATGTATGTATAAATATTCTGCATATCTTATACGAAGTATATCTTTTATATATAGAATACTCCGTAATAATTTAAACTATTGTTCTTATTTAGTTATTTACATTAGTTTTGCAACCTTCTCTATTTAAACTGTTTCATGCATTAGCTAATTATTTTTGTGTACATATTCTTACGGTAAGCACATGTTACTATACTATAGGAAAATAGCATTGCATGAATAATGAATAGTATACCTAAAAGGCTAAAAAGAGTGTTCAAAACTTAACTTTCATTGTTAAGACACAAAACGATCTAAGATTTCCAATTCATTTATTCAAATCAGATACTTCATTATTACTTCCAAATTCATGAATTCTTCTAATATTTATATCTAGCTACCCATAATTTAGTTATTATATATATAATGAATACATCAAAATTTATTGGTCATATAAGTTGTATATGCTAAGAACAAATGGATTGCCTAAATTAGGCCAACTTCGTAGATTACAGTGAACCATGTGTTCCTTGAATTCCAAGATATAGCAAGCGAGGTAAGAGTAGCCAATAAATTGGCAACTGAGCAACGAGAGATCTTGAATGACCATACACGCGATATGATGGATGTAAAAATATAGAAATCACTCGTAGAGTTGTAGGCATAGGCCTTATGTATGGTGGCTCATCGGTGATGAGCTAGTACTTGTACGTAGGATTATAGGTAGGAGATTGAATTGGGGGCATAGTTTTGTAAGCCATTGGATAAGATCGGAGGTGTTATTGTATAGTGCTCTAAAGGATGCAACATGAGATATAGAATAGAACATACATGCTAGCTAATTGCAACTTATGTAAGCATAAAGTGAAGAGAAAACATCTTAATTGTTTGGCGTCACTCTACTCATTAGCCAGTAGTTGTTATAGTGTGGTGGAATAGAAGTCTCATGTTGTTATAATTGTGTTATTGAGTTTTCTAAGAGGCCAAGTGGTCATGTGGAGTGTTTTCTCCTCACCCCAATATCTTGACTTGAGAATAAGGGTGTACCGTGTACAATTAAGGAGTAATGCTAGATCGACTATGCAAGTAAGCTAAGTGTATGTAATGAGTTAATTAGTTGGTGATCGACATTCTATTAATTTTGTTACTTAAAATTTTAAGGCTTAAAGCACGAACTAACTAAATGGATTTATTTATGTCGTCTCTATATATGTATGTTAACCTGTCATATATGAAAGTAAATTCGAAAGGGCAATGTTATTTAGGGTTACAATATGCTAGAAGCATAGAAGAGAATGTTTGTTGAATTTGGAAATCTACTTGTACCCCATTACTAGAACCCTCACTTGTCACGTTTTGTAAGATTTTTCTAATATAAATGTATATAATAATATTATTATTTTTGTTCTTTTGTATGTAATAATAAAATATAATACATAAACTTAACTGTAAAATTATAATCATTGAGCAATACATAATCGATAGAGATCTAGAGCACTAACCATCAGTAGTAAGTCGATCATAGAAGATCGATCCTTAAATTCAACCAAAAGCCACATATAATATTCCACTATCTAGAGGATTATCTATGTCTTTTACTACTCATACATGCCCATTCACACTTCAGAAAAGTCAAAAGTATATGTATGTGTGTTATTCGTGAAATAGTGGGCAATTAAAAAATAAAATTTATGAACATGCATGGAATTATGGGAATCCTCGTATGTGAGTGTGGTGCATTGAAAAAAAAAGGCATATTATAAATTGGACTCTCTCTTAATGATATTGGATGTGACCAAATCTATAACAAAATTTATGTTGTGATTGTTAAAACTATAGATTTGTATCAAGAAATGAATCAGTATTGTAGGAAATAAAATATACTCTGTATAATCAACTTACAAAATGAAATGTGAGTCGAATTATTTAGTATATATAAGACATGTGTAAAACACTGTCTTAGAAGCAAATTTTGCCACAATTATAATGCAATCGAAATTGGTGTTGCCCTCAAGATTTAACACAATGATTTCTCTTAATGTATACTCAAAATATGATTAGAACTTTTGAGAGGAAAAACTGTTTAATTGGGGTATAGAGGGCTATTTGTGGGCTAGGTCCAACACTTGAGATAATTGGGCTTATTTTGACTCCACAGACAAATACTTTTTTTTTTTTGAAGGACCACGCATGCATATACTTGTTCATAAAATAAATTAAACAAAATATTTTTTCTTCTTAGCCCCGTTTGGTTTAATGTAAAATATTTTCAATGGAAAATTAGTTTTCATGAAAAACATATTTTCAAGGAAAAACACAATTGCAAATTAGTTTTCCTTTGTTTGGTTGCATACAAGAAAAGTTCAAGAAAAATAAAAAATAAGAGTGGAAATGTAAGGATGAATGAGAGGGAAGTAAAAAAAAAAAGAGGTAAGGAGGTAGGGATGGCAACGGGTTGGACTCGGAGCGGATTATGCTAAATCCGACTCCGACTCAACAGGAAGTCGGAGGTTATATCTGACTCCGACATCCGACTCCGACTCCGACTTCAATATCCGACTCCGACATCCGACTCCGGCTCTGACTTCAAGTTTTTTTTTTCATTATTCAATATACTTTGAGATGTTGGGCTATTTGGACCTTTACAACCCACAACCAATGCCACCATGACCCACACAAAAATCCACTATATATTGGAGTCAGATAATCTGTTAAAGACGGACATTTTTCGGAGTCGGATTTTTTGTAGGATCCGATTCCGACTCGGAGTCGGATTATTTTTACGGAGTCGAACTCGAATTACTTTTTTCTCGGACTCGGAGCGGATATTTTACCTCGGATCGGGGCGGAGTAGGGTCGGATCCAGACTAGATTACCATCCCTATAAGGAGGAGAGAGGAAAATGTGGCTTCCCTTGTTTTGGGAAGGAAAATGTTTTCCATTATTAAGGATGAAATTTTCCACTCTTGGATAAAACTGTTTTCTACCCTTTACAAACCAAACAAAGAAAAATGGGAAAAAAAATGGAAAATTTATTTTCCATGAAAACCTTTTACATTAAACCAAACAGGGTCTTAGAAGCATGTAGTATAAATTATTTTATGGAAGAAGAATATTTATTAAATATATAAAGATAATTTGGAGTCTTTTAAGAGTGACGCTATCCACCCAAACAAGTTCGAGGGGTATCCTCTCATCATTTTTGCTCGATAATATGAGGCTAAGAGAAAGTTGTAGGGTGCTCCTTATAATACTCCTACGAGGGCTAATCAACTTAGAAATCTACTTTTTAAATAGAGAGAGAGAGATAACTAGATAAAGTTCAAAATTTTAATTTTGATGTAGGTCTAATAATTATAGCAATATCATAATGAAGGATTTGTACTATCGTAACTACTGAACTAGTCAACATTAATCTATATTATAGACATTGCATATTAAATATAAGAGTTTTAACCTTGATTAAGCTGAGAATGAATGATCCTTATGGATACTCTAATACTCCGTAATAGGATTGAACCGAAACATAAATTGAACTCGAGATGTGATAAAAGATTGTTATAAGAACATGAAATACAATCTAGAGAGGATAAATTAAAGAATTTTTCTATTGGCAATGACAATAGCAAAATGTATTCAAAATCATTTAAGTGTGATTAATTAAAAGTAATATATAATACAATTATCGATGGCTTAATGCCAAGCAAAATCAAATTAAGATACTGAAATGGTCCTACGTTAGGTCAAGTTTGACCTCAAATAGTCATCAATAATTCTATACAAAATTAGTTAGGTCTATTTAGACGGGTGGTTATGTGTATTATGTCTTGACATTGCCCAACTTCTCAAATGTTACAAATATGGGGCCATGGCCTAATCATTGCGTTTCACATATTTTTTTGACGCCCAAATGCAACTTCCTTATGTCCCTATATACAATCATACAAATATACAATATGTAAATAAACAACGATTTTAACGAATCTTTATATCCACGTCAACTCATATACACCTTCAGTTTTATAATAATCGATCAATCAACTAATGGAGTTATATTTTATTAATAAAATAGATGTGATAATGTTGAAACACATTGTAGTCCACTTATGAGTGTCCTACATTGGAGAAAGAGGAGAGATGGTTTCACTTTATAAGATAGAGGAGTACCTCCTACTATTGCCAATTGATTTTAGTATGGAAGCTCCAAAGCCTTGTTTGTGGACCAAACTCTCCTCTTCCTCCTTGTTCAGATTGCACAAATTTAACAGATAAACACGTCAACTCATATACACCTTACGTTTTATTATAATTCGATCAATTAACTAATAGGGTTATTTTATTAATAAAATAGATGTGATAAACCTTCTCATTCATCACCGTTATATTTTAGTTGGGACGTACTTCAAAATTTAATTATGTTTTAATTATAATGTAGAGAATTGGGTTAATTTTTTAATTTTTCCAAACCATTTGATCCGTATTGTGTAATCTGTATTAGTTCGTACTTGTAAGTTATTTACGAAAGTAGAAAGTGGTGTTTTGATTTGATTATTTTCACAGCTATGAAAAATTTGTTTTCCTTAATAGTAATAGATTTTCTTGTAGCCTTGTAAGGCTACAAAGAGGGATAAGGATCTTAAAGATGGCCTTGGGCTAAGTCTAGATCTATTATCCGAATCATGGTCCAATTTAGCCCATGTATCATGTTGACCGGCCCAATTGTTGATTTGTTAGTTCTGGACTGGAGTTTACTTGCGTTATCAAGGTAGGTCAACCCAATCTACTGATCACGGCTAGTTATTTTATTTTTTCCTTTGATGGATGACCTAATAATGATCAACTGTCTAAAGAAGATTATGGCCTGAGTTAAACATGTTTTGTAATGAACATTTTCATTGGTTTTAGGGTTAATTTCTGACACCTTAAAAGGACTCCATAATGCCAAGTTGGTGATATAAATAACCATTCTTACCGCTAGAGCTGTCAATTCGGGTAAAGGGGTCGGGTTTGGGTCAGGTCAATTCAGATTAATTCCATAACCTATGCGGGTCGAGTTTGGGTTGGTTCATGCTTGAGTCAGGTCACATAGGGTCATACTTCTTATCAGGTTTGGGTCAGGTTTAGGTCAGGTTACATTGGGATCGGGTGAACAACAGGTTGGGTTTAATTCGGGTTTTCAAGGGTTAAAACGGGTTAGGGTAATTCTCGGATTCGAGTCGGGTTCAGTTCAAGTCAATAATTTGCGGGTTAGAATCAGATCGGGTCATTCTCGGGTTTGAGTCGGGTTCGGTTCAAAATAATTTGCGGATTATAATCAGGTCGGGTCATTTTCAAGTCGGATCATTCTCGGGTTCAAGTCAAGTTCGGTTCAAGTCAATAATTCGCGGGTTAGAATTAGATCGGGTCATTCTCGGGTTTGAGTCGGGTTCGGTTCAAAATAATTTGCGGATTATAATCAGGTCGGGTCATTTTCAAGTCGGATCATTCTCGGGTTCAAGTCAAGTTCGGTTCAAGTCAATAATTCGCGGGTTATAATCAGGTTGGGTCATTTTCAACTCACGTCATTCTCGGAGTCAAGTCGGGTTATGTTCAAGTCAATAATTTGCAGGTTACAATCAGGTGGGTCATTTTCAAGTCAGGTCATATTCAGGTTCAACAAAGTATAGATAGATAATTATCATTTTTATCAAGCTAATTATTTCCTTTGAATATGATATATATGGAAATATACTAAGAACTATAGTGTATAATTTAGGAAGATAATTATCTCATTTGACCATACAACAAATATATACTATATTTAACTCTTAAATTTGAGGATGATGCTCCATTATTTTGTTGGCCTGGACCGACTTAGTCTCCCAAGACAAAATGCTTTGATCCACAATAATAAGGTGGTCTAAATTGCATTTAAGGTGATTTGAAATCGGGTCAGGAACAATTTGGGTTGAATTTAGGTCGGGTCAATAACAAGTCATGTTAATTTCAAGTCGGGTTAGTAACAGATTAGGTTGAATTGATGGGTTGGGTAAGTAATAGTTAAGGTAAAATTCGGGTCGGGTCAATAATAAGTCGGGTTGAATTTGGGTCAGGTCAATAACAAGTCGGGTTGATTTCGGGTCGGTTTTGTAACAGGCGAGGCTAAATTCGGGTCGGGTTAGGAACATGTCGGGTTTAATTCAGGTCAGGTTAGTAACAAGTCGGGTTTTGACGGGTTAAAACGGTTTTGGGTCAATTTCGATTCAAGTAGGGTACGGTGCAAGTTAATTAAATTGGCCGTTGTAAACCGGTAAATCGGTGCAAGTTGTAAACCGGTAAATTGGCCGTTTAAAAGAAAATTGAATGGTTCCACACACTCAATTGGACTCCCGGAGGGTATGAGGGACCATGGTAAACATTTCGGCAATTTTTAATTTCGGGCAAAAAAAAGTCAAAAAAATCCAAAATTGAAGGCTTTTTGAGAAATTTTGGAGTTTTCGGGGTCCGGTGTCGAAAAGTCTTGAAATCATATGGGATACATATCGGGGTCATATAATGCCGTTTGGAACCATATATGATCATTATTTGTTGTCATAAATGTTCGTAGTAGGCTTGAAATAATGAAATCGGTGCAAGTTATAAACCGGTAAATTGGTCGTTTAAAGGCAAATTGGATGGTTTCAACCACCCAATTGGACTCCTAGATGGTATTAAGGACCATGGTAAACATTTCGACAATTTTTATTTTCGGGCAAAAAAACAAAAAAATTCAAAATTGAAGGCTAATATTCACGCTTTTTGAGAAAATTTGGAGGTTTTGGGGCCTGTTGTAAAAAAGTATTAATATTTTAGGGGATACATCTCGAGGTCATATAATGCCGTTTGGAACCATATATGATCATTATATGTCGTCATAAATGTTCGTAGAAGGCTTGAGTTAATGACATCCGTGCAAGTTGTAAACCGATAATTAAATTGATCGTTTAAAGGAAAATTGGATGGTTTCACCCACCCAATTGGACTCCCGGAGGGTATTAGGGACCATGGTAAACATTTCATCAATTTTTCTTTCCGGGCGAAAAAAGTCAAAAAATTCCAAAATTGAAGACTAATATCCACGCTTTTTGAGAAATTTCGGAGGTTTCGGGGCACGGTGTCGAAAAGTCTTGAAATTTTAGAGATACATCTCGGGGGTATATAATGATGTTTAGAACCATATATGATCATTATTTGTTGTCATAAATGTTCGTGGTAGGCTTGAGTTAATGAAATCGGTGCAAGTTGTAAACTAGTAAATTGGTCGTTTAAAGGCAAATTGGATGGTTCCACCCACCAAATTGGACTACCAGAGGGTATTTGGAACAATGGTAAACATTTCAGCAATTTTTATTTTCTAGCGAAAAAAAGTCAAAAAAATTCCAAAATTGAAGGCTAATATCCACACTTTTTGAGAAATTTTTGAGGTTTCAGGACCCGGTGTCGAAAAGCTTTGAGATTTTAGAGGATAAATCTCGGGGTCATATAATACTGTTTTAAACCATAAATTATCATTATATGTTGTCATAAATGTTCGTAGTAGGCTTGAGTTAATGAAATCGGTGCAAGTTGTAAACCCGTAAACTCGCCATTTAAAGGCAAATTGGATGGTTCCACCCACCTAATTGGACTCCCGGAGTGTATTAGTGACAATGGTAAACATTTTGGCAATTTTTATTTTCGGTCGAAAAAAGTTAAAAAAATTACAAAATTGAAGTCCAATATCCACGCTTTTTGAGAAATTTTGGAGGTTTCGGAGCCCGGTGTCGAAAAGTCTTGAAATTTTAGGGAATACATTTCGGGGTCATATAATATCGTTTGAAACCATATATGATCATTGTTTGTTGTCATAAATGTACGTGGTAGGCTTGATTAATGAAATCGGTGCAAGTTGTAAACCAGTAAATTGGTCGTTTAAAGGCAAATTGGATAGTTCAACCCACCTAATTGGACGCCCTGAGGGTATTAGGGACCATGGTAAACATTTCAGAAATTTTTTATTTCCGGGCGAAAATAAGTCAAAAAAATTCAAAAATTGAAGGCTAATATCCACGCTTTTTGAGTAAATTCGGAGGTTTTGAGGACCGGTGTCGAAAAACCTTAAGAATTAGGGGATACAGTACATCTCAGTGGTCATATAATGTTGTTTGGAACCGTATATGATTATTATATGTTGTCATAAATATTCATGGTAGGCTTGAGTTAATGAAATCGATGCAAGGTTTAAAACCTGTAAATTGGTCGTTTAAAGGCATATTGGATGGTACCACCCACATAATTGGACTCTCGGAGGGTATTAGCGACCATAGTAAACATTTCGACAATTTTTATTTACGGGCGAAAAAAAGTCAAAAAATTCATAAATTAAAGGCTATTATTCACGCTTTTTGAGAAATTTAATCTTTCGGGGCCCGGTGTCGAGAAGCATTGAGATTTTAGGGGACACATCTCGGGGTCATATAATGCCGTTTGGATCCATATATGATCATTATATGTTTTCATAAATGTTCGTGGTAAGCTTGAGTTACAAAAATCGGTGGAAGTTGTAAACCGGTATATTGGTCGTTTAAAGGCAAATTAGATAGTTCCACCCAGCCAATTGGACTCCCGGAGGATATTAGGGACCATGGTAAGCAATTCGATATTTTTTATTTCCGGATAAAAAAAAGTAAAAAAATTCCAAAATTGAAGGCTAATTTCCACGTTTTTTGAGAAATTTTGGAGGTTTTGGGTAGAGCTGTCAATTCGGGTAAACGGATCGGGTTTGGATCGGTAAAAGTGGGTCGGGTCAACTCGGGTTGGGTCAGGTCAATTCAGATTAATTCCATAACCTATGCGGGTCGGGTTTGGGTTGGGTCATGCTTGAGTCGAGTTACGTCAGGTCATACTTCTTATCGGGTTTGGGTCGGGTTTAGGTTAATAACAGGTCCGGTTACATTCGGGTTGGGTGAACAATAGGCCGGGTTTAATTCGGGTTTTCACGGGTTAAACGGGTTAGGGTAAATCTCGAGTTCGAGTCGGGTTTGGTTCAAGTCAATAATTTGCGGGTTAGAATCAGGTCAGGTCATTCTTGGTTTCAGTCGAGTTCGGTTCAAGTCAATAATTTGGCGGGTTATAATCAAGTTGGGTCATTTTCAAGTCGGGTCCTTCTCGGGTTCAAGTCGGGTTCGGTTCAAGTCAATAATTTGCGGGTTATAATCAGGTCGGGTCATTTCCAAGTCGGGTCATTCTCGTAGTCAAGTCGGGTTATGTTCAAGTCAATAATTTGCAGGTTACAATCAGGTCGGGTCATTTCCAAGTCAGGTCATATTCTGGTTCAACTAACTATAAATAGATTCATTATCATTTTTATCAAGTTAATTATTTTCTTTGAATGTAATATATATGGCAATATACTAGGGAACTATAGTTTATAATTTAGGAAGATAATTATCTCTTTTGACCATACAACAAATATATACTTCGTACTATATTTAACTCTTAAATTTGAGGATGATGCTCTATTCTTTTGGTGGCCTAGACCGACTTGGTCTCTTAGACAAAATGCTTTGATCAACAGTAATAAGGTGGTTTAAATTGCATTTAAGGTGATTTGAAATCGGGTCAGGAATAATTTGGGTTGAATTTAGGTCGGGTCAATAACAAGTCGTGTTGATTTCGAGTCGGGTTAGTAATAGATAGGGTTGAATTTTTGGGTCGGGTTAGTAATAGGTCTGGTAAAATTCGGGTCGGGTAAAAAACAAGTCGGGTTGAATTTGGATCAGGTCAATAACAAGTCGGGTTGATTTCGGGGTCGGGTTTGTAATAGGTTGAGTTAAACTCGGGTCGGATTAGGAACGGGCAGGTCAGGTTAGTAACAAGTTGGGTTAAATTCGGGTTTTTACGGAATAAAACGGATTTGGGTCAATTTTGGTTCAAGTCGGGTTCGGTTCAGGTCAATATTACGGGTTACATTCGGGTCGGGTCATCTCCGGGTTAGTTCATGTTCGGGTTCGGTCTCACATACTCGGGTTAACTCAGGTGTAGAGTTGGTTTCACGTCGGGTTTGGGTCACCATTTTTTCGGGTTTAGATGGGTCGGTTAATAATCAGGTTTGAGTCGATATTTCGGGCCGAGTCAACTTTTGACAGCTTTACTCTTTACTACCAGTACCAATGCAATCAACAAAATCCCAAAATATTCTTATAACTGAACCTAACTCATTCTCCTGACTTTGTTGAGCTATTAATAGGCCTTTGTAGTTCTAAACCAACTCAAATGACCATTGTCAATATCTTACGCAATCACTCAATTTGGAAAAATTTCTCAAAATTGCCTGTTTACAATTTTCAACTTTTTTGAGCCTAAAAAGGTAAGAGGTCAGGCGTTGATGCTACTTATCATGGACCCTATGACACCAAGAGATGTCATTTGGATGGTTGGAATCGTCCACTTTATCCTTAAACTACTAATCTAGTTGTCTGCGTATACACCTCTTTTCATTAGCTAAAGGCTATCACGGGGCTTTTATTGATCAATCAGTAGTTTATAAGGTTCCAAATAACAATATATGGGATCACTCCCCTTAAATTTCGAGAGTTTTCGGTATCTAGTCCCGAAACCATCAAAATTTTATTTCGTGTATTATTATTGCCTTCATTTTTGGAGAATTTTCTACCTTTAGGTTCTGGAATTGAAAGTGGTTAGGGTGTTTTAAATGGACCTCTCTCAGCACACCGAGATGCTATTTGGGCGGTTAAAAGTTGGAACCATTCAATTTGTCTTTAACTATTTGTATAGTGCTTACGTACATGCTTCTCTCTATCATCTCAAGGCAACCACACACTTTTTGGTTACCAACTAATAAATGTCCTTATATAGCTCCAAACAACATTATATGATCCCAAGATGCATCCGTTACCATCCAAAAAAAAATTCATCACCGAGTTCCAAAATATCTGAATGAAATTGATCCAATTTCGTATATCATACCCTTTAAATTAAATTTGACTTTCAGAGAACGTTTTTGGACTCATTAAGATTATGCATCAAGTTGTTTTTCCGGGTCCCTTAAGGGCCACGGGAAGCCAACTAGCTTAGGTGCTCGGAATCATACATTTCATTCATGCATTGGTTCACCGTACCCTTGTCTTGCATTGGTCTTGTTACTAAGTATTGTTCTTGCGTTGCCTTTGACTTGTTTTTCCTTATCTTCCTAGGCCTTGCCTTGGCGGGCTTGGCCTTTGGGAGACAGATACCCTCAATTGCAAAAGTAGTTAGTTATTTTTTAAAAATATTTTACAGCAGTCGCTTGAAATGTGACTATCATATTATTTTAAAATAATATGAGCGATCCATTTTTTCACAGTATAAATTGAACACAATTAGTATTCTATTATGTATAATGCAAATATAATTTTTTGAAAATTATAATCCATTATAAATAAATATTTTTCAACAAACTATAAAATAAGAATAAAAATTACATAAATGAAACTAAACATGTTGATAATATTATTTTATAGCAAAAATAAAGTAATACAATTAATTACTGGGAGAAAAATACACATCAATTTTTAAAAATTTTGTAATTACTATTAAATACGGGTCTGGGCCACACCCGGAAACAAAAAGAGAGAATTCACTTCACAAGTCCAAAACAGGTTCCATCCCAAAACCATATGTCTATAGGAGGAGTAGCCCCTTAGCCTTATAAAGTGATTAGCTCTCTCTTTTAACCAATGTGGGACACTTAAATGTGGTAATAACTTGAGAGGTCTATTTTTCAACACTCCTCCTCACATGTAAGGTCTCTTTTAACTTTGTCTCATGTGATTTTTCGGGCAAGAGTGCTTTTTTCACTCTCCCTCACATGGACCTACTCTTGGCCTAGTAAACTTACGCCATTTAGGGTCTCATATCGTGGGTCTGACTTTGATACCATGTTAAATACAGGTGTAGGCCGCACCCGCAAACCGAGAGAGAGAGAGAGAGAGAGAGAGAGAGAGAGAGAGAGAGAGAGAGAGAGAGAGAGAGAGAGAATCCACTTCACAAATTCAAAGGAGGTTTCATCCCAAACCATATGGCAATAGGAGTAGCCCTTTAGCCTTATTATGGTTGTGAGTGTATAAGTGAGAGTTTGTATTGGGATGTGTATCCCACATTGAAAAAAGAAATTCTACGTTATAAGGCTAAGGGGCTACTCCCCTTATTGCCATATGGTTTTGAGGTGGAACCTCATTGGTCGTGTAAAGTGGACAGTGTTGACCCAAACCCGTTTATCAATTACATAAATTAAAATACTTATTACGTGACCTTTGCGATAGCAACTGCAAAAGAACGGAGACTCTACTTTATAATTAGAATGAATTAGTGTTGTGTGGACGACAAAATTTCTTTTTTCTGCTTATGTAATGAATTTAAGTAAAAAGAAAAGGAACATAAAAGTAATTTCATATCAAACCTAAAAAGAAAGTTTCTTTGTGTGGAATTTTAACAAACTCGTTAGTTTTTACCAAAAAAATTGATGGAGTCAACTTTGCAAGAAACCCACAATTGCGTGGTCCTTATTGTAAAAGGGGTCCTGGATTGAGCAACATAGATGGTTATTAGTGCAAGGCCGGTCCTCACGCATGGGAGTACGAAAATGGAACCTAAAGCTTGGCGTGCGCGATGTAAACATGGTGTAGGTAAACTTTATTTTCGATCTACTTCGTTCACGTATATATAATTGATAAATACATAAATGTCACTTTACCGGATTAAATTAACTTTCAAATTAAACGCTAAATATAGATAGTGTAAGGAATACACGAAGTATTAATTTAAAAGACTAATTTTTCAAAAGAGGATAAATGTGAGAAACAAAGATATGTATATAAATGGGTAGGTAACATATAGGCATATGTTGACATTGATCGAATTAGTTTCTTTTCTATGATACGTTGAATTACAAGTATTAAGGGTAGAGGAACATAATCTTTTCTTGTACTTTTAGAAAAAGGTCTACCATTTTGCCGAAATGCAATTTTCATTATTCTCATAAATTATTGTTTAATTATAAATATCTCTTAGTCCATCCCAATAAATAGGATTATTTGGAATTAATATGCACCTTTCGGAACACCAACCATTAGCAAAGATTGATTCAATTCCAATTATGATTATTTAAAAGGGCTACTAAAATAGTCATGTTTTCCTCGAAGATTCTTTTATTGTTCTGTTTATTGTATATATAATTCCATCAAACATTTAGGTGGAGTTAATCCGTGGGGTATGAGCAACAGCAAGTTCTTTGTTCCTTAGCTTGTTATAGTTGAATGATAAATGACACAAATTAAATCCTTTCATAATTTATGTTGTTCAATTTGAATGGAATATCAAAGGCGCTAATTTAATCCATTAATCATAAAGTTAACTCTCAAATGTGGTAGAGTGCGGTGCATGTAGTCATGCACACATACACATATATTCCAATGGAAGTAAGTTATGTTCAACAAATTTAGGGTATGTTCTCTTCCGTTACAATTCAATTCAGTTCAGTTTAGCTCAGCTCAGTTCAGTTCAGTTCAGTTCAACTCAGCTCTTAATTTATGTCTAATGATATTGCTAATGATATAAATCCAAATTTTATTCTTTTAAGCTCTTATTACAACGACAACAACAACAAAAACAACAACAACAATAATAATAATAATAATAATAATAACAATAATAATTGAAATAATAATACTAATAATAATAATCAATAAATAATAATAATAATCATCAATAAATAATAATAATAATAATAATAATACTCATAATAATAATCAATAAATAATAATAATAATCATCAATAATTAATAATAATAATAATAATAATAATAATAATAATAATAATATTGATACAATTCATTGTTCAAATGGTTCTATTTTTTTGATACACATTTCTAATGTTAATCTCATTGAGAAAATTAGAGTATTACACAACTTAAACTAAATTAGAGAAAATTTGTTTAAATGGGTTAGATACACGTAAGTGTTTTGTGTTCTTTTGTCATAATACTATTTTATTTTTAAATTAAATAGTATATGTGTTTAAAATGTTTAGAGGTTTCAAGTTTTTAATATATTTTCCATACATTTTATAATTATATAGTATATTTTTCGTAAATATTTTAATATGTACATTTGTATATACACATATGTATAGTAATAAATAATCAAAGATCATTAATCCGTAATTAAAAATCACTAATTAATAAGTTCAGTTCAGTTCAGCTGAGTTCAGTCAATCGGAACATGCCCTTAGTCTAACAAGATCGATAAATAAATAAGCAATGTTCTTTATATTTTGTAAAATAATACCAAATTCCCAATCATATGGACACAGAAGAATATAAGATACCGCGAGTTGTCCCAAAATACTTACGCTACTATTCCAAAATTGTTGTGTGCAAATAAATGGTACGGAGTAACACATAGACTCATAGTCTCATAGAGTCACGGGAGTTACTAACAATTCCACTAGGAGAGGAGGGTATGGCTAGAATTGGTCGATAAGAAGTCTTCTTTCTAAATTTCCTATTATGTGAAATCATCTTTTATGCAATATTCCTATCCCCTAGAACTCCATCTTTGGCACTTAGTGTTACATTTCAAAGCACCAAATTAATTGAGCAAGTTGCATGTGTTACTATTTACGTAGTATACTATCGTTGAATCTATTATATTCAGTTTTGACTTTAGGACTGTTGAAAGAGATTACAAGAATGACATTTTTCAAATCATTGAGTTGAAAGTTAGATTAAGAAATTCTACAAAAATAGAAGTCAAAATTTTCATTATCTGATTCGTAGCATATATTAAAAAAAGGTACTGTATGTACACCTATCTTTATCGATTTTTCAGAGCAACAGTAGTAATTAGTAATTTAATTTAGTTTTGGAATAAAAACAAGAAGATTTTCAGATCCCCCAAACAATAAACTACAAAATAAGTCACGATCCAAGACCTACACTAGATGAGAAATATGAGATGACTTCTTAGCTTGCTCTAATAATAATTATGTCATGCTATTTACATAAACATGCATTCAAGGAATCAAGGCTACTTGCGTAAACATGTTTTTAATTATTTGAAGTGATTAATGTAGCAAGTGGTTGTTCGGATTGATCAAGCTTAATAAGGATGATGATTATTATTGTGTGATAATTGATATGTGAGATAAAGATAATCATCAACAACAGACTATTGATCAACTCGATAAAAGACTAATTTGACTATTATTTATAAATTATTCATAATTGGTCATGAAAATAATAAGCGAATCGATACACAGACTAGTCTGTAGTAGTCATGTTAGGTTCATGTCAAATTTTATTTGGAAATGATGACCATGTACATCGGTTACCCATGAGAGGTCTTTCTTGCCATGTCGAGCTGAACTTGTGGCAATAGGCTTGTGCCATTTTCGTGGTTTTCTTGATCGACCCTCATGCCGGACTCTATATAAGCATGCATGTGTGATGTGCTATTGTGTGAAGGCTAAGAGACAGACGAGGTCATATGAGAATGAAAGACAAGATTGATCACAAATCAAAATCACATAAAGACATAAATCCGGTGCTACAACTTGCATATGCTCATAATTGAATAACTTGTCATTTGTCAAACTCAAGGTTATCAACTTGTCATTATTTTTCTAAATAAAATTTTGTAGTAGTTTACAATCACGAGAGAATGTTTTTCTTTTAATTTTTTGTAATTAAATAAAGAAAAAGAACTATAAAAAAATCACGGGAGTATGTTCTTCAAAATCCAATAATCTAAACACAACCACAAGGAATCCCCCAAAAATTGTTTTTTTGGACCTACAAAAAGGAATTCCTACGTACCAAATGAGGCTATGCACTCCATGATAAAATTTAAGATTAAAATAAATTCATTAGGTCATACAAATTGAAGTATCTTGTTATATAATTATGGGACTACTAATAATATCATACTTAATGATAAAATAATTTGTTCTTAGCACTATACAATATATCATTTGTGCTTGTGTATTCGCCTCATGCTAGGGGACAATAAGTGATAATGGAATTTTTGTATTGTATTGGGGCAAACTATTTCTTTATAAGTTTGGTGCCACCTTTATACGGCTAGTCCATTATTGGAATCGAATAGTGTAAAGATTATAGTTTATAAAAGATCTTAATGATATTATACATTAATTGTTTTAGAATGTTTATTCTAATTAACTTTTCAAATATAAAATTAGAAAATAATTGATAAGAATATACTACATGTATATCTTTACTGACATGAAAATTTATAATAAGTATAAATGATATAATTAGAGCGATTCATTTGAATAGTAAATGAAAAAAGATATTTGATCAATATGAATAGTTAGTATTTTGTTCAGGCACACACAAAAAAAAAAAAAAATATGCTGATACGATTTCGATTCAAATGTTTTGATACATACACGCTTTTAAAAACTTTATCGATCTAGTTAATTAGCTAATAATAACCTAACATTTTTTTTATATCTATTACTTATATTTGATACATTGGATTAAACTAATAGTTTAATTGTTCTCTTCTCTATAAGAATCAAGAATTTATATTTTGAAACAATGAAGAAGTATATTGTAAAATTGATATTTAATTGGATGATGGGACAACAATTTGCTAAATACGTTATCCTTTTTGCTTCACAAAAATGATATTTTGATGTCAAAAGAATCTTAGAATTGTAATAGATAATATAGAGACAACCATGTGTCATGTTATGGCAAGTTAAACACATTTTTGCTATAAGGAGTTTTTTCAACCAAAGTGGGTGGGTCTTCTAGATAGTGATAAATACGAATCATTGAAAAACATATTTCTAGTTTTTTTTTTTTTTTTTTTTTTTTTTTTTTTTTGAAAGAAAAAACATATTTGTAGTTAGGATATTAATAATTGGTTCTCACTGCCTTTTTTTATTTTTAGCACAATCACCAAAAAAGACAACATAATACAAAAACACTTAATTACCAAAGTAGTTGTGATGTTCAACTTTACCTTCCATATTTTCTAGGAATGGAAAGCTTGCATCTTCTTATTAGGTGATGTAGTTCATCTAAGGTATTAATCATGTAATTTTGAGGTGATCAAGACATATAACATCTTTGCATTATTTAATTGTGTGTATGAATAGAATCTTCAAATTGCATGATTAATATCTTCTACTACAAAAATGGATTTTTTGAAATTATCTCCTTGTCTACTTGTCCTTGTTGTGCACAAGCCAAGGGGAAAAAAACAAAAGAAATTGAAATGCGGTCTTTAAGCATATAATCATGCAATTAATCAACTATGCTAAACATAGTACTTTGTTCTTGATGCTTACTTGCAAGGCACAATTTCATGGAGTTACATTATGCACATATCAGGTTATATAAATCATCAAGTAACGGTTCCTATTTTCTAATACAAAAGAGATAGAAAGTTACTAAGTAATCAGATGATATGAAATAAAAACGAACAATTGTGAAATATTAACTATCAAAATAAATGTTAATGCATAACTTAAGTTTTCACGTTTAATAATTAGAGCATGTGGGTGGGCTTGAGGCGAACCTATATCAATATCGATCTTAGATGTATAAAGCTAGCCCCTCCTTGTACAAAACACAATACATCCGCCTTTAAGATCCATGACACGACGTATGTACTTTTGGTGAGAAATACCCTATGAATATGGTGAGAATTAAATCAAGCTAAGCACCTTAGGGTATGTAGGAAGTTACAATGACATATGAGTATATGACACCTTCATGGCATATATATGATCATAAAAAAAAAAAAAAAAAAAAAAAAAAAAAAAAAAAAAAAAGTCGATCAATATGAATTATTTGTTTCTAGTGCAAGTGTGCAACTATCAACATATTCATTCAAGTCTCACTTTATTCAAAAACAGTAGTAGTTGAGCCACTTAATTTTCCCTCCATGCACGGTCATTATAATTTCTTCCTTTTTATGTAATTCTTATTTTACTTTCCAAATAACCATTAAGAAATAATGTCCATTAATTCTAATTAATATACTTTATATTTGTTTTAAAAAATATATATTCCCTCTTCACACACCAACGGTCTATAACTTGTAGCATTTCCCCTTCCCTTAAAAAAAAATACACACACATCCACAAAACTATAAGATGGGTCCAATAATTTATATTCCTAATTTATATTCTATTATTTCAATCTAGATAATGTCCTAACCTCCCTATATATATACACTTTACACCTTAATGTTTCAAGTATACTCCTCTTTTCCCCCTCAAAAAAACTTGGTGATCGAGGAGAGAGTGTTTCTTGTATGAACTCGAGTATGGGACTAGAGGATCAAGGTCATCAAGCTATGTCCGTCGAGCAAGAAGAAATGTCGATTAACGTACCGAATAGTCTAAGGATACATAGTGTCTCTTTGCCACCCAAAAAAACCACATTACAAAAACTCAAACACAAACTTAATGAAATTTTCTTCCCGGATGATCCACTTTATCAATTTAAGAACAAAAATCTTAAAACCAAATTAATTTTGGGTTTTCAATACATCTTCCCTATTCTTCAATGGTTACCTACTTATGGTTTTCAGCTCTTTAGATCTGATCTTGTTGCTGGACTCACCATTGCTAGCCTAGCCATCCCACAGGTAATAATTTGTTTAATCATTTTTTTAAAATCCTTTTTCGTTTGTATTATGGATAATTGATACTCCTTTCGTTCTTTTTTAGTCTGCTTACTTGCATTTTGTCGTGGAGTATGCACCATATATATATGCTTGATCGATTATATCTTTAACTAGGTTAAATCCCGTGCCATGCACAGTAATTTTTAATACTTAATACTTATCATTAGTTTAACACTATTATTTAATTATAAAAAATTATACTTAATTGCAAAATAGGATGAAAGTTCTGTAATTACAAAAAAAAATTAAAAAATTTATTACACTAAAGAAAACAGAGAGAATAATATATGCACGACTAATAAAAATAACTATGAATTACATTACAAAGTTATAGATAGCAAACTATTATTGCATATTATTGTATAAAAAAATAATATTTTTGTTTGAATGTGTACAAATAGAATATACTTATCAAATAAGAAATGAAATATTATTGTGTATTAAAAACTTTTCTAAGAAGCTTTGGCCAAAAGAATAAAAATAAAAAAAAAAAAAAAAATTGGAGGAAATTTTTTTAACCAGGAGATGACATGTGTCATTCCTAGTTTCGCCTTTAGTATAAAATTATAGATAGATACGTGTAGTGGTGTAAATTATGTAAAATTGATGTATGGATACCACATACAGTAAAGTGATTCTTACAATATATATACATCGCATATCTTATAATCTTATATAATAATTTATTTTGTATAGAAGTGCAATAGATGGTCAAAGTTTTTTAGGTTTGACTATATTATGGTAAATAATGAAACAAATCATATTAAAATGGTAAGCATCAAATTATAAGGTAATGTTACCTTTAGAATATCTACATAATTTTATCTGCTTTTGGTTATAATCATCATATATGATTATATGGTACTCATAATTATCAACCTTATTTAGAAGTAAGTAATAATTGAAATTTTTTTCTGTGGAGGCGGATGCACCATGCTTGGTGCATACAGTGTTCTTTAAAAAAAGGCGGAATGAACATTTAGCTATTCAGTAAAGAACATATAGTTGTTTTGTAAAGAACATATAGCTATTTTATAAATAACATCCAGTTTTATATGTTTTTTTGTACATCTAAAGAACATTTGTAATATTAGTAAAGAACATGATAATATTAAAGAAAATTATTCATATAGTAAATGTACATTTGGTATAAATGATCATGTATGTATATGAAAATGTACATTTTACTGTATTATAATGTACATTGTATTATATTCTAATGAACATATATGTTATAATTAGGGATGTCAGTGGGGCGGGTCAAGTAAGAGACCTGCCCCATCCCCGCCCCAATGGGGTGGGGATGAGTCTTGGTTTGGCGGGTGGTGGGGTGGGGATGGGGATAAAAACCATACCCGCCATGGGTGATGGGGCGGGGGTGGATTTTAAGTTGTACCCGCCCCATCCCCGCCCCGCCCCGCCCCACCCACCCCACTTCGTACCCGCCCCATCCCCACCTTATACCCACATCTATATATCTTTTAAAGCAAAATTACATATTTTTATTCTATTTATAAAATAATTACATGATACAATATTAATTATAATACTTTGTACGACATTTATATTATAACACAAAAATGTGTATAGAATGTTTTATTTTATAATTCGTATTAATTATGTAAGATTGTGTATTTGATATACGGATATTAGGTGGATCTTGGGTGGGGATTAGGCGGGTCTTTGGTGGGGATTAGGTGAGGATGGATATCCAAGTGGGGGGTGGGGCGGGGATGGTTTTGGAGTCGTACCCGGTGGGGCGGGGATGGGGATGAAAATTAGACCCGCCGCGGGGATGGGGATGGGGATGAAAATATTAGGTGGGGATGGGAAAGCCAACATCCGCCCCGCCCCGCCCCATTGACATCCCTAGTTATAATGTTGGTTACATGTTTTATGTACATTGTATTATTTGCATCATATAAGTATATGAAAAAAGAACATTTTACTGTATTTTAATGTACATTGTATTATTTGGATTTACAACTTTTTCTAAATTTGTCTATTTGCTTGCTTTCTTCTTCCAAAATATATTAATCGGTTGATCTTCTTCAAGAATTTCATTTTATTTCTCATTGCAACAACAAAATTATATCAAAATCGCAATTAATTTTCAATAAAACCAAATATTACAATTTTCAATCAAATTTATAAAAAACAAACACTCAAACTCAAAATAAACAAGTATGAATGTCAAATAAACAAGTACAAATGTCGAATTTGGTCTTACCTTTTGTTTTTATTTGTCATCTTGAACAATCTTGGGCTCAAAATTTCGAATTTCTTGAAATTTTGTTTGAGGTTTGAGGAATTTAAATGGGTTTGAAGTTTTGTTTGGAGAGGGAAAGTGAACTTTTGGTAAAAATAAAAATTGAAATGATTTGTAATTAATGTATGGTAAAAAAATTAATCATAGTACTATTTATCTATTTCATTATACAAAATTTCTTTTAAAAAAATATATATATACAAAATTGTTGCATAAAAAACTGATGTACATTACAAATGAACACTATGTTCTTTTATGTATATGTCCATGTACATTAAAAATGACTACTATGTTCTTTTATATGACCATGTTCATTAGAATATATCTGAATGTTCATTCCGCCTTTTTGTATTTTGGAGCGGATGCACCATGTGGATCATGCATCCGCCTACACGAACCAACTATTGAGTAATAATGCCAACTTTTCCAATTTTATTGATTGGTGCAGCCTAATAATGCAAACTATTACAATTCCATACTAATATTGCTTGAAATATATACTCATTGATAAAATAATTTCCTGTTTTATCATAATTTTTTTTTTTTTTTTCCCACATAACTTTATACTACATAATGATTAGCATAGTCTATTTTTATAGTATGTTTCTCTTGTGTCTAGTAAATAACACAAGGGTATATAAATTTTTATTTAAAGTCGTCTTAAAATAATAGTCCACATTTTATACTTGGTAACTTGAATTGAATTGATTTAAGTTACTCATATCATTCGACCTTAATGATTCCATGCATTAACACAAATCTTCGATAATGAATAGTAATTTTGATAATATAGAGTACGCTGAAACATAATTAGTTGTTTACAGGTAGAAATTGTACTTCTAGTACTGTTTGGCATGTGAAAAATGAAATAAACCATAATATACGAGTATATATAAAACAAATAATTCTTCATCCATCATTACCTTGGGAGAATTTTTGTTCACCAATTATAAGGCAATGACTTACGAGCAATTTTCCATTGAAATATAAAAGTTCAGGAATTCACTGATGACATATGGGTCCCGTTTGGTTTAACCGTAAAACATTTTGAATGAAAAATTAGTTTTCATGGAAAACATATTTTCAAAGAAAAACACAATTGCAAATTAGTTTTCCATTGTTTGGTTGCTTACAAGAAAAGTCCAAGAAAAATAAAAAATAAGAGTGGAAATGAGAGGGAAGTAAAAAAAGAGGTAAGGAAGAGAGAGGAAAATGTGGCTTCCCTTGTTTTTGGAAGGAAATGTTTTCCATTAAAGATGGAATTTTCCACCCTTGAAAAATTGTTTACCACTCCTTAACAAACCAAACAAAGGAAAATGAGAAAAAATGAAAAATTCATTTTCCATGAAAACCTTTTACATCAAACCAAACAGGACCTTAGTGTTACAATTAATTTCACATACTTTCGTATCAATAATTATTCAAAACCCAAAACTCGAAAGTCTGTACGTCTTTTAATAGTTAAAGGTTGTAGGAGGTCTGTTTTATGGGTAGTGCATTGTACAATATAGACCCATCAATCATGGTGCACATTATTTGAACACATACTCCAAGCTCCCCTCGACCCCACCCCATGAGAATCGAGCCCTAACTTATTAACCATCCTAAAATCGTGTAAACATCAAGTTGGAAACTTTATTCATTGCTGAACAATTTTTGTTCTTTTGTCATAGTTATATAAAGTTAAAAACATTATTTCGTCCCTATTTAAGCTAGTGTAAAGCATCTTATTTATAAACCTTAGAATATGATGCTTCTTGATATATATATTAATTAATTGTGCAAATTAATTAAGAATTTGTTGGCTACTCGTTAGTATGTTTATTAACTACTAGTAGTAAATTTTTATTAAATTTGAATTGAGGGAAGTAGTACATAGAAAGATGTATAACAAGTAGGACCAAATATTATTCAAGGGTCCTATAAATAAGATGTTATGTTACCTCTTCAGTATTTATGTTACTTACGGAGTACTGTAGTACTTTCCTTTATCGGCACATTGAATTTTAAGGGTTCTATTCAAATCTTAAATCCCGTCTATTTAATTGTCAAGCGTATGAAGAAAAATATTAGTCAAATATGTTTAGACTTCAGAAGAAAATTTGACAATTGACAAACTTGGTGGGGCCAAAAAGACTACAATAGCAAAGAGTGAGGGAACTTTCCTTTCAGTTTCACGTGATCTTGATGTCGATTTTCATTATCAACCCTTACTACTCAAAAAAAAAAGAAATGTACAAGTATAATAGAAGTTGAAAATTTTGGTTTGGCAAATAATCAATTCAAAACTTTATTATGATTTTATGAACCTAAATTGATGCATTTATCTTGTTAATGGCAGGGTATAAGCTACGCAAAGCTTGCAAATTTGCCTCCTATAATTGGATTATGTAAGCACACTTAACCACTAATTACACTACTAATCCTTGAATTTTCCTTGTTAATTAACTAATTAAAGACTAATTTCTGCAGATTCAAGTTTTGTACCACCTTTAATATACTCTGTTCTTGGGAGTTCCAAACATTTGGGTGTTGGTCCAGTTTCCATTGCATCTCTAGTAATGGGTGCAATGCTTACCGAATTCGTCTCACCGGTTAATGATTCAGTCCTCTACCTCAAACTCGCTTTCACTTCTACTCTCTTTGCCGGGTTATTTCAGGCCTGGTTGGGCTTTTTCAGGTATGGCGCGTAAAACTTGTATACAACGGGTGTATTGTATATGGACTTAATAGTCAACTTCGCAAAGGGGTGACACTGCACATAGAGTGGTGGTACTTTGTTATAAAGTTGTGTCCTTTTTTTGACAAAAAAAAATATAGATGATGGGAAAGGAATCTATGTTTAAATTTCTTGTACTGGAAATACACGTAAAGTTCACTAATTCAAAATAAATTCAGTGAATTTAAGTTAATGGGTATCTTTTACATTATGATATTGATGGGTTTTTAGTGTTGATGATTCGCGGTAACAATGTGCATTGTATATGTTTGATAAAATGCGTATGAGAAATTATATTGGCAAAATAATGGTTATGTAGGACTGTTGGAACATATATCATGTATTATGTTGGATGCTTTGACTGATGTCTAATCATATGATATTATAGGTTGGGTTTTATTATTGATTTCTTATCAAAGGCCACATTAATTGGGTTCATGGCTGGAGCAGCAGTCATTGTCTCTCTTCAACAGCTCAAAGGGTTGCTTGGAATAAATCATTTTACTAGCAAAATGCAGATTATCCCTGTCTTGTCTTCCGTTTTTAGCCACAGAAATGAGGTAACTTACTATATGATGTGCAAGGTTACATGTATTATCGCGAACAAATGACAAGTACTATTATGATTTACATTTGAGCATGGTTTTGGCACCCTTGATTCCTTGAATGTCATGTTTAAGTCCTTAATGGTCAATAATTGATACGAAAAATAAAATAAAAAGATGATGCTCTACGTACTTCTGTTAATCGAATACTTGTGACATGCTTCGTTTTACATTTATTTACTACCACAAATACATGACCGCTTCAAGTTTGAATACCTTCAGTATATATATTTGATCAACATGATTGTTGAAAGGGAGTAAAAATTGTAGTACCCTGAATAATTTACTGATGATCATGTCTTTTTTTTAATGGTTGCAGTGGTCATGGCAAACAATTGTTATGGGGATCAGTTTTCTGTTTTTTCTTTTGGCAGCAAGACAAATTGTAAGCCATTCATATCCTAGATTTTATTATACCTATCATTCATTTGTATGTAAATGCATTATTGATGTTTTTTGTTATGTTTTCTTGCTGTTTGTAATTTTGTTCTTGTTTCTATTTCTTTGATATTCAGAGCACGAAGAAGCCTAGGCTCTTCTGGATATCAGCCGCGGCTCCTTTAGCATCAGTGATTTTATCAACCTTCATAGTATTTTGTCTCAAGTCTAATGCAGATAAGATTCCCAAAGTAAGGATGGTCACATTTTGGTTGCTTTAATTTGTTTCATTTTCATACTTTGTTTTTTTCTTTTTGGTTGACGTTTAGTTCTATCCGTTAAACCTTGTAGTGCTTTATTGTAATGTGCCCTTACATGCCTCAAAAGGAATGGAAGTGGAACTTTGAATCTTAATCAACTTTTTTCAAAAGATTTGGAATCTCTGTCTTTCTTTAAACCAAAGTATGTGAGCTTTGGTCTGTTGAATATTGGCCACGTAAAGTTATTGGGTGGTCCGATACCATGATTGTTGATAGTTCATGTATATCAGGTCCATTTGTTGCACTAGTGTCACATCTGCTGCCGTAGTAATAATTTTTAAGTCACTATATGCACGAAACGTTTTCATGATGAAACTTCAGCCTTGTTTGGTAATCGGTTCTGTTGGTTGCCTTTTATTTGTACGTTTTACCACAACACTTGGTTAATAACCAACCTGAGTACAAAACTACCTAACACTACCAGTTGATCAAACAAGCTGATATTATTAGTGTTATCATGACAAATAAAAATGGTTAATTTTATTGTTAATTATATCCAATTATGTACAAACTGATAATAAATAAACTGCTTGTACTGTCATAAGCAACAATTTTGCTGATGGATTGTGTTAATTGAATTATTTTGTTCGTCGAACAGATTGGTCAGCTGCCCAAGGGTCTGAATCCTCCCTCAGTAAACATGTTATACTTCCACAGTTCCCATATTGCTCTGGCTGCTAAAACGGGTCTCATAACTGGTATTCTGTCTCTAACTGTAAGTGATGATTAGTTCCTTGCCTTCTTTAGTTCAAGTTATTAAATCACCCCTGATTTGTAGATTTTAAGTTGTGCTTTTGAATATATATTCCCCATCATGCATGCTGAATTTCGTACAATTTGGTTACCTTTAGGAGGGAATTGCAGTTGGTAGAACATTTGCTTCCTTGGAAAATTATCAAGTTGACGGTAACAAAGAAATGATGGCAATAGGCATAATGAACGTCGTTGGTTCATGCTCCTCATGCTATGTGACTACAGGTAAACTAAAATGAAGAAACAAACTGACTGATAAGAATTCTCGTATGCACATCTCATTAATAATCATCCTCATATATCTAACTTCGACGATTAACATATAAACTTCCTAAACCTGTAGGAGCATTTTCTCGATCTGCTGTGAACTATAATGCTGGAGCTAAGACCGCTTTCTCCAATATAGTGATGGCAACTGCTGTATTAGTCACTCTGCTCTTCCTGATGCCCCTCTTCTATTACACTCCCAATGTTGTTTTAGCAGCAATCATTATAACAGCTGTTATTGGACTTATAGACTACCAAGGCGCTTATAGATTATGGAAAGTTGACAAACTTGATTTCGTGGCTTGTTTGAGCTCTTTTTTCGGCGTTCTCTTCATCTCAGTGCCTTCAGGGCTTTCCCTTGCTGTAATAATATTCTCAATTTACAAATTTTCGAATATATCCCAAATTTATTATGTAAATTTAAGCAATCTAATTGACTGCCTAAATTTTCAGGTTGGAATATCAGTATTCAAGGTTCTCCTGCATATAACTAGACCAAACATAGTGTCTTTAGGCAACATTCCAGGCACTCAAATGTTTCAGAGCCTTGAACGTTACAAGAATGCCTCGAGGATCCCATCGTTCCTTGTTTTAGGCGTCGAAGCTCCCATATATTTTGCAAATTCAACTTACCTCCAAGAACGGTAATTAGCATTATTTTTTTACATTGTATATTGATTTTTTTTTTGGTGCAAGTCTGTCCTTAATTATCAACTGAACTTCTTGCAGTATACTAAGATCAATAAGGGAAGAGGAAGATTGGATCAAATCCAATAGAGAGTCAATGCTAAACTATGTAATTTTAGACATGACAGGTTCATTTCATCAAAATACTGCTTGATAATTGGTTAACCTTACTACTTACTTCTTACCACCAAATGCTAGTTATAACCAAACAACAATCGTCCACATTTGCAGCGGTTACAGCCATTGATACGAGTGGAATCGACACCATCCAAGAGCTCGGAAAGATCATCCGAAAGAGATCATTACAGGTGATTAGGGGCTAAGATTTGGTTGATTTGGATTGTTTCAAGTTACATTCAAATTTGTGCTTATTTTTGGGATTAATGTGATTATATTTCTTGCAGTTGACTCTTGTAAATCCTGTTGGGAGTGTGATGGAGAAGCTTCACAAATCAAAGGTGCTTGAATTATTTGGTTCTAATAATGGGGTTTACATGTCCGTTGGAGAAGCCATTTTGGATTTGACAGCTTCAAGGAAAGTAGAAGGCTTAGCTTAGGTTTGTGGCATCTAACTTTTCAAAGAGATGTAAGAACTCCATAATTTGGAGTTATTTCTCAAATAGAGTTAATTAAATCTTATATAAATATATATATATATTACAAACAAAAATATGTGAATAATTTTGATCCAAATATTAGTTTGAGATTCTTCTTGTCATAATTTTGAGTTGGTATATATTATCATGTTCAAATTATAAATAGGGGGAAAAACAAGTATTAGAAATTTGCACAAAGTGGTATTATCAATCATACGCGGTATAATTATATGCAAATGTAACATCTTACATTTACTAATATTAATTAGGGAAATAGAAACAACATTCAATTGGTAGCAAAAGTTTTGCTAGGAATTAAAATGATGCTTGAAATTAAAGACTACAACAAATGGAATTACAAACGCTAGATATATAATTTGATCCTTCAGTGTTGTGATGGTGATTTGTGGGCAACAACAGTTGCTCCTTCAAACTTTTTACCAACACCGCCTCCAATTCCACCACCAACTCCCTTCCAAATGCCACCGCCAGTACCTTTTCCTATTCCTCCTCCAATACCTTTACCGTATCCACCTCCAATACCTTTGTAAACACCTCCTCCTACTCCACCACCAATTCCTTTTCCAATTCCTCCTCCAATCCCTTTACCTAATCCACCTCCAATACCTTTGTAAACACCTCCTCCTACTCCACCACCAATTCCTTTTCCAATTCCTCCTCCAATCTCTTTACCGAACCCACCTCCAATACCTTTGTAAACACCTCCTCCTACTCCACCACCAATCCCTTTTCCAATTCCTCCTCCAATCCCTTTACCGAATCCACCTCCAATACCTTTGTAAACACCTCCTCCTACTCCACCACCAATCCCTTTACTGAATCCACCTCCAATACCTTTGTAAACACCTCCTCCTACTCCACCACCAATTCCTTTTCCAATTCCTCCTCCTATCCCTTTATGGTAGCCTCCTCCAATGCCTCCACCAACTCCTTTCCATATACCTCCACCAATTCCACCTCCAATTCCTTTACCGATGCCACCTCCAATGCCTCCTCCAACTCCCTTCCAAATTCCTCCACCTATTCCTCCACCAATACCTTTACCTATACCACCTCCAATTCCTTTGCCTATTCCTCCACCAATTCCTTTGCCAATATCTCCACCTACACCACCACCAGTTCCTCCTCCTGAACCTCCTCCTACCCCTCCACCTGTACTTCCTCCCTTACTTCCATGTCCTCCACCACCTCCAGTGCCACCACCAGCACCACCTCCATAGTAGCCACCCTTCCCATGTCCTCCACTAACACCACCTTCGGTGCCACCACCAGCACCACCTCCAACACCACCACCAGTTCCACCACCAACACCAGCACCACCTCCTGCACCACCACCAACTCCACCTCCGGAACCACCACCTACACTACCTCCGGAACCACCACCTACACCACCTAGTCCTCCTTTCCCGTAGCAATCAGGCTTGCCAGCTCCAATCCCAAACCCAATTCCTTTCCCAATCCCAAACCCAACACCCTTCCCAATCCCAACACCCCACCCCTTCTTCCACCCTACTATGCCACCAAACACCCCACCACCACCAACTCCACCCAAAAACGTCTCTGGCTTTTTCACATCTACATCATGAATCTTACTAACATCCCTACCCTCGACACCCAAAGAAGCAGCCACTAAAGCAACAAGACATAGAACTAAATCCACCCTTCTAGCCATAACTACAAACAACAAATGAGCAATAATGTATGAAAATCATCTACTTCAACATACACTACACATCCTCCACATCATGATTATATAATAAAACTTAACCCTAGACTACATTTAATGTCTTGATAAATTAATGTGGGGCGGTCCATGGAAGCAAGTAGTACAGTTGTATTATCTTCTCTTCATGATCTACACAAATACAATTTTATGATACATGAATGATAGTAGTTGACAAATACAAAGCTTTACAACCACGTCCAGGTAAGCAACAAACACTCGTCATGCATGCATGCATATTTACGTGAATATATATAATGTTAGTTGTTGCATGCATTTAATTGCTGCATTCATGGCACCACGTACTAACTAGCTAGCTGCCCCCGCCGGCCCGCCTCCTTTGTAATAACCGCAAACTCATGAAAATTAGCTAGGTTGTTGATGAACCTGCAACTAACTTTTTGTCGGTACATCATCATTAAATTATTTTCTCGAACTCCTAACTGTACAGTTGTACTAATCATTATGGTGTACTGTTTTATGATCTACGTACTTCAAACTAGGGAACATTATAGAAAATTGAATTGATGGAATTGATAAGTGTATTATATTGCGATGAAAAAACTCGAATTTGATTAAGTTTATGACTAATTGCACTTATTGTTGATATGACTTTAACGTACTTTAGATGAAGTCATGTAAACCTTATTCGACGACATTTTAATTAGTTACATCATAATTTGAATTGTCTATCATTGAAGTCTTTTTTTTTTTTTGAAATTAAATTTTATTAATAACAGTCGATTTATATATAAAAATGAATTAATAATGATGGCATGCATGATGCATATCAACATTTATGTTTGCTAAGCTAGTAAGTTTTTATGCAAATGTTGAAATAAATGCATTCCATTGCATCTACATACGAAATTTTGCAATCTAACAGGAGGACAAAGTTAGGTTACAGAGTACCAACTAACTGTACAAATGACCACTCACAATTCACAAACACAACCAAACCACATAAATATAAATATATACGTACATATATACTACCTGTAGTATGGAGCATTCAAGATCAAGGGTTAAAAATTGTATCTAGATTTTCTGTGGTTCTTAATTCAGTTCTTTTCTACTTCCCAAGAAAGATTTTTTTGAATTGGTTTGGGTATAAGCAACGAACCAATTTGGAGAACATTTTTTTTTTAGAAAAACTGCTAATCCGGTATACTTGATTTTGAATTTATCATAAGTTTGATTGATTTTCTTTAAACAATCCAAGATATAGCTAATTTAGAACTGAGATCAAGCCTTAAATTGTGGCCAAGAATTCGTACCCTTAACAAATTGGAATATTTAGGCCTATGACCAAAATAGCTATACACATATAACATAATGAAAGTCCAATTTATAGGTCGGAAATTTAATCTACTACGTGTAAAGTAACCCGACCAAAATAAGGGTGAACTATGGTACCATTAATCAACTATACCCTAACATGATTTCAAGTAAACCTTGGAAAGGTTATCAATCCCATGTTGCAACTCTAATGAAGCGGAAAAAGTATTTTTCGTCTCGAAAATTAAAATAGAGAGTAATTATAAGACCAACCACGTACAAGTCTCTTATATACAGGGGCGGATCTATTAAGGTGCACAGTGAGTCACGTGACTCACCAGCACAAAAAAAAAAAAAAAAAAAAGCTAAGAGACCGCCTATTACAGATAGGAAGTCTCTTTGCTGCTTCTATTTGAGATTAGCCACTGTCAGTTTTTTAGATATCAAAGAGACCTCCTATTAAAATATCAGATAGGTGGTCTCTTTGTTGCTGCCATTGCCACCACGTCATTAGAGACCTTTTATCTAGATAACAGGTCTCTTTTTTTCAGCAGAATAATTTTTGCGCCGTTTTCATATTTCAATAAAGAGACCTGTTATATTTAATAACCGGTCTCTTAAGTTATCTAACATTTTTTTAATAATTCTTGTTTTTAAGTAAAAAATCATAAAGTTAGTTTAATTTAATAGTTTTATAGTATGTATTTTTATATCCTATTGTTGGATTGAAATAATTTTGGTGAAATATAATTTTTGGATTGAAATAAGTGATCAATTATTGATGGTGACTCATAAGTTCGAAAATCCTGGATCCGCCACTACCTATATATAAACAATAACTGAGAAGTGAGTTGGGTACTTGGGTGAGTAAAATAATACTGTCATATTAGCACATTGGATTGAAGATATCAATCGAGTTACAAGTCTTACAACACATGTAGAATACAACCTGGCTAACATAAATGATTGGTTTGTTCTTTTGGGATCGTAAAAACGACAATTCATATAGACAATTCTATTTTAATTTTACTTGAGGTTTTAGTTTTCATTTAGGGTTTTATTGATTCAATTCGAACTATCTTATATACTTGGTTGACAATCATTATCAGAAAAAACTTACTAATATACTTGTATTAATATAAAGGTAGAATAATTTACACTCTTTGATTTCATAATATAAAAACTATAAGCTTCAACCATTGTTAGTTTGATTAATATTCAAATTTAAGCAAAAAGAAAGATCTTAAAAGTAATCATGTATATTTCACTTAAACCAATATTTATGATTTCTATTATATAGGAAAATCTCTTACATTATTGTTTATAATTTTTCTTTTTCTGCTTGAACGCCTTAATCCCATAAGCGGAGTCGACTACATAAACCAGTATGAGGACTTTCCAAAAAGGTCATCCATCTTTGAACCACTCTCAATCATTGTTTACAATTTTTTATTAAAAACACAACAGTTATATGTGCTCGATGAGAGTAACCCAACTAAAAAAAAAAAACTTTCAAAAGGATGTATACGGATACTTTTGTGTGTTTTTTAATTAGACTAGAGGTAAAGTTGACTCTATTAGTTGGTTTTCAGATTGATTTAGAGTCGATTGAATTCTAAGTCAATCAATTTATCATGTAAAACCGATCAATTCTATGAAAATTCAATCTCGAGTAAAGTCAGATGATTTCGAATACAATTCAGATATGGATTGATAAATCGGATCGAGTCATATTGTCAAATCTGATTGCATAGACTTTAGTCTTTAGAGCATGAACTTTGTTGGGCTTCAGATTCAGAACTTCTAATGGATCAAAATGTCAAATCCCCTCAATAAGCTATCCAAGCCAAAAGGCAAAAAATTAAAAAGAAAAAGAAAAAAGGTTGGTTAAACACTTAAACTGTCGCAAAACTGCCAACTACATTCTTCAATCATCAATTCTTAGCTATAGTTCTAGGGTTTTTCTGGACAACAAAAATCCCCTGCAATTTCATCAAATTAATCTTCAATTCTCCTTTATTTTATCAATGGATCGTCGATCGAATTACCCTTATTCTCGCCGATCAAAACCCCAAAAAAGTTACGCCGAAGAAGAAGATGATGACGATGAAAACGACGTCGTTCTTGGAGCAATCGACGATTCCGATGAAGAAGAAGATGACGACATCAATGACGAAGACTTCAACGGTCCTGGGCGTCGCCGCACATCCACTCGACATCGCCAGAAGCAGAGAAAGCTCTCTACTTGGAATTACCATTCTACCCCTAAATCCTCCGGCATGGATTCCGATTGGTCGGAGCAGGGTACTTTCGTCCTTTTGGAAATCTGGGGTGAGAGGTTTCTTCAATTGGGTAGGAGTAGTTTGAGGAGTGAGGACTGGAACGAAGTCGCTGAGCGAGTTTCGGAGGCGACGCGGTCGAAACGCTGCGTTTCGGATTGTAGAAGTAGGTTGAATGCATTGAAGATGAAGTATAAGAGAGAGAAAGCTAAAGTGATTGGCTTAGGAATTGGGAGTAGCAAATGGGTATTCTTCAAGAAAATGGATGTTTTGATGACAATGTCACCTAGGCAATTGCAACAGCAAGAGCAATGTGGGTTAGCTTGTGGGGTTGATTCGGGCGAGTTCGTGTTTATGAACCCGAGAGTTTACTTGGATCATTCTAATGCATCTGATGAGATGAGGGATAGTCCAGGGAATTCGGAGTCCGAGTGTGGGGAAGATGATGATGATGAGGAAGACGAGGATGAGGAAGAGGCGGAAGAGTCATATAGAATGTTATCGGAGTCGATTAAGAGGGTTGGGGAGATATATGAGAAGATGGAGGATAGTAAGAAGCAACATATGGAGGAATTGGATAGGATGAGGGAGGAGTTTCAGAGAGAATTGGAATTGCAAAAGAAGGAGATGCTTGATCGAACTAAGGTTGAGATTGCGAAATTAGGACAAAAGGATGATCAGGAACAGGACAGTGATTGTTCTGTTGAGAATGTGTGAGAGATGAAGGTTGCTCTTAAACCTTTTTTTTTTTTTGGTAATTTTGTTATGTTAAGCATTTGTATATGTAGGTCTGTTAGATGTTGTGATTGAGTGTAAGATATGGTAAGGTAGTGTTCAATATATATCCTATACATTTGAAAGTTTGAAACTATATTACTTCTATATTTGGTTTTGAGAATGTTGGCTGAAAATGTGTATTATTACATGATGGTTGTGTATGCTTTAGCTTTGGAAGCAACCAATATTCTATTTGCTGAAGGCATGCTAGTTGTTTTCTGCATCCTTTTCAAGTTTGCATTTTGTGCTCAAATTCGTGGGCACAACTTGAGGAAGAGTGATGATAATGTGATATACAGGTTCATTAACATACTGTATAGATGCAATTGGGGAGGGGGGGGGGGGGGAGAGAGAGAGAGAGAGAGAAGGGATTGTTCTTCAGTAATCTCCATGCTTGTTATGCAGTTTAAAATTTAAATTGAGATTTTCTGTTCATTTTATTGACTAACAAAAATCTTGCCTTGAGAGTTCTAGATCTTTGTCATGTGTAAATTAACTATGCTATTGTTTATTTATTTATCTCATTTCCACCTGTAGCTCTCTGCAATGATAGTAGTCATACTGTCATAGTACTAATCTTAAGTTTTACTTTTCTCAGTGGATGCTATTGGAACTTTCGGGAGGGCGAATATGATGAGGACTGCCGTATGTTTTTCGATGGGCTAGCTTGACAGGTGCCTTCTGTGTGCAGAAATGCCTAAATGTGCAAAGCCTCAGGGATGTTTCTTTTCAAGTTTCTAACATGTAACTTTTTCATTGTCCCTTTAGCTTTTGATCTATGTTTTGTTTTGGTATCAGTTGGCAAAGCATTAATTTAACAGAAATGTACTGTTATTAGAAAAATTACAGCAATAGAAAAACTTTCTTCAGCATCAGCTGGTTACTGTATAATATTTCCATCTTGTTTTTGTGATCTACATTTATTTATTTTTTATTCCTATTTTCTCTTGTTCTCTGGAATTTCCGTATTTCAGGCATCTAAATGTGCTGGATAAGTTAGTTCTAAAGATTTCGGGTTTGCATTAGGCTAGTTCTCTATATTCTGCTACCAAAATATATGAGAGAAATTTAAAAGAAAGCACGAATACATCTCCCCTTCGATCATCTATTGAATTAGAACAGTATTTTTATGACCATAAAACATTTTACGGAATATATGGAAACATCTCCCCTTCAAGTGATGGAGCTATCCATTGAATTTGGATGTATGTAATATCCCAAAAGTCATCATTTTCTCTTGGCTCCAAAACTCCTGTGTCCTTCATTACTGCAATTATCTTCTTCAATAATTCTGGGACTACTTGCTGCATTCTTGATGGACCGTGCACACCCAAATCTGCTTTCACACAGGTGTCCATCCTTCTTAACAGCCCTAACCAAAAACTCCTGAATCCTGGATTTCCTGATATTGACTTTAAGTATAGCAAAAATACATCAGTTAACAACTCCATTGCATTTTTCAGGGTACCCTCCATGCTCCTCATTTCTCTCTCTGCATTCTCTCTTCTTGAGTAATCCAACATTTTTTCATGCAGATCATCAACCATAGCAAATATTACATGGTTGAAGAAGATGATGGTATTAGTTGATGTCAGCTCTAGATCTCTGGCTAGTTCAAAGCTCTTTTTCAGACTTGCTACTGCATGGTTTCTCACTTCTTCACGTCGTGCTAGACTGGTCTTTCTTAAGGCTTCTCCTAGCTTGACAAATAATTTCATTTTGTCTTCTGAACTGCTTGCGATGCTTCCATTGCTGATACTGCTTCCAGGGTCAGAGTTATCTTTGTACCATTGAATCAATAATTTGACAGAATTAGCCATTAGATCCATCATCTGTATGTTCTTCTCCACCAGGCTGGTTCTCAGGGCAACGAAACCAAAAGCACAGTCAATGCAATATGCATAATTGTTTCTGGTCATGTTTTTCCCATCAGACAATAGCTGAATTATTGCCTTGACTGCCTGATCATAGTTTTCAGGAAGTCGACCATTGGTTGACAGCAATTGCAGAAGTGTTTTCCACCCGATTGGGGTTTGTACATTACCTGGGAATTCAGTTAAAATTTTGCACACTGTTTGTATGATGGTTTCACAGCAGGTATCAAGAATTTCCTTGTCAAGTTTCCACATTAAACTTATTGATTTGAACATGACTTCTTCAGCATACTTGTCAGTTTGGTAAGAAGAAAGGAGCTTGACGCACAATTTAAAAAGGATCATTGCTGCTTTTTCAGCAAATGGCACAGGAGAAAAAAGTGGGAATTGAGTAACTGCACCAATGTAGTCGTAGTAAGCAGGCCAGAAACTGGAAAATCTGTCAATGTTTGCATAAGCAATGGCTCCTACTATATCCCAGCAGAAAGTGACAGTTTCTTCCTCCTCAAGTGCTGTCGTGAATTTCTGCCCTTTTCCTGCCGCTGCGAAGATCAGAGTTCTTCCTAGATTCAATAATGTGTCTACAGGTAATTTTGATGAATTACTAAATATATTCCCTATTTTGCATTGTTGTATGATTTTCAGGTTTTGCTCAAACTCACTTCCACCAGGATTTAGTAACTCTTCATTACCATCCAATAAAAAATGTGAAAGTCGGCCTGTTGCCATGGAGTTGTTTCCTCTGCTACTTCCGAATTTAGAGTCCTCGCTGATGTTCCTTGACTGTAACTCACTCTCTGTTGCCACTAAGGTATCGTAGTCAACCACAGATTGGGGGAGTAGCTTAAGCCTCTTGAGTTTCAACATGCAATCAACTATATTTCTCCAAGCTCCTCTGATTGACTCTCCAAATTTATTTGCAATATTGAAAACAGCAAGAGTTGCCATTCTTGGCTTCAGTTCATTGGAAAATAGATATAGCGTCTCTTCTGCAGATGCATATGGATTCAGCAGAGTGGTGAATTTGCAAAGTGAGGCTACAAGCTCATCAAGGATGTCTTCTAGCCCATGCCGTGCAATTCTAGCCACTGAAACCATTCCTTCTATGCACTCATTAAGGACTTCATCATCGTCAGCATGCTCAAAAATTGCAGAGAGAGCAGAAACTGTAGGACCTGCAATACTTCCAAACATGTCTCTGCCTAGTCTATGGTCAAAGTCACAAACAATGAAGGGATTCATAAATTTGGATCGACTTATCAACTCAACCCAACGGCTAGGGTTCATCTCAACCAAAGTAGCCGATTGAGCAAAAATGGCAATTGCATGTGTGGCAATAGATTGGAAAAGTTCTGATAGATACTCCCTAGGAAGGTCCTTCCCATTATTGATAGCCCTGTTATTTCTGATGAACTCTTCCTCTGTCATCTTTTTTTTTACTTGTGGATTGTGCTGGTCTGTGTTTAACATGATGAGAGAGTAGCAAAGGATAAACACTGCATCCTTGGTTTCAAAGAGCTCAGATGATTGCTGATTAAAGAATCTTTCTGAGAAAGCCTCTAGAATCCTGTGAATTTTCTGGGATTCTCCAGGCAGCCTGAAACTCTCTAGGTAAGTTCTCAATGCAGTGTCAAGAACAAAGCCTGTAAAATCGAATGTGTGTGTGAATTCGTTTAGCACTTGTAAGTGAAACTCATCTGGGTCACCGAGATAATCTCCTATTGCAGTCTTATTGAGCCCAGGTGTAAAGCGAAAGAAATAGGCAAAAGCTTTTGCTTCTGGTGGATTTGGAATTAAGTGTGAAATTTTAAGGTACTCTAGACCTTTTTTCTCATCTTGATTGAAATGGGTTCCTGCAATCAATAGTTTCTTCTTTTGTGCTTTCCTCAGTCTTAAAATATGAACCCAGTTTTCCAAGTCGTCCTTCCTTAATGGCTCTTCCCAAAAGGGAGAATACTCTGTAATTTCAACCAGAAATGGTTCGAAGGAAACTGTGTTATCTCCATTGTTTACTTTGTCAGCGATGGCTTGGATGATTATGATTAAGCCTTCAAAGGCTTGAAGTTGCAAGCTTGTCAAAGGGGTAGTCATTGGAAATGCCAGTTTGCAAAGGAGCTTGCCCATTTCCTCAAACACATTGCAGCACATGAAAGCGCAGTCATAGTTTACGTAAGTCTCTATTAGAAATGTGGGTTGTCTACAGAGATTGATGATACCTTCCAGTGCTACTTCTTGGTATCGCACCGAGCTGCCAAATTTTGCAACTCTGAATAATACAAAGGTGAAGAATGCTTCAAGCTGGAGCCTCAGTGACCTGCAAGATCAAGGAAACATTTTAATTGTGTTATATGGTTAGGAATTTTCTTCAACTTTCTCTATGCATTGCTTTAATAATATGCAGGCTCTTTACCAATTTATGGGGTTGGATAACTTGATCCAATTTTAATGTTTTTATTCCAAAACAGCCCCCTGTTTTGAAAGGAAAACCAATGCACCTAGACATAGCTATTTTATTTAGTTAAACATTCTCGATTTTAGATTTATCATTGCTCGGAAATCAAGTTCTAACCCGTGTAGGAAATTATATGAGTTCAAGACGGTGCTGCAAATCATTGACAAGATGAGGGCGCTAGAACGAGTTCCATAATGGATTAAATGATGAAATAGATCATCCCCGACCATCCTACGTAGTTTTGGATGCTGGGAAAATCCATCGCCACTCAATTCCAATGCTGTGTTAATCAACATCAAAGCCAGGATCTGGATATCCTCATCATTGCTCTGAGATATGATCCCATCAATCTCAACCATCTGCACTACATTCAACAAGGAACATAAGAACTGAAAAATGTCCACCACACATCGAAGACCAAATCCTTTATTCACAATGTCATTGACATCCAACTCTTCTGACTCAGACTCAGAATTCTCCCCTTCCTTCACTTCTATGCTATCCAGCCTTGAGAACACCATTTGTGAAATCTCAAGCATAGCAAATTTAGCGGCTCTTTGGAGCAAGTTTCCTCGGTTTGATGATTGCTGCACGACTTGGAAGGTTGTGTTAATCACCCTACAAACACACTCGTCTTTGAGAAGGCAAGAGCCTGGGTGCATCATTATGTTGTTAAGCAGCAGCAGGACCTTCATAAGAATTCCTTCCTCGCTAAGTGGATCTGTCCTCTCGAGCCTGCAGCTTGTAGTGGACATAACCAGGGCATTCATGGCTTCCTGAGCCCCTGGTGTTTTCTCGTCGAATACTTGGATCTTTAAGAGCTTGATGAGCGAGGAGAGAGCAATGTTTGTTGCTGCTGCAGGGACATCGTCGCTCTGTATTACATCTAGGAAGGGGGAGAGGTATATTGAAGGATCTATGTATTGCCATTCTTGCCGAGGATTGAAAATGAGAGATCTCAATGATTTCAAGGATTGTTGAAGGATTGCAGTGTCATGGTAATTATCTTCTGAGGCGGATAGCTCGTTACTGTTTCTTAATGCTGCTAAAACTGAACCTACTTCTGTGTTAATGGTGCATGAAAAACCAATATCTTTCTTCATCTTTTTGGTCATGGCATTTTTCTTTCAAGAAATTTTGATTTTAATTTTACGTTTTTTTTTATAACCTAATTTTAGGTTTATTATTATTATTATTATTATTATTATTATTATTATTATTATTATTATTATATTATTATTATTATTATTATTATTATTATTATTTTTATTATTATTATTATTATTATTATTTTATTCTTTTCTTTCTAAATTTCCCTTTGTATTTGTTTCCATATGTTTGTTTACTGGACAAAAGTGAGAGAATTAGCTTCATGATTGAAGAAAAACGAGCGTACTATTTGCAAAACAAGTGGTTGTTTATTAGTCTTCACATTAATCTTTATTTTTAACGAGTTAAGATTGGATTTGTGGCTATAATAAATAAGCTAAATCAAGGAATTTTACCTAAAAATTCTCTTAGATATGCTTGTCATTAGCCACACGTTTAAAAGTTTAATTTTAATTTCTATGAATTTTTAATTATATAAAAAATTCAGAAAGAAAAGAATTGTTTGCCATTATCTGTTTTACATAACAATTATGAAGTATTAGAAAATAAACTAATAAAGTTTCTCAGACCTTTTATCTATTTTAAAATTCAGTGTGTACATGGGCACATGTTAAGTTATTATAATAAAAAAAATTAAAAAAATGATTAAAAAGGGAGTAAAATGAAAATCATGAGTCGAAAAGGGAAATTTTTAAACTTTTGCATTGTATTTTTATTATTTATTTTATAAGAATAAATTATACTGACAAATAATTCAAAATAATACCCTTTTTGGTATATTTAATGAATTTGTGAATAATAGGAACTCCAATGAAAACAAATTCTATAATCATGCATCAGTTAAACACCATTTGCGTATTTTCTTGAACACATAAGTGAAATAGATGTAAAGCAATTTATATTGCTAAAAAAAGCTCTGTAAAACCAAAGTTGTCACTTAGTTATGTGGATGGATCGACAGATTATTTAAATTTATTTGTTGGTGTGCACACCATCAACATTGTTACAAAATTAAAATAAACAAAAAACGCATCACAATTTTTTCGTGCGCTTAACAAATATCTAAATGTGTGAAAATGTCTAACATCATACCTGATACGAGTATAACAATTGAATGGAGTATCCGTGCTTTGTGGTGTAATCGCAAATCACAAGCGAAAAAGCTAAATTTACATGCACAAAATAAGAGAAATAGAGCAAGTAGCAAGCAACTATACATTAATAGCCTTTACACCAGAGTACATGCACTTCTAAATCTTACACCAAACCGATTACAACTTCAGCTTACATACAAATTTTTACCTGGCAGAAGACCTAAATTAGCCCATAAAACCTAATGAGAACAACTCCTGAACCTCCTAATGGCTTATAAATTACAATGCATTGTTCTATAACGGAGCCGTAGAGTTCTTATATGAGATTTTTAGTTCATGCCATAAGCAAAACAGGGTATCATAAGTATCATCATCAAGATTACTGTCTTTGCAACATGCAAGAGAAAGTATGGATTTTAGCCATTGTTCATGGATGGTTGAGAACTCTGATCTTTGCTCGCTTGACTTGAAGCTCTTCCCTATCATTTCTTTCATTGCCTCAGCAGCAGTCGTAGCAGATTCTACTACTTGCTTGGGTATACCAGCCATAAGAGCCACTTGTAAGCCATAGCTTGAAGGACAAGCTCCAGTTGCAAGTCGGTAGAGAAACACCAAATCAAAGTCCTCTCCAGTGGAGGATCTTGGTTTCATAGCACAAGACATGTGTTGCAGAGAAACATGAGGATGGGACGCGAATTCCTTTGTTAACGGGTGGTAATGAGTGGCAAACAGCAAACGACAGTTCACCTTCTCAATTAGATGGCGAAACACCTGCAGAGAAGACCAGAAAGATTGACTTATCAAAGATACGTGAGAAGACCAGAAAGATTGACTTATCAAAGATACGTAACTATATTAAATTCTTGTTCTCAAAATAGACTAATTTCTGCCAACCAATATTATCAAGTAAAGCAGGACAAGACATTGATCACATATGACAAGCTACTATTCTCTTCCATGACAGACTTCAGAATTTCCATTACATGCAATTATTGATTTACCATTAAAGAAGACTCATTATACCCAGTTTGATCTCTGAAAATTATAAAAAGCTTTGTTGGTGGTATGAATCCATCTGTGTGGGTGCCAGTGTGTCACTGTGTCTTAAGCTGCAATACATATCAATCTCAGACATCCATTTGTTGTATAACAATTAACGTCAGCAGAAAAGACTCCCTTAGAACAACAGGCAAATCTATCAAATGTTCATTTAAACCATTAGGTTACTCCCAAGTTTTGACTTTCAGGAGCACATAGCTACCTATAGTCCACTAATTTTGGAACCTGAGTGATGTGGATCCACATGATATTAGCAACAGCAGTTAGCATATGCAAGTGATGCAATTGACATGGTATTTATTATGATACAACAAACTACTTAAGAAGCTTGGCACATCATGTATTCATGTAGACCATTTAAAGCCAAGGCAGAATATTTCATTTTATGACCACTTACTAAAAATTGTGGTAGGAATTGAGAGTTTAAAGAGTTGCTTACAGCATATGCTATGGCGTATCCATCAAAAGTACTTGTTCCTCGACCTAGCTCATCAAGAAGGACAAGAGAATCCTGTGTTGCATTTTGGAGGACTGATGCTGTTTCAGCACACTCAATGTAAAATGTACCTGCAGATTATTTCAGCACGATTAAGTTTCAACAGTAAATTTTACAACTCAGTACCCTGAAACAAGATTATGCATATATGATAAACCAAAATAATGATATCACAGGGAGCTCAACCATTGAGAAGTATAACATGATATGCAGGAGCCTTGTCAAAATACAAAAGCTTTTTTATAACTCTTTAAGTAAAAGAGTTAATGTGACTGTTGTACATCTATATCAGGCAGTATTACACAGAAATGAATAGCAATAGCCAGGTTAAAGATGAGCAATGATTTTCTAGGCAAACCAGATAACTTCTCACAATAAAACAAATACAACATACCTAGAGCTGTCAATTCGGGTAAACGGGTTGGGTAAACTAGGGTCGGGTCAATTCAGATTAATTCCATAACCTATACGGGTCGGGTTTGGGTTGGGTCATGCTTGAGTCGGGTCACGTCGGATCATACTTCTTATCGGGTTTAGGTCGGGTTACATTCGGGTCGGGTGAACAATAGGTCGGGTTTAATTCGGGTTTTCACGGGTTAGGGTAATTCTCGGGTTCGAGTCGGGTTCAGTTCAAGTCAATAATTTGCGGGTTAGAATCAGGTTGGGTCATTCTCGGATTGAGTCAGGTACGGTTCAAGTCAATAATTTGCGGGTTATAATCAGGTCGGGTCATTTTCAAGTCGGGTCATTCTCGGGTTCAAGTCGGGTTCGGTTCAAGTCAATAATTTGCGGGTTATAATCAGGTTGAGTCATTTCCAAGTCGGGACATTCTCAAGGTCAAGTCGGGTTATGTTCAAGCCAATAATTTCCGGGTTACAATTAAGGTCGGATCATTTCCAAGTCAGGTCATATACGGGTTCAACTAACTATAAATAGATAATTATCATTTTTATCAAGCTAATTATTTCCTTTGACTACAATATATATGGAAATATAATAGGGAACGATAGTTCATCATTTAGGAAGATAATTATCTCCTTTGACCATACAACAAATATATACTATATTTAACTCTTAAATTTGAGGATGCTGCTCCTTTGTTTTGCTGGCCTAGACCAACTTGGTCTCCCTAGACAAAATGCTTTGATCAACAATAATAAGGTGGTCTAAATTGCATTTAAGGTGATTTGAAATCGTGTCAAGAACAGTTTGGGTTGAATTAAGGTCGGGACAATAACAAGTCGTGTTGATTTTGAGTCGGGTTAGTAATAGGTCTGGTAAAATTCGGGTTGGGTCAATAACAAGTCGGGTTGAATTTAGGTCAGGCCAATAACAAGTCAGGTTGATTTCGGGTCGGGTTTGTAACAGGTTGGGTTAAATTCGGGTTGAGTTAGGAACGAGACGGGTTGAATTCAGGTCAAGTTAGTAACAAGACATATTAAATTCGGGTTCTGATGGGTTAAAACTGGTTTGGGTCAATTTCGGTTCAAGTCAGGTTCTATGCAAGTTTATTAAATTGACCGTTGTAAACCGGCAAATCGGTACCAGTTGTAAACCGGTAAATTGGCCGTTTAAAAGAAAATTGAATGGTTCCACACACACAATTGGACTCCCGGAGGGTATTAGGGACCATGGTAAAAATTTCGGCAATTTTCATTTGCGAGCGAAAAAAGTCAAAAAAATTCCAAAATTGAAGGCTAATATCCACGCTTTTTGGGAAATTTTGGAGGTTTTAGGGACCGGTGTCGAAAAGTCTTGAAGTTCTAAGGGATACATCTCGGGTTTATATAATGTTGTTTGGAACGATATATGATCATTATTTGTTGTCATAAATGTTTGTGGTAGGCTTGAATTAATGAATCAGTGCAAGTTGTAAACCGGTAAATTGGTCGTTTAATGACAAATTGGATGGTTCCACTTACCCAATTGGACTCCCGGAAGGAATTAGGGACCATGGTAAACATTTCGACAATTTTTATTTTCGGGCGAAAAAAATTCAAAAAATTTCAAAATTCAAGACTAATATCCACGCTTTTTGAGAAATTTTGCAAGTTTCGGAGTCAGGTGTAGAGAAGTATTAATATTTTAGGGGATACATCTCAGGTCATATAATGTCATTTGGAATCATATATGATATTATGATCATTATATGTGGTCATAAATGTTCGTAAAAGGCTTGAGTTAATGAACTCCGTGCAAGTTGTAAACCGGTAATTAAATTGGCCGTTAAAAGGCAAATTGGATGGTTCCACCATACCAATTGGACCCCCGGAGGGTATTAGGGACCATAGTAAACATTTTGGAAATTTTTATTTCCGGGCAAAAAAAAAATCAAAAACTTCGAAAATTGAAGACTAATATCCACGCTTTTTGATAAATTTTGGAGGTTTCGGGGCCCGATGTCGAAAAGCCTTGAAATTTTAGGGGATACATTTCGGGGTCATATAATGCTGTTTGGAACCATATATGATCATTATTTGTTGTCATAGATGTTCGTAGTAGGCTTGAGATTAGTACAACATGTAAACCGGTAAATTGATCGTTTAAAGGCAAATTGGATGGTTTCACCCATCTAATGGGACTCCCGGACGATATTTGGGACCATGATGAACATTTCAGCAATTTTTATTTTCGGACAAAATAAAAGTCAAAATTTTCAAAATTAAATACTAATATCCACGCTTTTTGAGAAATTTTAATGATTCGAGGCCCGGTGTCAAAAAGTCTTAAAATTCCAGGGGATACATATCAAGGTCATTTAATGCCGTTTGGTACCATATATGATCATTATTTGTTGTCATAAATGTTCGTGGTAGGCTTGAATTAATGAAATCGAGGCAAGTTATAAACCAGTAAACAAAGACAAATTAGATGGTTTCATCCACCAAATTGGACTCACGAAGGTATTAAGGACCATGGTAAACATTTTGACAATTATTATTTTCGGGCTAAAACAAGTCTAAAAATTCCAAAATTAAAAGCTTTAGAGATTAAAGGGAATACATCTTGGGGTAAAAAAATATCGTTTGGAACCATATAATCACTATTTGTTGCCATAAATGTTCGTCGTAAGCTTGAGTTAATGAAATCGGTGCAAGTTGTAAACCGGTAAATTGGAAGTTGAAAGGCAAATTAGATGGTTCCACCAACCCAATTGGACTACCGAAGGGTATTAGGGACCATGGTAAACATTTCGGCAATTTTTATTTTCAGGGGAAAAAAAGTCAAATTTTTCCAAAATTGAAGGCTAATATCCACGTTTTTTGAGAATTTAGAATGTTTCAGGGCCTGGTGTCGAAAAACCTTTAGATTTTAGGAGATACATCTCGGGGTCATACAATGTCGTTTGGAACCATACATGATCATTATATGCTGTCATAAATGTTTGTGGTAAACTTGAGTTAATGAAATCGGTGCAAGTTGTTAATCGGTAAATTGGTCGTTTAAAGGTAAATTGGATGGATACACACACTCAATTAGACTCACGAAGGGTATTAGGGATCATAGTAAACATTTCGGCAATTTTAATTTTCGGGCGAAAAAAAGTCAAAAAATTCCAAAATTAAAGTCTAAGATCCATGCTTGTTAAGAAATTTTGGAGATTTCGAGGTCCGATGTTGAAAAGCCTTGAAATTTTAGGATTACATCTCGGGGTCATATAATGCCGTTAAGAACCACATATGATCTTTATATATATTGTCATAATTGTTCGTTGTAAGCTTGATTTTATGAAATCGGTGCAAGTTGTAAACCTGTAAATAGGTCGTTTAAAGGCAAATTGGATGGTTCCACCCATCTAATTGGACTACCGAAGGGTATTAGGAACCATGGTAAACATTTCGGCAATTTTTATTTTCGGGCGAAAAAAATCAAAACTTCCAAAATTGAAGGCTAATATCCACGCTTTTAGAGAAATTTTTGAGGTTTCAGGGCCCGGTGTCGAAAAACTTTGAGATTTTAGGGGATACATCTCGGGTTCATATGATATTGTTTTAAACCATAAATAATCATTATATGTTGTCATAAATGTTCGTGGTAGGCTTAAGTAAATGAAATCGATGCAAATTGTAAACCGGTAAATTGACTGTTAAAGGAAAATTGGATGGTTCCACCCTTCCAATTTGCCTCCCGAAAGGTATTAGAACCATTGTAAACATTTCGGTAATTTTTTATTTTCAGATGAAAAAAATTCACAAAATTCCAAAATTAAAGTCTAAGATCCATGCTTGTTGAGAAATTTTTGAGATTTCAAGGTCCGGTGTCAAAAAACCTTGAAATTTTAGGATTACATCTCGGGGTTATATAATGCCGTTTGGAACCATATATGATCATTATATGTTGTCATAAATGATAATGTCGTTTAAAACCATATATGAACATTATATGTTGTTATAAATGTTCGTGGTAGGATTGAATTAATGAAATCGATGCAAGTTGTAAATCTGTAAACTGGTCGTTTAAAGCCAAATTGGATGGTTCCACACTTCCACCCACCCAAGTGGACCCCGAAAAGGGTATTAGGGAACATGGTAAACATTTCGGCAATTTTTATTTCCGTGAAAAAAAAAGTAAGAAATTCCAAAATTGAAGGTTAATTATCCACTTTTTTACAAATTTCGAAGGTTTCGGGCCCGTTGTCAAAAAGAAATGATACTTTAGGGGATACATCTCGGGGTCATAGATGTCGTTTAGAACCATATATGATCGTTATTTGTTGTTATAAATTTTCGTGGTAGTCTTGAGTTAATGAAATCGGTGCAAGTTTTAAATCGGTAAATTGGTCGTTTAAAGGCAAATTGGATGGTTCCACCTAACCAATTGGACTCATAGAGAGTATTAGGGATCATGGTAAAAATTTCGACAATTTTTATTTCCGGGCAAAAAAAGTCAAAATATTCTAAAATTAAAGGCGAATATCCACACTTTTTGTGAAATTTTTTGAGGTTTCGGACCTGTGTCGAAAAGTCTTGAAATTATAGAGATATATCTCGTGGTCATATAATGCTATTTGGAACCATTTATGATCATTATATGGTTTCATAAATGTTCGTGGTATGTATGATTTAATAAAATCGGTGGAAGTTGTAAACCGGTAAATTGGTCGTTTAAAGACAAATTAAATGGATACATCCACCCAATTGGATTCCTGGAGGGTATTAGGGACCATGGTAAAAATTTCGGCAATTTTTAATTTCGAACGAAAAAAAAGTCAAAAAATTTCAAAATTGAAGGCTAATATCCACGCTTTTTGAGTAATTTTGGAGGTTGGGTACGGTTTCGAAAAACCTTGACATTTTAGGGAATACATCTCGGGGTCATATAGTGTCGTTTGGAACCATATATGATCATTAGATGTTATACATGTTCGTTGTAAGTTTGAGTTAATGAAATCGGTGCAACTTGTAAACCGGAAAATTGGTCGTTTAAAGGCAAATTGGATGGTTCACACCACCCAATTGGACACCCGGATCATATTAGTGATCATGGTAAACATTAAGTCAAAAAATTACAAAATTGAAGTCTAATAATCTTGCATTTTGCGAAACTTTGGAGGTTTCGGGGTTCCAGTGTTGAAAAGTATTGAAATCATAGGGAATACATCTGGGAGTCATTTAATGACGTTTGGAACCATATATGATCATTATATGTTGTCATAAATGTTCGTGGTGAACTTGATTTAATGTAATCAATGCAAGTTATAAACCGGTAAATTGGTTGTTTAAAGACAAATTGAATAGTTCCACCTACCCAATTGAACGCTCGGAGGATATTAGGGACCATGGTAAACATTTGGGAATTTTTTTTCTTACGGGCGAAATTAAGTCAAAAAATTCAAAAATTGAAGGCTAATATCCACGCTTTTTGAGTAATTTTGTATTCTCATTTAATTTTAGTTTATTTAATTTTTAAGAAAAAAAAATAATAAAATAAATTTTTTAGCCCTTTTGGCACCGGTTAACCAGTGCCAAAAGTGGTGAATTAAATTTTTTTGGTACTTTTTGGCACCGGTTAACCGGTGCCAATTTCAAGTTTTGGCACCGGTTTGAACCGGTGCCTTTTTAAACCCCTTTTTGGCATCCCCCACATTGGCACCGGTTCAAACCGGTGCCTTAGGCCGGGTTTAAACCGGTGCCAAATTCATTTTTTCACGTAGTGATAATGCCGTTTGGAACCATATATGATAAGTATAGTTGTCATAAATATTCGTGGTAAGCTTGAGTTAATAAAATCGGTGCAAGTTGTAAACCGATAAATAGGCCATTTAAAGGCAAATTGGATGGTTCCACCCACATAATTGGACTCTTGGAGGGTATTAGGGACCATGGTAAACATTTTGACAATTTTTTATTTACGGGCGAAAAAAGTCAAAAAATTCAAAAATTAAAGGCTAATATCCACGCTTTTTGAGAAATTTTGGAGTATTCGGGTTTTGGTGTCTAAAAGTCTCGAAATTTTAGGGAATACATCTCGGGGTCATATAATGTTGTTTGGAACCATAGGTGATCGTAATTTGTTGTCATAAATGTTCGTTGTAGGCTTAAGTAAATGAAATCGGTGCAAGTTGTAAACCGGTAAATTGGTCATTTAAAGGCAAATTGGATGGTTCCACCCACCCAATTGAACCCCCAAAGGTTATTAGGGACCATAGTAAACATTTTGGCAATTTTTTTTTCCGGGAAAAAAAGTCAAAAAATTCCTAAATTAAAGGCTAATATCCACGCTTTTTGAGAAATTTCGAAGGTTTTGGGGCCAGGTGTCGAAAAGAAATAAGATTTTATTAGATACATCTCGGGGTCATATAATGACGTTTGAAACCATAAATGACCATTATATGTTGTCATAAATGTTCGTGGTAGCTTAGGCTTGAATTAATGAAATAAGTACAAGTTGTAAACAAGTAAATTGGCCGTTTAAATGCAAATTGGATGGTTCCACACACCAAATTGGACTACTAGAGGGTAATCGGAACCATGGTAAACATTTCGGTAATTTTTATTTTCGGCCGAAAAAAGTCAAAAAATTCAAAAATTAAAGGCTAATATCCACGTTTTTTGAGAAATTTTTGAGGTTTCGGGGCCCGGTGTCGAAAAGATTTGAGATTTTAGGGGATACATCTCGGGGTCATATAATACTGTTTCAAACCATATATGATCATTATATGTTGTCATAAATGTTCGTGGTGGCTTGAATTAATGAAATCAATGCAATTTGTAAACCAATAAATTGGCCGTTTAAAGGCAAATTGAATGGTTCCACCTATCCAATTTGAATCCTGAGGGATATTAGGGACCGTGGTAAACATTTCGGCAATTTTTATTTACAGGCGAAAAAAAGTCTAAAAATTCCAAAATTGAAGGCTAATATCCACTTTTTTGAGAAATTTTGGAGGTTTTGGGACTCGGTATCGAAAAGACTTGATATTTTAGGGAATATATCTCGAGGTCATATAATGTCGTTTGGAATCATTTATGATCATTATTTGTTGTCATAAATGTTCGTGGTAGGCTTGAGTTAAATGAAATCGGTGCAAATTGTAAACCAGTAAATTCACCATTTTAAAGCAAATTGGATGGTTCCGCCCAACTAATTAGACTCCTGGAGGATATTAGGGACCATGGTAAATATTTCGGAAATTCTTATTTACATGCGAAAATAAAGTAAAAAAATTCCAAAATTTAAGGCTAATATCCACACTTTCAAATTTTGGAGGTTTCGAAGCCTGGTGTCGAAAATCCTTGAAATTTTAGGGGATACATCTCGGGGTCATATAATGCCGTTTGGAACCATATATGATCATTATATGTTGTCATATATGTTCGTAGTAGGCTTGAGTTAATTTAATCGGTACAAGTTGTAAACCGGTAAATTGGTCGTTTAAAGGCAAATAAGATGGTTCCATCTACCCAATTGGACCCATGGAGGGTACTTGGGACCATGGTAAATATTTCGACAATTTTTATTACCGGACGAAGAAAAGTAAAAAAATTTCAAAATCGAAAGCTAATATTCACGTTTTTTAAGAATTTAAAATGTTTCGAGGCCTGGTGTCGAAAAACTTTTAGATTTTAGGAGATACATCTCGGGTTCATATAATGCCGTTTGGAACCATACATGATCATTATATGCTGTCATAAATCTTTGTGGTAGACTTGAGTTAATGAAAACGGCGCAATTTGTAAACCAGTAAATTGGTCGTTTAAAGGCAAATTGGATGGTTCCACCTACCTAATTAGACTCCAAGAAGGTATTAGAGACCATGGTAAAAATTTCGGCAATTTTAATTTCCAGAGGAAAAAAAGTCAAAAAATTAAAAAAATGAAGGTTATATCCACGTTTATTGAGAATTTTTGGAGTCTTTGGGCCCAGTGTCGAAAAAGTCTTGAAATTCTAAGGAATATATCTCAGGGTCATATAATGTCGTTTGGAACCATATTATTTAATGTTATAAAAGTTCGTGGTAGTCTTGATTAATGAAATCAGTGTAAGTTGTAAACCGGTAAATTGGTCGTTTAAAGGCAAATTTGATGGTTCCATCCACCCTATTGGACTCTCGGAGGGTATTTATGACCATGGTAATCATTTCGGCAATTTTTATATTTGGGCGAAAAAAAGTCAAAAATTTCCAAAATTGAAATTTTGAAAAATGTTCCAAGATATATCCACGCTTTTTGAAAAGTTTTGGAGGTTTCGGGGCCCGGAGTCGAAAAATCTTGAAATTCTAGGGGATATATCTTGGGGTCATATAATGACGTTTGGAACCATATATGATCTTTATTTGTTATTATAAATGTTCGTGGTAGGCTTGAGGATGATGCTCCTTTATTTTGCTGGCTGGACCGACTTGATCTCCCTAGACAAAATGCTTTGATCAACAATAACAAGGTAGTTTAAATTGCATTTAAGGTGATTTGAAATCGGGTCAGGAATAATTTAGGTTGAATTTAGGTCAGGTTAATAACAAGTCGTGTTGATTTTGAGTCGGGTTAGTAATCAAACGGGTTGAATTTTTGGGTTGGGTTAGTAATAGGTTTGGTAAAATTCGAGTCGGGTTAATAATAACTCGGGTTGAATTTGGGTCAGGTCAATAACAAGTCGGGTTGATTTCGGGTCGTGTTTGTAACAGGTTAGGTTAAATTCGGGTCGAGTTAGGAACGGGTTGGGTTGAATTCAGATTAGGTTAAGTAACAAGTCGGGTTAAATTCGAGTTTTGACGGGTTAAAACGGGTTTGGGTCAAGTTCGGTTCAAGTCGGGTATGGTTTAGGTCAATAATTTACGGGTTACATTCGTGTCATCTCCATGTTTGTTCATGTTCGGGTTCGGGTCTCACATACTCGGGTCAACTCGGGTCTAGGGTTGGTTTCAGGTCGGGTTTGGGTAGTCATTTTTTCGGGTTCAGATGGGTCAATTAATAAACGGGTTTGAGTCGGTATTTCGGGTCAGGTTAACTTTTGACAACTCTAAACATACCTATAATATTAATATAAAGGAAAGTTCATATTATGTCAGTGACAAAGCACAGAAGCCAGTAGTAGAGTGCATTGTTTGAGGTTTGGATGCACTATCTTCTTAGCAGTCCATAATTGATCAAGACAGACAATGTAGCTACAAGCAACTTCTTCCTGGGTTGAAAGCTTATGACTTGGACCATTAAATGGCAATCCAATCAACTTATATCTAATTGCATCAGAGACTAAATCAAGAAAATCAGTGGGAAAAGCTGTCATGAAACTTACTTTCATCGGTCATAATCCGATCAGTTGCACCAAGCCTTGTGAAAATAATGTCAGCAACTGATAGAGAACACGTCTCACATGGAACATAGCATCCGAGCTGAATGAAAATATAAGCAACAAAATTAGAAATATGTGACAATTTAGTACTTCAATACAATAGTTGGACAGGCAGTCCTTTATTAAACCAAAAATAATTAAAAGTATATAAGAACCTGTGCCAATATAACAGCTAGACAGGCAGCACGCAAGAGTGTGGATTTGCCCCCCATGTTTGGTCCAGTCAACAGCAAAGTCCGCGGAAGATGGCCATTTGTATCCTTACCCAGAACTATGTCATTTGGCACAGGCAACCCACTTTCTCTTAGGGCAAATGGATGCCACAATCCTTTGAACTTCAATGTAGGTCCTTCATTATTTTGGCAAACAATAGAAGTTGACTGGGGTAATATAGAAGGTCGACACATAGATCCACTTGAATCAATAGCAATGGCGGTGAAAGATCTTAAGACATCTATGCAACAAAGAGCAAATATTACTTTAGACCATTGACTAGCTTTTTCAACAAACAGCTCAATCAAAATAGAAAGTGTCTCCGCATCAGCTTCTGTCGCATCATGATCCTGAAATGTTAGACAAACTTTTAGTTAATATATAAAAAAATACATTAAAAAAATTAGATTTCAGCCTTTCAGGCATGTGGACAAGAAATATGATGAGAATAGGTTGTTCTGATTTCCTGAGGAAATATAGCAGTAAAGGTGACTTATTCTACTAAATGTATAATGATAGCATGGTTATTGGAAAGGAGGCCTCTACTGTATCTTTGGTGCATAACATGACAAAAAGGAAGGGGGATTTCTAAGATTAGAAAAAACAGAAAGCTTTTTAGATCATTCCTGTTTTCGTATCTCAAGCACCTAATGCAGAATTTTCTAAAACCCAATATGCACCAATCTGAAAGAAACTGACCTGATACTTGGGAAAGTCACTATCTATAGCCGCTTCAAACTGGCTAAGAAACTCACTAAGCGCATTTTGCTCACTAAGCTGGGGTAGGTCCATTATTTTCGATAGCCGTGACATGAGATGCTCTTCATTGTATAGCACATTCATTAAGTCCATCCCAATCCGCAAACCTTTAACAATCAGTCCAAATACTTTCACCTGCAGCATATCAAACATAAAGCTTCTATATATTGTAATTTCTCTGCAAAAAGGCAGCAACACATGATAAATAATACTTCATAATTGAATAGCCAAGAGGCCCAAAACACAATTTCAAGGAACTTAATGATGTACTTTGCCATTTCAGCAATGTGGTAAGACACAAGCTAACCATGTATAGGATAAGATTGAATCCTTCTTTTAAGATTTTGTTTGGTGCATTAAAAAAAAAAAAAAATTACAATTTTTAAGAAGGAGCTTATGGTAGAGAATCTTCTCTTAACTCATCAGAGAGTTCATAAATAAGGTCACCTTTCTCAATTAACACATCTAGCTCCCTAGAATGCCTAGGGTCTTAATTTGTGGTAAATGTATTGGATAGCAAGCTGAGTCAACTAGCAACATATAACAAGCACAAACTTCTAATGCAAATATTTAAACAAAACAATGACCATAGTGAAGCACTCCAGATTCCATAAAAACTACAAAAATTGGTGACATGAGCAATGGAGTCTGTAACAAATTGACTGAATTATGTGTTAAACTTTATAAATGAAACTTTTAATTTTTCAGGAAAACATCAACTTGATTTCACAAGCTACCTAATCAATCCTTCCACTAGCAAGCAGCGAAGCTAAAATACATGATTACACACAATAAGCCAATTAATTATACAAAAATATCTACATTTCTATATAGACTACAAATATCAGGACAGAAGGTTCAGAGCCCTCACATCTTCACAAAAATTCAGCACTTTAAAATATTTCAGTCATATGACATGGCTATGTCACTTGTACTAGGGTATAATGTTGACCACAAGTTCTCATGTTGGACACAGGCAGTGTACAGGTAACTGACACAACTATTCACAATCTCAGCCCCAAATAAGTGTCAAATTGCACATACCCTTGTATGAGTGCCAAAACCAACTACGTACTTGAGGTGAAATAAAGAGCACAAGTAACATAGACATCTGGTGAATTGAAAATCCTTCTTCATATCCGTCTTGACATTGTTAGTTAATTCTACATGTTATGTAATATTGTACTTATTTTTGCCTGATAAAAGCATCAACACAGACAAATCAACAGAGTTGTTGAATAAATAAGGTTGGTTAACTCAGTTTCACAAAGCGAGAGGTCTCAAAATGCAGGAATACAATTGAGACAGTGCAGAAGAAACAACATAGAAGCGGCCTTACCCTTTGTTTCAATGTTTTCTTTCCTACCAAGGGCAACGTGAGTATAGCTTGTGAATGAACCATAGCTTTAACCTTGCCAAGCAACCTTTCCAGGTCTGGAATCTTGCGCAAATATTGTGCTATGATTAACATGATTTCAGAACGCATAATTAAGGCCTCAACAACATTCAGCCGATTATTGATTTCATCAATGTCTTTTAGTGGATGACAAATCCAGCTCCTCAGAAGTCGTTTCCCAGAAGGGGTTATACAGTTGTCAAGATATTTGAATAATGTACCTGAAATCAAAATAATTAAACTCTTAATATACACATTGAAGCAGCATGATATTGTTAATTGTTTTAATACATTCAAGTTCCAGAGGACCACCAGCTGAACCACCATCAGCATTGTTCTGAAAAACTTCAAGATTAATAAGTGTCTGCCCATCCATTCTGAGGCAACCTCTATATACTTGGTATGGCAACACAGCTCCATAGCATAAAACGTCATCCAACTATAAAAGGAAGCAACAAGGATTGTAAAAGATGCTGACAAAATTGTACTATAACAAACAAATTAAACAGTAAAGTAGTAAACATACCATCAACCTTGATAAATGATCAATGAGACCGCCCAAAGCACACAAGGTAAATTCATGATTTGTTACACCATCAAGCAGATGATCCCAGAGGTTGCCAGAATCTTTGAAGTATTTCTTTGTCTGGATCACAGCCTTCACTTCTGCGGCTTCCAAGAAACCATTAACTGGAAGCATGGGTGTAATTTGTACACCCATGGAACCTGAAACCATTAATAAATTAAGGGATACTCCATAATAAAAGTATTGGACATCACTGTTAAAGTGATAAACAAATAGCCAAAATATAAGTGTTTGCTACATCTTTGACACCCTGACTCAATATCCTGCCATAATGAGGAGTAAGACTGCAACAGAGCTGAGCCAGTTCAGTGAGGCCCCTCGGTAATCAACTCAGTAGCATTCTTACTCTAGCCGCAAAAAACAAAGGTCAAGGATAGTTCCTATTTAGCTTTGATTCAAATTAAATGTTTAGTGAGGAAAAGTACATGTGAGCATTACAGATTCCTGGCCATTATATTGGTGAAACAAAGAAAAAAATTATAACTACTTATCACATGCTTTGACTATACAACCTTTCTCAGAATATATACATATGACTAGTCGCTTATGATATTAACAAACAAACTTTATCTCCAAGAGAGCTAGTACAGAAAATATAGCAATTAATGCTGAAAAGGAAAGTCTGATATAAAATCAAGAATTAACTGAAAGCAATCTACTCTAAATCTACAAGATCAGTAGAAAAACCTGTAGATGAGTACTTTTTAAGCACTTTTTGAGCTTCTCTTGATAATCCTGTAAAAGAATTCACAGGTGAGGGAGGAAAAGAAAATTCATAAAAGTATGCTGACGGATACAATCACAAAATAATGTTTACCTCTACTTTCATAAATAATTTCCTTCGGTGAAACCTAGAATCAATAAATTAGAATATTAAAGTTAAATCTCAATTGCACGAGCCACACATCCATAAGAGTATTTATCATGAAATTCAAGATCGTACTTGCATCAACAAGGCCATCAGAGCAGCACAGGATGCATCATCACTGACAGAACCAATCCAAATCTTCAATGCAGCACAATCAACAAAAGCAAACCCATATACTGAAGTACCACCATCCACCCCACAAGATCCCTGCAGTATTTCAAAATAAAATGATATAAAATCTGCAACAAGAAGAGTGAATTAAATTAGTTGACTTCAAATCGACAAACCTCCTTTATTGCCAGAAGATGGACAGCATCAGGGCCGATGGTTTCATCAGCTGCTGTTGATGGTGTGATCACATTGACTAACTTTCTAGGGATAACCTGAAAACCATGATTGTAGTTATTTAAGGATATAATTGTCACGACAAGTCGACAAACTAAAACTAAAAGAGACATTAGAATGTTCTGCAATAATAAAGAGAAGTGGGCATCAACATTTCAAGCAAAAGCTCTTGAATGAATTGTCTTAGGTATTCCAGTTAGTGAACCCTCCTCTACATGGCCTTTTTTAGTGGTATTCATGCTTTATTCCAGTCACCAAACAAGATTCCTGTTTAACATATGATGAAATGATGATTATGACACAGGCGGAAAGCAGAACATTAGAGGTGCAAACCTGATCTCTGCACTTGCTATACTAACCACTTCTCTTACAAGCCCAGTTTCAAGAACCAAAAGTAGTGTGAGGAGGAAATAATAAGATAGATGGATCCATAAAAATAGCAGTATCCCTTATACTTCCATGATGCTATTGAACTGAACCATGAACACAGTTAATAAAGTTGATCGCCCGTATCCAATAAATTGCATTACTACTGTATGACACGGATGAGGTCGTAAAAAGTTCAAAGAAATTAATGTTCCCCGTCTAGCAAAGCTATCTATGGGAAAAAAATTATCAAGTATTTGTTTCACACAAAGCCACATATTCCTTGCCAGTTTTCTTGTGACCTGTGTGCTGTTAAACAAAAATAAATTAACTTGACTCGTCTTAATAATCTTCATGCACCAAACTGCTTGTCTTTTGGGTAGGCAAGATGAATTTCATCAAGAGAAGTCTTTGGATAATATATGAGGTTGGAAAGATAGAAACCAAAGTACAAACACAGATAATGTCATAGATAACACAACTTTAAAACCTTAAGACAGGCCCGAGAGGACTTACAGCATTAACACCCCTTGCTTTAACTTGATCAGATGTCTCTAGCTGCTCTATTCGCCCAACTTTATACCTTGAATGACAAATTTTCAAATCTCAAATATAAGTAACACAAACAAGCAATTTACACAAAAGTGAAATGTTTACATATGCCTTCACAAAAGCATGTGATTATGTAAAGGAAAGAAATGGTTTGTTCACATGAGCAATCCAAAGTCCAGAACTATGGATGTTCTACACAAGAGAAACTTTCTACACAAAGAAAGTCTTGAATTGAAAGGTGATGGATAACAAGTCTATTGATAAAAATAAATTAAAAAATAAATAATAAATGAAGAATTGAACAAACCAAACAATAGAAAGCAAGAAGCTAATTGGGCTAAATACTTTAGTACTCCCTCCATTCCTTAATGTTAAACCTTATTTGATTGTTTATAGCTTAAATTACGTATTACTAAAAAAATTAAATAAAAATAATAATTAGATATCATGAAACTAAATGCTATGATGAATATAAAAAGAGAAGATTCATCAAAATATATTTTTTTATTCCTTATAGATTAATGCAAATATGTGGTCAACAATTTTAAACATTGACTCTCAAAGCAAGTGGAGCAAACATCAAAGGATGGAGAGAGTATCAGATTGTTATAGCAAATTACATTGTTCTTTTGTAGACTAGGAAAAAATAATACTTGAACAAACAAATAAACAAAAAGCCTCTAACGTTTTCTCAAAGAATTCAATATGAACCAAAATCCAAGATAATGTAGAAGAGGAAGAGATAACTCGAAAAAATAATCACAAATCTATTGCAATTTGCCACTCAGCATAAGGAAAATAGTAGTTATATGCAGACTCACACACATTTCAAAGAAAAATGCTTAAAAACCAGATAAAAGGTATGCAATAAAATCATACATCAAAAGGTATATATTTACCTTTTTGCAGCTTCACCAATAAAAATCATACATAATTAAAACAGAATAAGCAACATTTACGATTTATACACAAACAGGATGAAAATAGAAATACGTTATGCTAAGATTTCCCTACCCTCGAGCTACCAACTTCTGCACGGCATCATCAATGCCACTTTCAGAAATACCAACCTGAACAGAGTCGACAAATAAATGTCACAAATTGACTAAAGCCGCTAAACCAAGAATTTGCAGCTAACAAATAGTATAAGAGCCAAATATACCTGTCTACATTTCCCCACACCACTATTGGTCAGTTTCCAATCCAGTTCCTTGTGCCCTATGTCAGCATCTAGCTCATATAGTTCGTAGAATTTTCCCTACATTGTGCAGTATATTTGCCAGTAATTTCAAAAGAGAGAACTTTAACATTGTAATACAAACAAATTTGTGTTATTAACCTACACACTATCGGAGAAAATCCAGTTAAAACTGGAACATACCACTTTAAAGAAGAGCAGCACATCCATGTATTGACATTTCACATTCCAGTACTGTTTCTGTGACGCTGACATTTTCTTTAAGACGTCAAATGGTATATATAGTGTCCTTTTATCATAAAGAGGATCACTAGGCCTTCTTCCATTTGCATCCCTAATCTTTGAAGGATGGAGCCACTCAAACTTACTAGCTACTTCTGAAACCTCCTGAGGACTCTTGTTTACTGGTTTTGTATTTTCAGCAAATTTCACTCTTTTGCTAGAGTTCAACAAGTTGAAATCACTTATATTGCCAAAATTAGTGCAATCCTCTTGAATTCGCTTTAGGCGTGGAACAAAGGGCCGGCCCGATGGGGTATCTGGTTCAAGATTAATGACCTCACAGTTGCTTTTCACTGAATAGTCCTTGTTAAGCGCCCCATTAGAATTCTTTTCAGGAACCTTACAAGAGCCAGATTCCTTGGGCACTTTGTTGCATTCATTAAACATATCAAACATCGAGCAAACAACCGATGATCCACCTTTGTCTTGGTTCCTGCAAGGGTCACAACTCAAATGAATATATTGCAGTACATGATAGGCTAAATCAAAAACTCGAGTAATGGTACAGTAACTAAAGACGGTCTGCAAATCACAAGGCAGAAAACTGTAACATTCCACATTTCGATGTAACATACTTGAGCTACTGAGAGCATAGACTCGGAATGGCCAAGTCTTTCTGTCTTTCATCAAACAAAAGTTTAACAATAACAAATACCTTCCAGATTTCGGTTTTAAAACATACCATTTTAATCATCCGACTTGCTTTTGGAATCGACAATTCACATAATACATTTAAATTTCCATCCTTCACTGAAGAGTATGATTAAACACAACACAAATGAAGCCGGACAATTTGAATGAGATGAAGTAATTCACCAGGTCCTATCAATTGTCAAAATCCTTCAATGGGCTCATTCTAAACACCCAAACAAATGAAAAAAAAAAACATGTCAAAGCAATTTACAAAGCTAGAACCTATAAAGCGCCAATATAATAACAATTGAATCAAAAAAAAAATAATAATAATAATAATAAATAAAAATAAAAAAAAATTACAATTACAGAATAATTCCAAACAGCACATCCGCAAATTATCCTTATTTCCAACACTAACACTAGAATTACCTAATTCATCCATTCTCATTACACAGCAATTTCAATCAAATTCATCTAAACAATTAAAATTGAACGAAAACAACAGAAACATCAAAATAAAAACCCTAGAAATGCGAGGTTTAAGTAGAAAAACAACGAACCGCTGAGAATTTTTGTCAACTGGATCAATCTTAGCAAATTTATGCAAAATACTAGAGAAAACGGAAGATTTCTTATTATCAGTAGGAGTTAAATCATCAAATTGAACTTGACGAGGAACTTTCTCGGGAGGAGTGTCAGTTCCTCGGATTTCTTCAAGTTGAGAAATAGTTGATGCCGAAGCAGTGTTGTTAGGTTTCTTAGGACCGCCATTGAAGCTCGGCTGAGAAGGGAGGCTGTGGCGGTTTCCGGCGGCGTTGAGCTTATCGCCGGCGGTGGAGTTGCGGTTTACCGGCGAGGGTTTTTGGAAGAAGGAGAGGATTGACCTTTGTCGTTGCATTTTGAGGAGAGAGAAAGAGAAGAGAGGTGGGAAAGTAGAAGAAATCTGAGGGTCAGAATTTAAGTAGTCACCATTGTTCGCCAGAATTTTGCAGGAAGTTTTTTTGGCGCCATTTTTATGCCACGCTTAATTTGGAATTTGGATTGCCCCCTTGCCCTAATTTTACTTGGCTTCTTCCTAATTTTTTAAGTAAGTAATGAATTAATGATATACAAAATTACGAATAGAATGTGCTTCATAGTTTAGATGATTGTGCCTTAAACATAAACTTCATAGTTTAAACGATTGTATCTATAAAATACTCCCTCCATCTCATAATAATTGACACGTTAAAACTTTTTTCATTATTCATATATTAACTTGATTTTATCCTGGCCTCTTGGGACAAAGGGAATATCATGTAATTTTAAAATATTTTGCAACTTATTATGTCATATACTCATATACTATTAAGAACCTTGAGATTTGTGGTTGAGAAGTTCTTGTTAATTTTAGCCCTCAATCATAATCCTAAAAGAGAAAATCCCCCAAAATGTACAAAAGAAACAAAGGTGAGGGATAGAGTAGGTGACCCATTATCCAACAATTACAGGCCTGTTCTCATTAACTGATTTCAGCTGAACTGAAATGAATATTTTATAAGAGAATGAAATTAGGAGCTGAACTGAACTCAACTGAACTGAATTGAATTTCAACGTATGAGAACAGGCCTTAACTTGGTCTTCCTCTCGTTTCATCTTATCTTTGAATACCTAAGATTGGCATGGGGTCAAAGACCTTAAGCATAGGCACAGGCATGCAGGCAGGCAACAAGAAAAGGATTAGACTTGAAAAAAAAAAAAAAAAAAAAAAAAACATATATTTTAAAGCAAGGATTAGCCTTGAAAAAAAGGCAGTCCAAACTTCTTTATACTTCCTTTCTTAAATAAAAATTTATACAACTCCAAAAGTAGAGAGAATGTACAACTTCCACCTACTGGACTAAAATGTATAGTGTAAACTAATAAACTATACTCTATGCTAGTACTAACTTAGGATCAGCATGTCTACTCCTAGTACTGGATATTATTTTCAGTAAGGAGGCTGATAAGTAGATGTCGGGGTGGCACCATAATCATATGTTCCATACGCACTCTGTAATCCATAAGAACCGACAAGCCGTGGCCCAACAGTAGGACTAGGAGCACTGCCACCAGCTACTCCATACTGTTGTTGAGCAACCTGGTCAGCAGTTGGAGCAAGAGAAGCACCATACCTCTGAACGTAAGTGGTTGCAGTGAGTGCTGGATCATAGGCAGTCTGATTCGGTAAACTTGCCCCATAAGTTGATGCAGTGAGACCTGGATCATAGGCAGCCTGACCAGACAAACTGTAGTGGCCCAGATATCTTGATACTGGGCTAAGAGCCGGTGAACGTGAGACTGCCTCACGCTGACCATAGGTTGGGTGTGGACTCGGAAATTTTTGCATTTTTGCAGGACGTGGAGGCGGTGCACCTCTGCTCCGAGGGGGGCCCCCACTGCTGTGAGGTCTTTTGTTAGAAGATTTGGAGCTGTTGGATGCAGAACTTTTTTTCTTATCAGACTTTGCTTTCTCCAGCAAAGAAAGCCGCTTCTTCAAGCTATTAACAGAAAATTCAGCCTCAAGTTTATGGTCTTCAACACATCTGATGATAGACCTGATGTAATTCATCTCAAAAGTGTTGGCTTCATCCTGAGAAGTCAAGCAATATCTGTAGTCAGAACCAGAATTGCAAAAATAATAACAAGGAAATCCAACAAAAAGGAAAAAACAAGAATCGTCCAAATTAGCTTACAGTTGCACCAGCGTTATGGTTGCCTTTCTTCAATATTTCTGTGGTTTTCTTTTTGACATGGCGCAAAGAAGACTTGAGAAGGGACACAAGCTGGTACTTTTCAATTAAGCCAGACTCAGAAACGAAATATACTGCTTCAACTTCCTTTTCATTTTTTACCAACTGATCAATCAAACCTGTGAGAAGAAAATTTTCTTATGAAATTTACAAGATGCAACTTATTTCATATGGCTTATCACGGGTAGCAGGAATGTAGTATACATGCACCAATGAAACAATCATGAAATGGTGCTGCAGCAGTGCTAAAACAACTTTAAATGATACAGACATGTCAACAAGAGTCAATTTTTACATGGTTTAACTAAATCAGTTAGTGTTCCAAGGGCGTCATTGCAAATATGATCAAGTCACAGACATCAAAGGAAAGCAAGACAAGAGTCAACCCCATTAGAGAAACTGGCAAAAAAAAAAAAACAAAAAAAAACCAAACCAAAACAAACAAAAAAAAAACGTAATATGAAACCAATAGGCTTCAGCATTGTTACGTTGAATAATCTCCAGCTTATTATCGAACAATCTCATTACCTATAGCCAATAAGCCAAACAACCAAATTGGTATAAAAGGTAGCACCTCTTTGACACATTGGTATAAAAGTTGCCAATTGTGACAGATGAGTATAAAACTTAGCTTCGTGTGACAAATGATTATAAAAATTAACTTCGTGAGATAACTCATATTTCTCAATAGAGGGGGCACGTAGGGTATGTTTTAGTTTATGCTGTCAATTGATTCAAATTAGCAATACTGAATAGTCAAGAAAAGAGATGGGTATATATGCTCAAACCTTTGTCTAGTCAACAGATCGTCAAACCTTTCCATTCTGATAGAATATATATACTTCTTGGCAGATGGGATCTAGCAGCTATGATGATTAAAAGGAGTGATTTCTATAATAATTATGATAGAATATAGACTGGCTCAAGTGTTTCTAACAATGCAATTAAATCATTTTCGCTCTTCACAACTTACCTAGAAACTTAATTAAGCAGCAGCAGCAGCAGCAGCAGCTTTAACATTTTACAGCATGATCAGTCTGTAAATCAATTCCATAGCTTCCAGTTCCAAACACTTAAACTCTTAAATCACTCAAAAACTCCGTTCTAACCAAACAATATTCGGTGTCACAAAGAACAAGACTTTCCTCAACTCAATATATAAAAACACTACCAGAGTACCAGTTAAGAACACACCCTACATTCCTCTTCCAATTCTTCTTCCCTTAATCCCTTATACAAATACCAACTGCATAAATCGCCATGAATTTCAGCTCTCGGTTAACATAAAGACCTATCCTTGACACAACAAACTAATTTGATAACATCACACAATTTCTCAGACAAGATAGGTTCATGCAATAAAAATGCAATAGTTACACTAATTTCAGCATTCTGCCTAATTGTCAATCAAAATTGTCACTCTATACACAATAAAAGTTAAGAAACAACATAATTTAAGACATACAATTAAACAAACTCCTCTAAAGTAAGAAGACAAACCTGCAATTTGATCACCAAAAATGGGAACAGCAAGCTTAGCCATATCTCTCCTAGCAGCAAACTCCACCACCATATTCCTGTAAAACTCTTCCTCAAAAATCTCCTTCAATCCAAACCCCACCACAATCTGCAGAAACATCGCCGCCTCGGCCGAGCCCATACCGCCTTCCTCACCGCCAACCTTCTCCGTTTTCTCTCTCCAACCTCTTACCACCTCCTCCGCTTCCTCCACCGTCTTCCTCGCAAAATCAACCCCAACAATCTTCTTCTTCTTCTTCAACTCCTCTGCCGGAAACAACCCCGTCACCACCACCCCACACGCCCACCGCTTGTCCGCCATTCCTCGCATTCCCGCTTCCTTCGCCGCCAAAAACTCCTTCACCGCTTCTAGAACCATCCTCTCAGGGTCCACACACTCCTTCAACGCCTCCCTCATTTCCCACCTCAACGACGCCGTTTCTTTCCTCTTACCCACCACAAACCTCAGCAAATTACTATGGTCCATACTTCTACACAACGACCTCAGAACCTCCGACAATGGCGCGGATTCATCTAGAGGTTTCTCGACCTCGGCAATGGCGGATTGCTTCTTAGACTCAATTTCTGAGGAGAGAGAAATCAACCGTTCTGGGATTGAAGTTTCGCGATCATGGAGGTCTTGGAGAGATTTCTGGTGGGTTGAATCGAGATTTTGGAGGTTTGATTCTAGGGTTAGGGTTTTGGAATCGATTGATTGTTGGAGATTGGTGAAATGGGAAGTTAGGGCTTTGTAAAGGTCGGTGCATTTGGAGAGGAGAGCTTTCTGAGCTTCGAGATTTTCGAAGATGTTATGGACTTTGTTAGCTGTTGTTGCCGCCATTGATGGTGGAAGGAGGAGAGAGAAAGAAAGAAATTCAGTGGAGAAGAGAAGGTGACAATCTGATAAATTATGCGAGGGAAAAATGTTGAAGATGACATTTTATGGTAATGGGCCCGTACTTCCAAGGAGAATATTGGGCTAAACGACCCATTAATATCTTACCATAGTCCAGCCCATTCTAGTTATCTACAGTCTCCTTATTGTACTCCCTTTGTCCTTTTGCCTCATAGGCTCATTGAATAATTGTCACATTTTGGATCAAATTATATAAAGTTTTGTTAAAGAATTTACCGATAGAAAAGTTTTGATTAATAAAAGGAGTAAAAGAGTGAAAGAAGATGGGTGAAATTGTTGTAGTGTTATCATTGTATTCTTACTTCTATGGCATTGTATTTATAGCCATGAGTTACACTAATAATACAATAATTACTCACATAGAGCCATATGAGTTCACAAGTGTTTGGACCTATATGAGCATTGTGTAATCAAATCAATAATTGGCATTCACTTATTAGACTTATCTTCTAACACTCCCCCTTGAATGCCACTAAAGATCTTGTTAGGTAAAACTTTATGGGATAAGACCCATAGCCAAAAGAGTACACCAATATTATTGTATTATATGCTTTGGTATACTGTCTCGTTAAAAACCTTGTCAGGAAAAACCCGGTGGGATAAAAACCTGATCGAAGGGAAAAAGAGTGCAGTACATATAATACTCCCCCTGATCTCAGCATAGTTCACGAAGATGTCGCATTCCGATTTTGTGAACTAACTGTTCAAATTTCTTCGAAGGAAGTGATTTGGTGAAAAGGTCGGCAAGATTTTCACAAGACTGAATTTGCTGGATATTTATTTCCTCGTCCTTTTGCAGATCATGTGTGAAGAACAGTTTTGGGGCAATATGTTTCGTTTTATCTCCTTTAATATATCCTTCAGTTACTTGAGCGATACATGTTGTATTGTCTTCAAAGATGATGGTTGGGTTTTCTGTTATTGCGTTCATTCCACACTCCTTTTGGATATTACTGATCATCGACCTCAGCCACACACATTCCCGTCCTGCTTCATAGAGGGCTATCAACTCTGCATGATTTGATGATGTCGCGGTCAATGTCTGCTTTGTTGATTTCCATGATATTGCAGTGCCGCCATAAGTGAATACATATCCATTCTGTGACTTGGCATTTTGAGGATCTGATAAGTATCCAGCATCTGCATACCCAATGAGAGCAGCATCTTGTTTTGGTTGGTAATATAAACCAAGGTCTTGTGTCCCTCGTAGGTACCAGAGTAAGTGTCGAACTCCCTTCCAATGCCTATATGTTGGTGCATTGTTGTGCCTGGCTAACAAATTCACAGAGAAAGCTATGTCGGGTCTAGTATTGTTAGCTAAGTATATTAAGGCTCCAATTGCACTAAGTATGGTACTTCTGGACCCAGAATCTCTACATTTTCTTCTCGGGGTCTGAATGGATCATTTTTCATATTCAAAGAACGAACAACCATTGGGAAGTTGGTTGGGGTTGCTTTGTCCATGAAGAAACGTTTCAAAACTCTTTCTGTATAGTTTGATTGATGGACAAAAATGCCATGACTCAAGTGCTCAATTTGTAGTCCAAGGCAAAATTTAGTTTTCCCAAGGTCTTTAATCTCAAATTCTTTCATCAAGTATTTTGCAGTTTTCTCGAGTTCATTTGGGGTTCCGATGATATTTAAATCATCAACATAAACTGCAATGATAGCGAATCCTGATTGTGATCGCTTTATGAAAACACAGGGACTAACTTGGTTGTTTTTTAATCCTTCTCTCATAAGGTATTCACTCAGACGGTTGTACCACATCCTTCCAGATTGTTTCAATCCATAAAGTGACCTTTTTAGTTTTATGGAAAGCAGTTGTCTAGGCTTGTGGTTTTCTGGTAGTTTTAGTCCTTCGGGGACTTTCATGTAAATGTCCGTATCGAGTGACCCATACAAATACGCAGTCACTACATCCATTAATCGCATTTGCAGTCCTTTTGTGACTGTCAAACTTACCAGAAATCTTAATGTAGTTGCATCAACCACTGGAGAATATGTTTCTTCATAATCAATCCTTGGAATTTGAGAAAATCCTTGGGCTACAAGTCTTGCCTTGTATCTAACTATTTCATTTTTCTCATTACGTTTTCTTACAAATACCCATTTGTATCCAACGGGTTTTACACCTGCTGGTGTAAGGGTTATTTTCCCAAAAACTTCTCGTTTTTCAAGTGACTTTAACTCAGCCAGCATTGCCTCTTTCCACTTTGGCCAATCACTCCTACGTCGACATTCTTCTACAGTTCTTGGTTCAACATCATTTTCATCAGACACGATGTCGATTGCGATGGAATTTGCAAATGTTTCATTAACGATAACATCTTTCCTATTCCACTGAGTCTTTGTAGAGACGTAATTCATTGAAATTTCATTGTTATCGATGTTTTGAACATCTTGTTCATTCCCCGTAGGGTTGTCTTCTTGTTCGTCCCCTTTTGGATTATCATCATTTTCTTTACTTTCATCCACATTTGGTCTTTCTTGACCTTTTGACGGGGGAACATTATTAGTCTCATTTTCTATTCCATCCAATCTTTTTAGTTTCCTTGGCTTAGAATCTTTTGAACCAAGTGGTCTTCCACGCTTTCTGCGTGCCTAAGATTCATTTTCTATGGCCTTATTACCAGTTGGGATTTCAATACGTGCAGGGGCATTTTCTGCTGGTATATGTGATTTTGTCACCTTCTTTGTGTCTACAAATGCATCGGGCAATTGATTTGCAACACTTTGTAAATGAACAATTTTCTTAACTTCTTGTTCACACATATTTGTTCGTGGGTCTAACATCAACAGTTGTGTTGCATTCCAAATGAGTTCAATTTCTTTCTTGTGTGGGTCCACTTTCTCTCCCCCTAAGGCTGGGAATACTGTTTCATTAAAGTGACAGTCCGCAAATCTAGCTGTAAATAAGTCACCAGTCAATGGTTCAAGGTATTTAATTATAGAGGGGGATTCAAACCCGACATAAATTCCTAGCCTTCTTTGTGGACCCATTTTTGTTCGTTGGGGTGGAGCAATGGGAACATATACAGCACAACCAAAGATTTTTAGATGTGAGATACTTGGTTCTCGACCACAAACAAGTTGTAGTGGTGAGAATTTATGATAAGCTGTAGGTCTCAATCTAATTAGCGCTGCTGCATGTATTATAGCATGTCCCCAAGCAGATGATGGCAATCTTGACCTCATTAATAATGGTCTTGCAATCAATTGTAATCTCTTAATTAGTGATTCAGCTAGGCCATTTTGTGTATGAACATGAGCTACTGGGTGTTCAACATCAATTCCAATTGACATACAATAATCATTAAATGTTTGGGATGTAAATTCCCCAGCATTGTCAAGTCTTATTTTCTTTATTGTATGATCTGGGAATTGTGCTCTTAATTTGATGATTTGGGCAAGTAATTTTGCTAAGGCAACATTTCTACTTGAAAGTAGACTAACATGTGACCATCGTGTAGAGGCATCAATTAAAACCATGAAATATCGAAATGGTCCACATGCTGGATTAATTGGCCCACATATATCTCCCTGAATTCTTTCCAAGAATTTTGGAGATTCAGTAGCAATTTTGTTCATAGATGGCCTTATTATTAATTTGCCAAGTGAACATGCAGAGCATGTTAATTCATCTGATCGCGGAATTTTGACATTTCTTATTGAATGTCCAACTGAATGTGCTATTATTCTTTGCATCATCCCAGTTGCTGGATGTCCCAAACGATCATGCCATAAAATAATCAAATGTTTGTCATCTAACTTCTGGTTAGATATCATATTGATTTCCACGGGTCGTATGTTTATACGGTATAACCCCGAAGAGTATGCTGGCAATTTCTCATATATATGTTTCTTGCCATGTTTTTCTGCCGTGAGGCATATATACTCTTTTTGATCTGTCGTCATTGTTTCTAGATGATAGCCATTTTGGCGTACATCTTTAAAGCTTATGAGATTTCTTCGAGATTTACTCGAATATAAAGCATTATTGATTATTAATTTTGTTCCATTTGGAAGCATTATACAAGCCTTTCCAGGTCCTTCAATTAATTTAGCTGACCCGGAAATGGTGTTTACATTTGCTTGAAACAACTTTAGTTGTGAAAAATATTTTCTATCTTTTAAGATAGTATGTGTTGTTCCACTGTCCAAAAGGCATTGATATTCGGAACTAACTTCAGGTAGATCCATATCTTCATAAAATAAATTTAAGATTAGTTTAGAATAATATCATACAAACTTTTATTGATGATAAAGATTTAAAGTACATGACTAGAAATTTAAAATACAGGGAACTAAGAAAATACATTAAAACATAGCATATGTTACATTAGTAGATGGGGAACCTAAGCATTGTTGTTTTCTCCAAGAATGAAATCATTCCCAGTTTCAGCATTGTCCATGAAGAAATCGGACACATCAAGGGTAGGACATGGAGCATTTTCTTCATTAACATAATTTGCTTCTGCATTTTTCTCTTTGCCTTTTACAGAAGCCTGGTAAAGGTCTACCAAATGTTTGGCCGTACGACAAGTACGTCCCCAATGTCCTGTCATGCCACATCTGTAACATGTGTCTTTTCCTTTTGAAAGAGTTTGTTTGTGGCTTCCAGATGACTGTCCCTTCTGTTTTTCAAAATTTTTGAAATTACTGTTTCTTTGAAAATTGTTTCTACCACGTCCTCGGCCTCGTCTGCGATAATTTCCACGGCCTTTTCCACGGCCATTGTAATTTCCACGTCCACCTTTTCTTGTAGCATTTGACTCGGGTGGATAGGAATTTGTTGCATTTGCCTCATGATGAGTGGCCAAAGACCCAGTTGGTCTCAGGTTATGATTTTTCAACAAAAGTTCACTATTTTGTTCCGCAACAAGCAATACACTCATTAATTCATTGAACTTTTTAAAACCTCTTTCACGATACTGTTCTTGCAACAGTATGTTACTTGCATGAAAGGTAGTGAGTGTTTTTTCTATCATCTGTTCATCCGAAACTGGATGATCACAGTATCTCAATATAGACACTATCTCATGTATGGTTGAATTATAATCAATTACAGATTTGAAATCCTGGAACCGTAAATTTGTCCAGTCAAATAATGCCTTAGGAAGGAGCACCCTTTTGTGGTGTCCAAATCTTTCATTAAGGCAATCCCATAATTCTTTGGGATCTTCAACCATCATGTACTCAGTTTTAAGGCCTTCATGTAAATGATGCCTTAACAACACTAAGGCTTTTGCCTTATCTTGTTCAGTAACAGGTTTTGCAACAGTCATTGCAGAAGTGGTAGTATCAGTTGTTTGACCAGAGGGACTTTTATTTTCTTTAACAGTGTGCTCCAAGCCTTGAGCTTTCAAATTCATCATTGCGTCCACTTTCCATTCCAGAAATTTCTTTCCAGATAAATCTAAGATGCTGAACTGTCTTTTCATAAGGTCTCCCATTTTAGCTACAACAAATTTCGTGATAATTAGTTTATAATAACAAATTATATGTACAACTCACATGTTTAGTTCTTCCATATTTATAATTAAGTTAATAAGACACGTGATAATTAAATTTAATAATAATAAACCATAAATAATATAGTCTTTTCTCCCCCTTGATTTATTATTGTGAGTAATTATATGATTAGACAAAAATTAATCATGTTAGTTGCAAAAAAAACAGCAAAACGACAACAATGACAGTAGTAACAATAATTATAATGATAACGGTAATATTATACAATGATGATTAATAACAACAAACATACATAATAAAACAAAAACAAGCTTTTAATATACTAAAACGACAAAATAAGTGAGTTTTACTTATACATAATGACAAAAATTAATATTGCTACTAATAAAATTACGAGCGCCGTAATTAGAAGGAAATATTGTTTTATCTTCATTAAATCTTCCTCAAAAGTGAAGTTGTGGGTGTTTTGGTTGCCGTCGTCGGGGAACATATCGGAGAAGAAGGGGGTGATTTTTTTTTAGGTGATTTTTGGATAAAAAGTGGGAAAGGATCTGGGATTTGTGGTGAAATTGGGGGAAAAATCCGTCTTTTATAGAGGTAGGTTTATCCGTTACTGTTCTGTACAACTGTAAAAATATCATATAATAGTCTAACGTACTGGCATAAAATTATGGTCCATATATATATATTTATAATTGTAAAAGGTTATCACACTGGGAATGCAAACCATAGTGGTCCGAGAGCCCTAATATCTAAAAAAGATCATGGGTTCGAAAACGGAAAGAAACACAAAAAGTATGTAAAAGTAAGAAAAATAATAAGTATAAAAGGCTGCATCTTTTTGTTAATCTAGTTAATAATAATATGCATGCAAAGCTACTACTTAGCAATTACAATAACTAAGATAAAAATTTACGTAAAATGAGTATGTAATATCAACATGGATCAAACAAAGAAACATCAACATGAATAAACAAAAGATGATAGTAGTAAATTCACAAGTAAGAGAACTTTCACCGTTGTTTTTGAGGTATATATAGTAAATGTTTGAGTTTCTGTTATAGAGGATCCCAAATATGGGCAACTATAGAGCATACTCCTCGAAACATTTAGAAGTAGATAGTATTATTTGTTATAAATTTTTAGAAGTAGGTATAAATATACCTGACTGAAAACTGGTGCTGATAACGTGTTAAAGAATTTACCGATAGAAAAGTTTTGATTAATAAAAGGAGTAAAAGAGTGAAAGAAGATGAGTGAAATTGTTGTAGTGTTATCATTGTATTCTTACTTCTATGGCATTGTATTTATAGCCATGAGTTACACTAATAATACAATAATTACTCACATAGAGCCATATGAGTTCACAAGTGTTTGGACCTATATGAGCATTGTGTAATCAAATTAATAATTGGCATTCACTTATTAGACTTATCTTCTAACAAGTTTCACCATAAATTACCTGTTTAATTGTCTGTCAATAGTAATAAAACCTTTTTCTGATCCATTTTATGTTGATTAGTTTGTTCATGGTCAATTATGTAAAAGCAGTACAATCAACCATGAGCAAACTAATCAACATACTCCATTTATTTATTTATTTTTTTAAATATATAATTATGCAATGAGTTTTTGTTACATTCATCTTGATCTGCAATTTAGCAAATAATATTTAAATTGTTAATATTATGTAATGTAATTTCTAGGAAATGGGAAATTCCTTTATATTTAATGGAGAAGTAAAATTCTATTGTACATAGTATTAAAAATTTAAAATGCAACAACTGATATTTCATTTTTCTATATGTACAAACTATGTATCAACTTTCTACTTCTACAATGTAAAGGATCGAGTTTGGTATTTTATGACTCCTGTTCATGATTGTCATTCTCCTGTTTTGTATTGTCAAGCAGACCATGAATAATGTATCCTTGATCCCTAGTTTAGGACTTGTGTTTGTATGTATAGCTAAGAGAGCTAAACCCTCTACTTGTTCTATTTATAGTGTCGAGTTAGTTGGGAGCTAGCCTTCTTTTTAAAAACTATTCGCTTAAAGAATGAGTTTGAGAGATTGAGAGCCTGTGGGCTGTGGCCCTCACTTGTCGCTTCCATAGCTGGAATCAAACACTAATATACAAGTCAAATTGCTTTATTTAAGTTGTGTTTTGTGGGCTTACATAGGAGAATAGGACGGGAGCTTGTATGATTGCTTGTAATTTGCAACTCATCTTGGAAAACATTATCCACTATTCAGCGGACTTGAGAAAGAGTGACAATCATAAAAGCACTACCATGATCCTATCTATGACACATTTATGAATATATTTGTTTAAATAATACTACTTGAATATGAATTTAATCATTATACATGCCTTTTAAAAAATTCGATAATATTTAATTGGAAAATGATATACATAGCACTTAAGGCTACATATAAGCATTAAATTTACATTTGAAAATCATAAAAAGTTAAGAAATCATGAAAATATACTCACTAATTACACTGATTTACACGTGCTTTTGTCATGAATTCCTAATTTTATACAATTTTCAAGAGTATATTTAATGCTTATATATAGCCCTTAGGGCTACATATAGCATTACCCTATTTAATTAACCATGAAGAAAAGAGTGGAGTACGTATTATCTATACATTTTATGATTGCTTAAATTTCAAATTTTGCGATTTTAAGATGATTAATTAAGGGCATGTTTACATTTACTGAACTGAGCTGAATTGAATTGAAATGAACTGATTGAAGCTGAACTAAACTGAATTGAATAGAACTAAAATAGATATTTTATGAGAGAAAGAAATTAGGAGTTAAATTGAACTGATTGGAGCTTAACTGAATTGAACTGAACTAGTTGGAGCTGAACTTAACTGAAATTAAGCTGAAGTGAACGGACCTAAAACATTAACTAGCTTACCCTATTTTATGGTTCGAATTAGATTATTATGGTTTGAGTGTGCATATGTATTAGCCTATGTAGATTTATACTTACTCTTAAAATTACATGAAGAAACAACTATACAACCTTAACTGGATCATTACCATATCAATAAAGTAATTATAGTAATTATTTAATACATTATTTTATCCGGATTCATATCTTCTTATTATCTTATATGATAGAAAATCAAAAAATAAAATAGTGTATATTTCCTCTGTTTTTTTTATATTTGCAATAATTTGCAACACTTCTCTTTTCATGTTGGATAATGCATTTATATATTTTTATCACCAATACATAAAAATCATGAACATATGATATTAATATAGTATACATCGAGACAAAACTAACGAATTCTCACACGACTATATTATTGTTTAGCTATAAGTCAACAAAGATAGTTAAAATACGGGGTATTTACATAGAATAGTGTAAAGGTAAAAAAAAAATACATCACGATCCTAAATTTCCAACTTTAGGATATCAATCAACGATTGGCTTGCTATGACGAGACAAAAAAAGGCAGTGCAACTATTCAAACATTACTAGGCCAAATATAAGACCTACATAAAATTATTCCCTTGTTATCAATAAAAGGACAAAAAAATGGCATTACCATACTCCATAGTCCATACCATACCACACCCCCTTAAGAATTGGAAGCAAGCCCAGAACTTCCCAACCAACAACCAAACACTCAAACAGACATACTGTAAATATTTGGTTAGAGAATTATAACGTGGGGTTGTCATGGATTTGTTCGAACAAACGTCATTTTCCCTTTCTGCTCCAATCTTACCAGATTATTACCTTCGTCAATACCTTTTTTTTTATTTACATATACTCCGTAAATCTTCTTTGTTTAAAAACTACTCTGTAATCAATAAAATTGGTATCATAATCAAGCTATTATTTATTACTTCTAAATCTATGAATTTGTACTCCATATAACAGATAAATAGGTCAATATCGCATTAAAAATTACTCTTTCCAACCTAAAATATAATTTACGAAGTAGTATTACTTTGACTTTGTTATTATTTATGTAGTTACTTACTTGATTTCATAATACCGAGTATCAACTTCATGGAATTTATACAAATAGAGCTATAACAATTTACATTTTAAAATGATAAACGCGTTAATTAAATTGATTTGCATATTTGAAAACAAAATAAAGAAGTGTGAAATGAACTTACAACTAGTATGAATTGTGAGAGATTCTTCAACAAAGAAATTCCTTCTAGTTGAGAAAGAAAGTTAAGTACTCCAATTCATCCCATCCATAATAAAATAATATTCACAAGTAAAATATTTTTAGTTTATACGAGTCAATATATAATACTCACAAGACATCACAAATAGAATAAAATTCATTAACTATATGTCATATAAGAAATCTTGTTTTCTTTAACCTATTCAAATAGAATAATATTTAATTTAATAATATAAATTCAAATAATTTATCTACTTTTCAATGAGCCTTTATTATTTTGTCACTTTACAATAGAGTACCTTCCTTACAGGCTATGTGTAACGATTTGACATAACCTGTAACGGAGGTAGTAAATACACCTTTTTTTTTTTTTTTTTTTTTTAAGGGGGTCTAATATAGAAATGCAACAGTATGAACAAATTCAAAGAATTAAGAAAAGCATGAAAAATCACAAATTGAGGCTTAATGAAATTGTAAAAGTGTATATTATTATTCGAAATAGTTGGTTCAAAAAACACAAATTACAAGATCACGATGATCATGGGCCACACGAGTAACGCTCCTCCTAACAACAACACTAGTATTACTTTTACTACCAGAAGATGAAGAAGAAGAGGAGTTACTACTACGATGAGTAATTAATTTGGAGGGAGCAGCAAAACGCATTGAGAAAGTTCGAGACAAGTTATCAGGCTCATCATTCCACATCAACCCTTGATCAAAATTCTGTGCATACGTGTCAGGATCATACCCGGGGAGGTGTACGTCAGAAGAGTACACCTTACAACAGTCGATTTTTGTCATCTTCCTTTTCTCTCTCATAAGCTTCCTCCATAGTGTTCTCCACGACGTTGATCTGTTGTTGTTGCTGCGCCTTGTTAATGGACGGTCTAGATTTGTTGTGCGACCCAGTTGTATGACTTCTACGCTGCTTGTGGAACAGCAGATGTTTCTCATTTCCATTATTGTTTGGATTGATGGAATTACAAATTAATGGGGGGTATATTAGAGGAGAGAGAATGTAGTGTAATTTTGGAAATGGAAGAAGGTGTAGATTGGAGAAGGAAAAGGGGGAATTAGGAGGCGACTATAATAGTGAGACTTGACTTATATAGGAAAATGGGGAGGCGTATATGTAAATATTCCGTAAATGATTTTATACTACAGTACATGTCAATAAATACTTGACTTACATGAACTTTTTTGATAAATTGTTCACATACAAGTGTTTGAAAAAGTAGCGGATGGAGTAATTTTTTTTGAAAGTTAACAAAACTAATTTTTTAAAGTAATTTGTAACAAAACTAGATAATTTAGCTCAAAGCAACCATCATTTTATGTTTATCCTAATGCTTATGCAATTAATATGTGTTGAATACTTAAATTCAACAACCACTTTGTTAATTGCCAACCATCTCTATTTTCTAACATCTACTCATAATCAACAACTAACAACTTTCTTAAGGGCCACATCTAATAATTACTAACGTACATCAACTATTTTTTTTAGCATAAAAGTACTTTGACATGCATGGAAGATATGGTTATAGAATTCCAACTCGATTATTGCTAACTAACATCCAATGATCCAATCAAACATGACATTAAGCTATACATAATAAGGGTGCGTTTGGTTCGCTGGTTTCAGGAAAGGGAATGGGAATCATTCCCTTTCAACCTGTTTGTTTGCCACTTTTTCCCTCAATCATTCCCCCATTTCATTTTTCAAAATACCCCAAAACCCCTCTTCCCCATTCCCCACCCCCCCCCCACTTTCCCATTCCATTCCCCACCCACCCTAACCCTAACCCTAACCCTAACACTAACACCCATATACGTCGGTGGTGGTCGGACGGCGACTGTCGGCGAGCACCGGGGAGTGGTCGGCGATGTGGTGTTGTGGTGGAGGAGGGAGATCGAGCGTTGGGGAGGGGGGCTGGAGCATCGGGGAGGGAGTTCGAGGTGGTGCTGTGGTCGGTGGTGGTCAGCGACCGTCGGCGAGGGGGGCTGGAGGGTCGGCGAGGGGTCAGCGACCGTCGGCGAGGGGGGCGCGACTGTCGGCGAGGGAGTTCGAGCATCGGGGAGGGGGGCTGGAGCATCGGGGAGGGAGTTCGACGGTCGGCGATGGGGGCTGGATGGTCGGCAACGGTCGGGGATGGGTCGGCGACGGTTGGCGGAGTTCTGTGAGGGTTCGGCGGCGGTCGGAGCTGCGCTGTGGTGGTGGTGCTGTGGTGGAGGGAATGATTCCCTGGTTTTTGTAACAAACAACCTTCCAAATTTTCCACTTTGCCATTCCATTCCATTTCATTCACGTTGTTCATTTCATTCCGATTCTCTTCTGTGAACCAAACAACCCCTAAATGTTTTCTCCCTTTTTTATTTGTTTTATTCATAATTTGAAAATATATGCTACAAAGAAAAATAAGTGTAAATAAAACAGTCTTAAATGATGTTAATTCACTTACTTACGAAGTATCTATTTTGAATTTTTGATACAATAAACAAGGTTAAGTTCACAATTGAATATTCTATAAAATATATTATGAGAAAAATAAATTATAGAATTATTCAAAGAATAGAGGATGTCAATTCTTAAAAGTGATATAAACTTGGATACATTACTATAACTTTATTATTAAAATGGTTGATTCTCTCCTATCTTTCTATCTTGTAGGAAAGGCATGTCACCATCATATCATAAGAGACTCAACTACTAGACAATGTTTTCTAACCCCCCACTAGAGCACTTGACTCATGGGATGACTTGGAGTGTTGCTCCATCCATGTTACTGACATAATCAAATTATAACAGCATAAAATCAATTAAGATTCAGTTTTTATTAAATAATTAGACAGTTACTATACTTAATTAATTAGCACAACCACTAACTCATTAATTAGAAGAAAATGGAACAATTTAGGTACTAGACTAGACTGCAACTAACCAATATAATGATTAAGAATATTGAGACCATATAAATATATACAAGTAACAACTAACAGTACAAAAAATAAAACTTTAATTTAACTAAAGTGGTAGAGACAAAACTATTAAGGTGCATGAAATATTAGTTGACAATTTGTTAAAGAAGAATTTGCTATGTCATGTATCTATATCTCATAATTACGAGCATATTTGTATGGATTAATTTGCAGTCCCTTTACATCTCATGACCATAATATCGATACTACTCTATCTTTGAAATCCCGGCTCACCAAACAATAAGCCCACTGAATCAGGTTAAGACATTAAAGTATATATGTGATTAATTAATACTAATGTGAATAAAAATGGCAACCACAGACCACCATTATTAGGGCCAAAAGAATAAAAGATACAGGTATGGTCAGACGAAATGGCGCAATTTTTGGATCCTAAGCTAATACTAGTACGTATATTAAATCATAATCCACATGATTATTCACGTGACTTAGGGAATTGGGCACGTCAGATTAGGCAGAATTAGGATGTTTTCCAAAGGATTAGAGTTTGACAAAAGATATTAAGAAATGAAGATTAAAGTTGACAATAACCAACTTTTCTTGAGCTTGCTTTCTTTCCACACAAGCAGATTCCTTTGGCTAAACTCTAGGATTTTATTTTGGGTTAAAAAATCTTAGTGAATTGTGGCTCGAGAAAAAGTTTGGAATAGGGTATGAATGATTTTAAAGTTAGGACTTAGGCAATGAAGAATTGAGGACACAAGAATCCAATGTCTTCTTCAGTGAACTTTTGCTACATTTGTTGAACTTAAATACGGGTCAGATTTTTATTTAAGTAAAATTTTTTTGACGAATTAAACTAATATTTACTATAGAGTACAAAGTATTATATATTCATGATATAATAATGCGAGTAAAATCAAATTATGGGATGAGATTTTCAATTTTTTAATCTCTAATTTGTATCATTGTTTTGGCAAAGTATTAATTTGTATTTTTGGACAAAAAAAAAAGCATTAAATATGTATTACAATATACTTTTTAACAAAGTAATAATAAATACTTTTAAAAAGTAGAATATAAGACCATTCGATCAGGGTCGGGGTTTGGACTGACTTTACTAGCCCGGTCTCTTGTCCTTGAATGATAAATTTTTGTTCTTGACCTGATTTCAAATTGGATCAGTGAGCAACACTAAATATGGGTAGAGTTTACATGTAGTGAGTTCCGGACCTGTAGGACCCTTAATCTCTTTGAGTATCTACTGAAAAAAAGAAAATATCCATCAAATCTAAGTACTTGCCTACTTGGGATTATACTCATGTGCTAGCTAGATTAAAGGCACTGTAAGCAATATCTCTTTTTTCATGGATATTATGATTAATGATTAAATACTCCAATACTCCATAATCATTCACTGCTGAATGCTGATACCATATAGTACCACACAATAAATACATTTTAAAAAAATGATAAAGTGAAAAGAAAAGGTTGGTATCAGGCAGTCAGGCACAAATAAAGTGGTTGTTACTTGGGCTCAACAAGTGAAATTTGGGCTTCTTCTTTATAGTACGAACTACAACTAATGATGGGCTCCTCATAGAGATTGTAACACTACCTGTGCTACCAATTACCAACTTCTTCAGTTATGAGTCGGTTATGAGCTATGACGCATATGAGTTTATGACACCCTTGGCATGTTAGCAATTTGGCACTATTATTCTCTTCTACGAAGTATAATTCTTAAGAAACTCGTGTCTCTTTCTCCCTTTTTTCTACAGACACAAACATAGAACTGAATGACATCTTCACCTGTACTCCTTCCGTTTTTAAATATTTGCTCCATTTTCATGCGTGGAGTTTTAGGAAAAATTGGAGAAAGTAATAAAACATGAAAGTAGTGGGGTAGTTAAGAAAATAAAAAATTGTAAAAAACAAAAGTAGTGGAAGAATAGGAGTAGAGAAAGTTTTATGTTAGGTCCACCAAGTGTGAAAAATGAATTAAATATTATAAAGCTTTCCAAAAAGGGAAATGGAGCAAGTGTTTAAAAACGGTCGGAAAAGAAAAGTGGAGCAAATATTTAAAAAGGAGGGAGTAGGAAGTAATATACTACTACCTTATTTTTAAATATTTGCTTCATTTCTCCATTCACGGATCTTTAGAAGAAATTGGAGAAAATAATAAAATATAGAGGTAGTGGGGTAGGTGGAAGAATAAAAAATTATAAAAAAAACAAAAGTATGGTGGAGAATTGGAGAAGAGAAAATTTAAAATTAATAAAATATAATTTATGTTGGATCCACTAAATAAGAGAAATGAATTAAATATTGTGAAAACATTCCAAATAAGAAAATGGAGCAAATACTTAAAAATGGCCGATAAAGAAAAGTGGAGCAAGTATTTTAAAACGGAGGGAGTAATACATATATAGTAATTTATGCTAGATTTTTTTAGTTGGTGAACATTTGGATCATTATGTAAGACAATGTAACAACTAATTTAAAATGAATACATTTCTTTATTAATTGGATTAAAAGTTAGGACAATGAAATAACTAATTTAAAATGAACTAAGGGTCTATTTTCTTCAGCTTATTTTCAGTTCAGTTTAATTCTTAATTTTCTTCTCTAATAAAATATTCAATTTAGTTCAGTTCAGTTTAAAATCCTCCAATAAATTCAGTTCAGCTCAGTTGAATTACCTTAACTTTTATTGACTTAGCCTTATTTTGCATAGGAACCGCATATACTGACATACTGTACAAACTTTGTATTATTGGAATTTGGAAAATGGAGGTGACTAGGTGAGCATTATTTAAATGTAGGTACTACTGTAGTTGTTTGACTTTCCTTGAAAAATGCAATGATAAGGATAATGATGTATTTATTTGACCAGTAACCACTTTAGCATTTATTTTTTTTTTATTTTTTTTTTAGGGGAAACCACTTTAGCATCTAAACGTGCGATTTAATCCCAATCTACAAAAATTGAGATCAAATACATTTTTTCATTCGGTAGAACTACTAAAACTATGGAGATTTCATGGCTAATTTCACTCATATTTTTCCTTTCAATCCCCATTTTTCTCATCCTAAAATCATTAAAACCCTTAAATAATAAACTAAAATTTCCACCAGGACCTCCAAAGCTACCCATCATAGGAAACATACACCAACTCGCATCATATAAAACCCCACCACACCACCTTCTACAAGACCTAGCTAGGGTGCACGGTCCTATCATGCACCTTCGACTAGGGGAAGTTTCCACCGTGATCATCTCCTCCGCTGACGTGGCAAAAGTGGTGATGCGAGCCCATGACGCCAACTTCGCTAACCGGCCTAAGCTTATTGTGGCTAAGGACGTGTTCTATGATTACTCTGATATTGGACTTGCCCCGTACGATGAGTATTGGAGGCAAGTTCGTAAGCTTGCAACCCTCGAACTGCTTACGGTTCGAAGGGTGCAGTCGTTTCGAGCCATTAGAGAAGAGGAGGCTACCATGTTTGTGGAGTCTATTGCCGAGAGGGCAGCTCAAGGGTGCTCGGTTAATCTTAGTGAAAGGGTTTTTGGCGTTATGTTTGATATTACATCTAGGTATGTTGCTCACCTTTACCGTGTTAATAATTGTTCTTTTAGTTTTGTTCTTGGTTTGTACAAATAAAATGTGCATAATACAAATGATTATATTTTGATACATACATCTTGTAAAGTTTAGGTCCTAACAATAAAAAGTCAAAATTGATTCAATTATATGTGCACCATCTTGCTAAAGTAGTGTCATTGTTTGGTGTTGAACAAGTGTGGATCAATCATTGTCCTATGGAGTTTCTCCTTATGTACTCTTGAACTCTTTGTTCTTTAATTAATATTATGCCTCAGGTGGCTTTTCTCAAAAAAATAAAATAAAAATAATGAACTCTTTTAGATAATTAATGTTTTAAATAACTTTTTGATTGATTTTTGACGTGTCATGTGATAGTTATTCAAGTAGTTATTCTTAAATAAAAAGGCGGAGTAGTTTCACTACTACTCCGTAATTTTGGTAACATTACTTTACCCTTGTCCCTAAATAATCAATAATTACTTAATTAATTACCAACTTCTAAGAGCAACTCCAACGATAGCTAATTGTTGCCATGCCACATAAGCTTGTAAGTTAATTGTCATTTTAGCTCCAATGATTAGCCAATAGCTTACTATTTAAATAATGGACCACATCTCCTTAATTTAAGTTGATAAATTTCTTTTTATTTATTCTAATTTGTTCTATTTTAGAAAGTTTTTTTTTCCAAGCAAATTAGCTTTACTTGGCCAATTAAACTGGTTAAGCTAGTAGGTAGGAATTATTTAATATTGCAAGCAAGTCCTAAGTTACAACTATGGCTACTTAAAATTTGTTTGACAGGACGGCTTTAAACAAGAAAGGGAAAGATCAAGAAGCATTTAGAGCATTAATAACACTAATGTCAAAGCTTTTATCTGGTTTCTCAATTGCTGACCTTTACCCGTCCATCAAGTTGCTGCATTCAATTGGTGGGTTGAAGAAATCAGTGAAAAAGATAGTTGATGAATCAAATAGAATACTCGATCCCATAATTCAAGAACACAAGTCTAACATGATACAAGGCAAAGTTGATCAAGAGGATTTAGTAGATGTTCTTTTGAAGTTTCATAAAGAGGATCCTAACAATAACGATTTCTCCTTGACCAACAACAACATCAAAGGAATAATCTTGGTAAGTCATGTTAGAAATCTCAAGAATTACTTTTATGTAGCATGATTAATCACTTTTTAAAAAGTGTGACTAAAATAGTTATTTTATGTGTTCTAAATTGAACTTTGACTCTTAATTTTTGTTACATTATAGCTTTTCCGCGAGTCCTGTATTACTATCTTCTTGAAAAAAGTGATTATAATTATTTATGAAATGATGAATATTTTTGTTTAGGAAATTTTTAGTGCTGGCACTGAAACATCTTCAACAACAATAGAATGGATCATGTCCGAGTTGATAAAGAACCCAAAGGCAATGGAAAAAGCACAAAATGAAGTTAGGGAAGTTTACCAAGGGAAAGAAACAATTGATGAGACAAGCCTAGATGAACTGAAGTTTTTGAAGTCGGTAATAAAAGAAACATTAAGACTGCACCCTCCTGCACCTGTCTTAATCCCAAGAGAATCTATTGAGCATTGCCAAATTTGTAGCTATGATATACCTCCTAAAACTCGAGTCATGGTGAATGCACGAGCCATAGGGAGAGATCCGAAGTATTGGCAAGATGCCGATACATTTAAACCTGAAAGATTTGAGACGTCTCACATAAATTATAAAGGTAACAATTTTGAATTCATCCCATTTGGTGCAGGAAGGAGGATGTGCCCTGGTGTGACACTAGGTATCGCGAATATTGAGCTTCCTCTAGCTATGTTGCTCTACCATTTTGATTGGAAGTTACCTAATGGAATTAAGTCTGAAAATTTAGACATGAATGAATTGTTTGGAATTACTGTGAGAAGGAAAAATGATCTCCATGTAATTCCTATCCCTTATAAATATTCAGGTTTTAGACAGTAATGTAGTTCCTATCTTTACTGGTGAATTAATTATGTGATATATTTTGTTGCTTATAAATAAAAATATACTAATGTGTTAGTGATTTTTATGGCATTTGATGTGTACTGGTTTCATATTTTTTAGTATTTACCGACTAATCTTTGACTACATTCGGTTATGTATTTATGTATACGTACAGAAAGCATGAATATGTGACATCTTCAGTTAAATTAGTGGCAATATATTATATATATCCATGTTTATGATTTTAATTTGGCAAACATAGTTACAAAGAATTGGTCCGATTTAATTGTGATGTTCTAAGTTGGAACTGAGCAGTCTGAGCTAACTTTAGAACATTAAAAGGAGAAAGTTTAGCCCAGCCCACGAGAACATTTGAGGCCCAAGTTCTTCACTACAAGAAATTACCTTTGCAGCTTTGCAATACTTCACCAGTTCACCTTGTATGGCCTCATTAAATAAAACGCTGCATTCTTTTTTTTTAGTGAAATGTAGGCAATATTTTCATATCTTATACTGCGTACATCATTAAACTAGACTTGTAAAAAAGTAAAAAACCAATTTGATATAATCTAACCCATAAACAACCCAATAGGATTTGAAGTGACCTAAACCCAAAACATTACACGGGCCAAATCCGTTACAATACGACATGACCTAAAACAAACTCAATGTCTTTAAAAAAAAAAAAACAAACTCAACCCACACTCAATTTGATAGCTCAAGGTCTTTAAGTAAAACTAATGCAAATTTTTATGTCAAATTGATTTATAATGACATTATTAATGCACATTTACAACCTTTAAACCCCAATTTTTCCCCCCTGAATTCTATCATATTCCCAAATAAATCGATATAATTACACAAGATTTGATACTATTCGCTAATAGCATATCAGCTGTCAGTCCTGGTTGGATGACACCAATATAACGTTCGCTAATTCGCTTACTAGTCGTTGGAAAAACGTGGGCTTTCCAATTGACAGTTACTTCCTAGCGACTACTCTTCCAATTTGCAAAGTTATAACTATAATCCAATCAATTTTGGAATTGAACATACTGTATTCTAGAAATGCTGATCATATACCAACTACGACGAGTGTGATGTGTGAAAGCGAATATAATCACTATGAAATTGTCGATTTTACTATTAACTAGCATTTTAGCCCGCGTAACACACAAGTTGTAAATAGTAAATTTGGTTAAAATTAAAAAAGAAAAAAAAGAAAAAAAAAAAGGTATGGTATGTTCTACTACCACTTATAACAAATGCCAAATGGAATTCATGAAAAAACAGAAACTGTAATTTTATTTATTTACTAGTACTCCGTACCATAATAAAGAATACAAAAAACACTACAATTTTTTCTTCACCCTTGGATATCCTGGGAGAAAAATAAAAAAGTAGCTAAAGAATTGATCAAACTATATATATATATATATATATATATATATATATATATATATATATATATATATATATATATATATATATATATATATCAAATTAATTAATCAAAATTCTAATATTATCACCTATAATTCCTCATAATAAAGTCCTAAATCACCCTTAATAAATTAGTGAAAGAGGTAAGTAACAGCCAGCGCAACCGCCAATAAAACATATGCAATCCCTTGATCAATAGTAGCACCTGCACAAAAAGATATATCCCCCAATAAATAAAAATAACACCAACAAACTCGAAAACTTAATTCCAATAATAGGGCCGGCTACATAAACCAAAATTTTATCTTTAGCACTCGTCATCTAAAATTAATTAAAATAAAATAAAGCACCACCCAATTAGACCGGGTTGAGTTCGGATTCGAGTCGAATTGAAAAGAGAGAGAAGGGACTTACTGTCGTTGGCAGGAGGAGGAGCGGTAACAGGGGAAGGAGCCATCATCTGGCCTTGAGTAACCTTAAAAAAGGCCATCATCAAAAACCCAAAAATAGGCAATGCGTAAAACTTCATTGATGATCCGTTAGAATACATATTGATATATTCCAAAGTTTTAATTTTTGTATGAAAATGTAATAGTAAGATTTGGGAAGAATAAAATTCTTTGTTTGGGGCAAAAGAATGAATGAAAATAAATTATGAAGCGTTTATGATGGTAAGGTGTATATATATAAGTTTTTTAGGGAGCAGTAAATTGAATCTGGAATTTCCTTTTTATGAGAGGAGAGTAGGGTAGAAGGAACGCGTTGAATATTTTTGTGTTTACAAATTTTTTAGACGATCTATTTATTTATATTTATAGTTTTTATTATATTTACCTCTTTTTATTTTAATTATTTAATTAAGGTTATTTATTTATGTTTTCTAGTAGTGTAAGATATTTGACTGGTGGCTCGAACGAATTGTATTAGTAGGCGGCTAGTTGACTTGGACCGGAATGTCTTGTATATGTGGCTGCTCTGAATTATTTGGGTTTACTAATGAATCTACGTTATTAATTTCTTGTTTCACATTTTATACTCGTTTTTTTTAATTTGGGTGTACAATGTTTTTCTAGAAGGTTTTTTTTTTTTTTTTAAAATTGGATTAGGATTTAGGAGTGTTATAGTAAGTACTTTGAACTTTTGAAGGAAGTTTGGGGAAAATTGTCGCTTTTCATAAATTGTACGGAATATTTAATTAATGATCGTGTTAATTCTTACTAGAAAAAATTAAAGAAGAAAAGAAAGAGATGACGGGACAACTACAACATGATTGCGTTTTCTTCACCATCACTATTCAGTATTCACTATGTAAATCCTTAATCATGAGTACTTCATTGAACATACGATACAGTGATTCTAATGAATAATGATGTTAAGACTTTTAATCAAATTTGATTTCTAATAGTATTTTAGTTGAGCTTTTTTTTTTTAAAAAAAAAAAATCTTCCGTGCAGAGGGTTATATTATAATTAGGACTTTACCAAATAAGTTAGTTGGCATCTATACTACACATCTAACAAGTAATATACGGAGTATAATTCAATGCAACTTTATCAAATTCTTTTTCATATGTATATGAGTTTTTGTGAATGAAATAAATTAAGGCAATTATGCGAGATTTTTTATTACCAATTTACTATTGGTGTAGTGGTGATTGAGACTACACTTGATAGAGAGAGTCCGTATTTGATCTTCCGCAATAATAATTGGGAGGGAATTGGAACCTAACCACTCAAAACTGATCCCCTAAAGATGGATTAGTTCAATTTATTGACCCATTTGTTTTGCTTCCCTATGCTAGTGGCAGAAAGCATATAAAATATCTTATTTTATTTCAATTTTAATTTCTAGTCCATATGTTACTATACAATACAAGTATTTATTTAAGCCATAAAAGCATATATAAAAATGAATTTTAGGCTTTTAGCACCTAGCTTGATTTTTTCATAGATATTAGGACTTGAGCGACCACAAAAAGACTTGAAAACAAGAGGGAATTTTTTTTGTAAAAAAAAATATGAAATGAAAGGGGACCAAAGTTAGCCTGCACCATGTGTACATGTTGTTTTGTACATAATCAACTACTGTATTCAAGCAGGAAATCTTGGAATACAATCCCAAGTTTATCTTTTATTATTACGAGAGGAGAGGAGAAGAGTCTTACACCGTTACATTTTTATTTAGGGTCCGTTCACATTTATTAAATTGAGCTGAATTGAATTGAACTGAACTGACTGAAGCTGAGCTGAACTGAACTGAACTGAACTGATTGGAGCCAAACCGAACTGAGCTGAAATGAATATTTTATGAGAGAGGGAAATTAGGAGATGAACTGAACTGAACTGATTGAAGCTGAACTGAAATTAAGTAAATGTGAACAGGTCCTTAGTTGATCTGATCTAACGTAAATATTTATATTTTTTTTTTAAAAAAAAAAACTATATAAATTATAGCAAATAAGCTTCAATAATCACGTAAACTTATTTAAATCGTTTTAATATTATGTATATTAACATTATATTGGGTGACATTATATGTGAGCCTTCCTACATTATTACTCATAACAAACCATTATATGTCAACGGACGTTGGTCGTTACATTATTAGATTATCATGTGCGTAAGCAACCATTCATTTGCTAAGCTTAATTACGTTAGAAGATGTGACTTATACCAATTTCAGAACATATACAAGTATTATATAAACATGGATTGATTACAACCAAAAAAAAAATGTGGTCAAGAATTGAATAATTGTAGATCAATCAACCAAAGCAATTTAGTACTTTAATATAGGATTTAAAATTCTTGCACATGACGAGTTGATGGTTACCAAATATTAGTACTAATTTATGTAATTATTGTCAATTGTTAATGATGAGTCTTCCTTGCTTTAGTTGCTTTAGGGTTTAGGCAAATGTATGTACTTTGTAATATTGTATGGGATATAACATTCAAAACGAATTATCATCGTATTATTTTTAATAAATTTATTTGCCTTATTGCCATTTTCTAATAGAAATACTTTGTTGTCTAAGGAATGGTTCCAACTATCAAAAGTTAGTTAGCAAAGGTATAATGATCATTATATACCAACTTTATCAAACACGGAGTACTAACTTTTTTTTTAAGTTATAAAACTTTTTAAATTTGCCAATGTAAAAAAGTAAAATATGTTGATATATACCAAAGATTTATAATGATATGAATATATTAATAAGACCCCACATGATTGAATACTATGAGAAAATTAAAATTTTTTAATTTTTTTGGCATACATCAAAAAAATTTGTGTGATAGTGCCAAATATTAAAGTTAAAATTTTTGAGAAACAGAGACAATAATTATAAATTTATAATAAGATGTACGGAGTAAATTTATTTATATTGACTTTATAAAGTTTGATCAAGGATAATAATAATAATAATAATAATAATAATAATAATAAACATTTGAAGAAAAATTAAACTATTCTAACTCTTTTTGTATGTTCAACCTTTATGTGTTCTATTCATAGACTCAAAGTTAAAAAATCCTTGACCGAGGATATCAATTTATAGTTTATACATAGTACATAGTACATAGTTACATACGATAAGCACATTAATTATCACATGAAATTTTTTAGATTAGTTTTGAATATTTTATTGAAACATTTTTTTTTTCACTAGTACAAAATTAAAAAATTCCATAGTTATGATCAGAGGTCATGTAAAATACAAGTGAAAAACTTAGAGAAACAGAGAGAGTAGCTGAGAACTAGAACAATTTTTTAGCACAAGATTATAACCTAATTTATGAGCAATCAATATACGCAAATAAGATCAAAGCCAACTTGTCTCTCCTCTATCTTTTTTATGTGCATGCCATCGCAATTACTCTGGCAAAGACAACTAAGATCCCAACTAGAAATATATTCTGCTGTTCCATTTTATTTTAATCAAACAAAGCAACCATTATTCTCTGTTGTATTATTAATGCAATCATACAAGTTAGATTTCCTAAGCCAGCCATTTGGCCTGGATATGTGTATAATCATATGATTATATTGTTGGCTTATTAAGTAATGATCGTCTAGCTATGATTCATTATTGCCGTATATTACTCCCTTCATCTACGCACCAAATATAATAAAAATGAATTTAATACTTTTGATTTGAGTAATAAATTTTTTTCATTAAGGTTGTGTCATATTTAAATGTTCATTCCAACTGAATTTTAGACTTTTTGTGTTTATTTATACACTAAAATACTGAATCAAAAATAATTTCAATAGTAGTTGGCATAAATTACGTAATTCATTAGTAATGGTTGTAAATAGAGATTCTAGAATTTGTTTAATACACCCGGCTTTGGTGGTCCTTTGCCCCAAGAATTTTACTCAGATTGGACATTACAATTTCACATTAGCACACGTACTGCACACTCTTAGAAAATGCAAGACGACCAATTTACTCGCTTAACCAAACATCCATCACTTTACTTTCTAGGTGTACGCGGTAACCTACTTTTATCAACAAGTTCAAAGATGCAAAACGTTAGAACATATTCTTGATTTATTTCTTTCTTAAGTATGTAGTTATGTTGGCTCTATCAAAGTACGGAATACCAATTTACATATCAAGTACATACATTATTCTAGCTTAGCGAGTGAGGAGTTGTAGCTCAATGGTGGACTAGTAGAACACTTCATCAACACTAGATCGATCATGTGGTCATCATAGCCTCATATGAGTCATATAAGTTCAAAACTCAGGGGGGGGACTGAAGAGTTTGTTAATGAGTTCCACTAGTTTGCATATATATGCTTGGTGCATGTAAGGGTGTTTTCTATTCTATTAGTAAATGTATGAGTAATTTTAAGTTCATTGTTCGCATTGTGTCAAAAAAAAAAAAAATAAAAAAAAATAAAATTGTTTGCTTCATATAACTAGAGCTGTCAATGCGGGTAAACGGAGCGGATTGTGTTTGGGTCGGGTAAGGGTGGATCAAATCAACTCGGGTCGGGTCAATTTAGATTAATTCCATAACCTATGCGGGTCGGGTTTGGGTTGGGTCATGCTTGAGTCGAGTCACGTCGGGTCATACTTCTTATCGGGTTTGGGTCGGGTTTAGGTCGGTTTAATAACAGGTCGGGTGAGCAATAGGTCGGGTTTAATTCGGATTTTTACGGGTTAAAACGGGTTAGGATAATTCTCGGGTTCGAGTCGGGTTTTTTTCAAGTCAATAATTTGTGGGTTAGAATCAGGTCGATTCATTCTCGGGTTTGAGTCGGGTTCGGTTCAAGTCAATATTTTGCGGATTATAATCAGGTTAGGTCATTTTCAAGTTGGGTCATTCTCGGGTTCAAGTCGGGTTCGGTTCAAGTCAATAATTTGCGGGTTATAATCAGGTTGAGTAATTTCCAAGTCGGGTCATTCTCAGATTCAAGCCGGGTTATGTTCAAGTCAATAATTTGCAGGTTACAATCAGGTCGGGTCATGTCCAAGTCAAGTCGTATTCGGGTTCAACTAACTATAAATAGATAATTATCATTTTTATCAAACTAATTATTTCCTTTGACTATAATATATATGGCAATATACTAGGGAACTATAGTATATATTTTAGGAAGATAATTATCTCCTTTGACCATACAACAAATATATACTATATTTAACTCTTAAATTCAAGGATGATGCACCTTTCTTTTGCTACCGACTTGGTCTCCCAAGACAAAATGCTTTGACCAATAAAAATAAGGTGGTCTAAATTACATTTAAGGTGATTTAAATCGGGTCAGGAACAATTTAGGTTGAATTTAGGTCGAGTCAATAACAAGTCGTGTTAATTTCGAGTCGGGTTAATTAGTAACATATCGGGTTGAATTTTTGGGTTGGGTAAGTAATAGGTATGATAAAATTAGGGTCGGGTCAATAACAAGTCAGGTTGAATTCAGGTCAGATCAATAACAAGTAGGGTTTGTAACAAGTTAGGTTAAATACGGGTCGGGTTAGGAACAGGTCAGGTTGAATTCAGGTAAGGTTAGTAACAAGTCGGGTTAAATTCGGGTTTTGACAGGTTAAAACGGGTTTGAGTCCATTTCGGTTCCAGTCGGGTTCGGTGCAAGTTAATTAAATTAGTCGTTGTAAACCGGTAAATTGGTCGTTTAAAAGCAAATTGAATGGTTCCACACACCCAATTGGACTCCTAGAGGGTATTAGGGACCATGGTAAACATTTCGGCAATTTTTAATTCCGGACGAAAAAAAGTAAAAAAAATTCCAAAATTGAAGGCTAATATCCACGCTTTTTGAGAAATTTTAAAGGTTTCAGGGCCCGGTGTCGAAAAGTCTTGAAATACTATGCGATATATCTCGGAGTCATATAATGACGTTTGGATCCATATATGATCATAATTTGTTGTCACAAATGTTCGTGGTAGGCTTGACTTAATCGGTGCAAGTTGTAAACCGGTAAATTGGTCGGTTAAAGGTAAATTGGATGGTTCCACTTACCCAAATGGACTCCCGGAGAGAATTAGGGACCATGGTAAATATTTCGGAAATTTTTTATTTCCGGGCGAAAATAAGTAAAAAAATTCCAAAATTGAAGGCTAATATCCACACTTTTTGAGTAATTTTGGAGGTTTCGGGGCCCGGTGTCGAAAAGCCTTAAGAATTAGGGGATACATCTCGGGATCATATAATTCCATTTGGAACCATATATGATCATTATATGTTGTCATAAATATTCATGGTAGGCTTGAGTTAATGATCTGTGCAAGTTGTAAACCGATAAATTGGTCGTTTGAGGGCAAATTGGATGGTTTCACCCATTCAATTGGCCTCCCGAAAGGTATTAGGGACCATGGTAAACATTTCGTCAATTTTTATTTCACGGCAAAAAAAAGGTCAAAAAATTTCAAAATTAAAGTCTAAGATCCATGCTTGTTGACAAATTTCGGAGATCTTAAGGCCTAGTGTCAAAAAGCCTTGAAATTTTAGGATTACATCTCGGGGTCATATAATGCCATTTGGAACCGTATATGATCATTATACGTTGTCATAAATGTTCGGGGGTAAGCTTGAGTTAATGAAATCGGTGCAAGTTGTAAACCAGTAAATAGGTCGTTTAAAGGAAAATTGGATGGTTCCACCCACATAATTGGACTCCCGGAGGTTATTAGGGACCATGGTAAACATTTTGACAATTTTTATTTACGGCCTAAAAAAAGTCAAAAAATTGAAAAATTGATTGCTAATATCCACGCTTTTTGAGAAATTTTGGAGTTTTCGGGTTTTGGTGTCTAAAAGTCTCGAAATTTTAGGGAATACATCTAGGGGTCATATAATGTCGTTTGGAACCATATATGATCGTTATTTGTTGTCATAAATGTTCGTTGTAGGCTTGAGTTAATGAAATCGGTGCAAGTTGTAAACCAGTAAATTGGTCCTTTAAAGGCAAATTGGATGGTTACACCCACCCAATTGGACCCCTAGAGGGTATTAGGGACCATAGTAAACATTTTGGCAATTTTTATTTCTGGGAAAAAAAGTCAAAAAATTCCTAAATTGAAGGCTAATATCCACGCTTTTTGAGAAATTTCGAAGGTTTCGGGCCAGGTGTCGGAAAGAAATAAGATTTTATTAGATACATCTCGGGGTCATATAATGAAGTTTAAAACCATAAATGACCATTATATGTAGTCATAAATGTTCGTGGTAGGCTTGAATTAATGAAATAAGTGCAAGTTGTAAACCGGTAAATTGGCCGTTTAAATGCAAATTCGATGGTTCCACTCACCAAATTTGACTACTAGAGGGTATTAGGAAACATGTTAAATATTTCGGCAATTTTTATTTTCGGGTGAAAAAAGTCAAAAAATTCCAAAATTGAGAACCATGTTAAATATCCACGCTTTTTGAGAAATTTTTGAGGTTTCGGGGCCCGGTGTCGAAAAACTTTAAGATTTTAGGGGATACATTTTAGGGTCATATAATACTGTTTTAAACCATTAATGATCATTATATGATGTCATAAATGTTCGTGGTAGGCTTGAGTTAACGAAATCGGTGCAAATTGTAAACTTGTAAATTCAACATTTAAAGGCATATTGGATGGTTCAACCTACCTAATTAGACTCCCAGAGGGTATTAGGGACCATGGTAAACATTTCGGAAATTTTTATTTACAGGCGAAAAAAAAGTAAAGAAATTCCAAAATTTAAGGCTAATATCCACGTTTTTTGAGAAATTTGGAGGTTTCATTTGAGGCCTAGTGTCGAAAATCCTTGAGATTATAGGGGATGCATCGTCTCTAGGTCATATAATGCCATTTGGAACCATATATTATCATTATATGTTGTCATAAATGTTCGTGGTAGGCTTGAATTAATGAAATCGGTGCAATTTGTAAACTGGTAAATTGGTCGTTTAATGACAAATTGAATGGTTCCACCCATCCAATTTGACTCCCGAAGGATATTAGGGACCATGGTAAACATTTCGACAATTTTTATTTACGCGCGAAAAAAAAAAGTCAAAAAATTCCAAAATTGAATGCTAATATCCACGTTTTTTGAGAATTTTTGGAGGTTTTGGGACTCGGTGTCAAAAAGACTTGAGATTTTAGGTGATAAATCTTTGGGTCATATAATGCCGTTTGGAAACATATATGATCATTATATATTGTCATAAATGTTCGTGGTTGGCTTGAGTTAATGTTGTAAACCGGTAAATTGGTCGTTTAAGGGCAAATTGGATGGTTCCCCCCATCCAATTGGCCTCCCGAAGGGTATTAGGGATCATGATAAACATTTCGGCAATTTTTATTTATTTACAGGCGAAAAAAAAGTAAAAAAAATCCAAAATTTAAGGCTAATATCCACGCTTTTTGAGAAATTTGGAGGTTTCATTTGAGTCCTAGTGTCGAAAATCCTTGAGATTATAGGGGATGCATCGATCTCTGGGTCATATAATGCCATTTGGAACCATATATGATCATTATATGTTGTCATAAATGTTCGTGGTAGGCTTGAATTAATGAAATCGGTGCAATTTGTAAACTGGCAAATTGGTCGTTTAAAGATAAATTGAATGGTTCCACCCATCCAATTGGACTCCCGGAGGATATTAGGGACCATGGTAATAAACATTTCGGCAATTTTTATTTACGGCGAAAAAAAAGTTAAAAAATTCCAAAATTGAATGCTAATATCCAGGTTTTTAGGAAGTTTTTGAGGTTTCGTAACCCGATATCGAAAATCCTTGAGATTTTAGGGGATATATCTCGGGGTCATATAATGCCCTTTGGAACCATATATGATCATTATATGTTATCATAAATGTTTGTGGTAGGTTTGAGTTAATGAAATCGGTGCAACTTGTAAACCGGTAAATTGGTCGTTTAAAGGCAAATTGGATGGTTTCACGGATATAACTTTTATAATTCTGAACCAAAAATGGACAACTAATAGTGATCTCAAATGACTAAATGAGCCCTTACAATACTAACTTTTAGCTAGTTTAGAATTGAAAATGAGAATTATGTAAATTAGTTCATATTTCTAACAGTTTTTAATTTATATTCCTGCAATTTGTATCTAATTGTGCAGGTGATTGAGAGTGAGGGATAGCTTAAGTGGTTAGAGCTCTCCTTCTGGTTCCAATTTCTGGTTCCAATAGATCTAGGGATAGATCGATAGTCATGACTTCTTGTGGCTATCTAAACACCAAAAAAATAATGCGGGTGATTGTACTTTTTTGCTAGGCAAGGTATCCTTGCTTATATAAACACATATAATTTACATCTTTAAAAGTTCAACAATATTCTCTCTAACACACACACGGCATAGACTAAATAGTTAAGATATTTGGTTTGATTAGGAACGTGGAAATCATAATTTAAAAAATTTGAGAAAAATATTCTAATTTTCATGTCTTAATTAAGGTCACTTAGTGTTTAAGGAAAGAAAATAAATTTAAAGGATACAACTTTGGCATAAACTTAAAAAGAACCTGATAAATGCTATGCCCACTACTTCTGAAACAGTTTTAATTTATTGTGAGTTGCGAGTAAAGAGATTCTAGCACTCTAAAAGTTGAGGAAATTTAGCTAACATTCTAATGAAAAGTAAACCTTTTAGTCATAATAATATTTATCGTCTGAAAAGCTTTCAAAAAGATGAAACAATTATCTGCATGGAAGGTTATATATTATAAAAATCGTCTAACTTTTTTAGCTAAATCTTATTTGAAATATAAAGTTTGATCTTATTTGAAAGTATAATACTTAACGCTGGAATCAAACTATTACATGTGTTTGGGAGTATTATAGCTTGTGATGTCTTTTAAATAGTTAACACGTGTTGCAATCACTTGAAATAAAACTTGATTTTAACCAACAATCTAAGATCTTATTGGTTACGTTCAAGGACTACATGTTGTATAATGTAGCACAAACATTTAACAAATTTTCACTATCATTCACAACTTATTTAAAGGCGGTACTTTGAAGTAATGAAATTTTATGAGCAAAATCACATGTGAAATTGTTAGGGAAGAGTTTTATTGACAAAATTATCAAAATTATTTACAGATTCATTCCATTCTCATAATTTATAACCGCTTATCAAATGTGTCAAAAGAGAACCAACTCCATAACGATACCTATAATTGCCGTTATAGATCCCTCGAGAGAGTCAAGAGTAAAGCCCTAACCAAAAGTTCGGATAAAATTTAACAAACGATTGAGGGGGCTTGTTTTATCTTTACTAGGCGCTCTAATAAGTGTAGTGAATGACAAGATTCTCAGTCATCCTCTCAAATGTACGCACGAGAACAATCAAGAGAAAATGTACACATCATGGAAGCATAAAGTAACCCGGCCCCTATTATAAAGCAATCCTTTTCTTCCTAGAATCAATTTTAAGCCCCACTTTCTTCCTTTTTATACCCAACTTTTCCTTAACCCACTCTACTTTCTTACCTTAGGAGTTAGGAGTGCGTTATATACATACCAAACACCAAAGAGAACATATTCCCTTGCAAATAAAGAAATTCTACAACTCACAAAACATACAAGTAGAAGATCAAGAACGAGAAGGTTTTATCATGTGCCAAAAAGCAGGGTTCCCTTTCCACAGCCTTGAGGGGCTGGCGACGATGAGGATTACTCGAAGGTACCTCTTCCGTGCACCGCCCCTGGTGGAGGAACCTGCTGTAAATGATCCACAGCAAGGAGAGGGAGCTGCTGCGGCGGGTGGTGGAGGTGGGGAAAGAAAGGTTTGTCTGTGCTCACCAACAAGCCACCCAGGTTCTTTTCGTTGTCGGTATCATCATGCAGATTATGTGTGGTGTAGCATGAAGCTTAGTCCTAGATTTCAGTATTAAGGAAGTTAAAGCTTAGTCCTAAGATGACTTGTGCAATTGTATGTACTGTTCTTTGTGATCAGAATAAAGTGTGTTTATTTTGATTGCAACAAAAGCTTTGAAATCACACTTCTGTTACAAACTTGGTTCTTATTAGAGCTAATCTAGGCTTAATTGATCCAAGCTTCCGCCAACAGCGGTCCATTCTGACCAGAAAGTGGCGGCACAATCTCGGCTCGAATTGGGCAAGCCAAGGCCATACGCCATACTTAATCAGCTCTATGATTGTATGTGCATGAAGATAGCAACCATCAAAGAATGTACAACGTCACAAGGAAACAAAATAAATTAGTCATAGTATAGTATTATGTAGCCATTCTAATTTGCGTGCTTGTAAATTGTAATTAATAATTGGTTAAGAAACACATGTACACAACTACCTAGTTTCTGCAAACATTTCAGTGTGGATAACTATAACCTGGCCGACATTAATAGACCTGCTAAAATATCCATTTGCTTGAGTTCGGCAGAATTGTAAAGAAATGGCTGTTAGGTAAAAGACAACTTTGATCTCAGCCTCTAACAGCGTGCCCTTTTATTTGAAGATTTTGGCATAAGAAGAAAGTAATACTCCCCCTCCCTAAATTAAAAGCCTCGTTCTCTATTAAGGGAGAGAGGGAATAGTTTAGTAGAGTGAGGTTAAATGCCTACGGCAGCGGTTAAGTGACCGATTATTGGATACAATCGGAAAATGTGTAAAGTAAAAAGGGATGGAAGGAGTAATTGAATGACCCCCTTTTATCCCTCTTTTGCTCTCTCCACTCCTTAAAACAAGCATTGACGTTGTGATTAAAAGAGAACAAAAAGGAGTTTATTGATTATGACATTCCAAAACCAAGCATTGCAGTCAAGCAAACAGAGGTGCATACTGAGAACTGTGGTGATACAATCAAGCGTGGTATACTCGTATACAGAACATATAGATTTCTCAATGTGATTGATCGTGTAAGATGTAATTAGAATAATATTGACTTCGAAACTGCACACAACCCCTGTACAATAATAATTATTATAATGTACATTAATATCCACACGATATGCAGATCCTGCGAAACTCACATAGATACCTTCTGAAATTTACACCTCAAGACTATCGAGCGAGAAGCATCTTCATTACTGATTGATTAATTGCAGCTTCTTGTATAGCCATCTAAGTCACTGAAAATGTAACAAGCCATTAAAGAAGGAACATTTCTTGTATGTTGTGTAAATTCAGACGAACGATGCAACAATAGAAATACTTCTGTGGCTCTGTTGTCTGTCTCTATCTACTAGTTCTAATTTTTAAACAACTGGAACTCGATCTCAAAAGAACAATAGCTTGGTTCCTAGAAAGAAAGAGAGAAAGAAAGAAAGAGCAATGCCATATCACTTATATGCATCCAAGTTCCTAGAAAAATTTCACCAGGATTTAACTACTGAAAGATGCTCATCAACAATTACATGACTACTACTATATGTTAATGTACAATATTACGCTATATGTTTACAAAGGCAAAACTAGCCCTTAGTAAGCAACTAACAGAACCATTAAATATCAATAATTGCACTCTTCAAAGAAATAGAATTCCCTTTCTATACATACAGTTCTTATGACCACAGCTCAGTTACTCAAAATGAACATAATAACCAAAGTCTATATTCTTCTAAATTTCTAATAGAGATTAACAACAAATCAGCATATCCTTCGGAAGCTAGGAGAAGGAAGAAAGAATAGAATATGTACAGGTTGAGTAATCAAGTCAACATTACCCCCAATTCAAGAAGGCTTCTCAAGTTCTTATGTCAATTATCAAGAGGCTCTGGGCCTTCCCAACATTGGAGAATACAACTTCTACGGTTCTACCATATCATGCCATCAACTGAATGGACAAGCTCACTATTCAATGATTCCGATCTCAACAGATTGCCTTAATGGTAATTGGAAAATATTACACCTCACATCATACTATCATGATATATAATAATCAAAAGTTCATCATCTAATCAAACAGATATGTACCACTTAGTATGTTCTGCTAAAGTCTGACATATCTCGTAGAAGATTTTACACCAGTCACACTCATATTTACTCATAACTAGACAACTACTGAGCTATGTCACATCAAAAAGGAAATGTAGAATTGAATTAAGAAAAAAGGGAGGAAGTTGCAAAAACAGTTGACAAAAGATGACATGTACTGAAACATTTGAGTATATATGAACACAAGTAGATCAGTAACTTACCTCAGGATAGCAATTTTGATGAACGATTGTCTGGTCTTTTGGATTTACATCTACCTCACATGACACTTTAGTCTGAAATGTAATAAACATATATCAGAGCGTAATCACAGCCAAAAGGAAAAACGAAACTGAATACAGCCTTGCTATGGTAACTTCCATAGCGCATATCAAATGTAAAAATTCAATGGCTCATGCAATTTTTAAAGCTATATAAGACAAAAGGCTTTTTTATAATATTTGATATGACCCCCCCCCCCCTCCTCCTACTACTTCGCTAATCCAGTGAGTTCTCGACTTCTCGCCAATTTGATGGCTTGGAGTTAGATTAGCTTTGAATCAGACGGCACTCATGTTATTATGTGCTGGCTTGGTGCTTAATCTCAAAAGTACCTAAATGGGACATGTCTCAAAGTACCAAGAGACATGATTCAATAGTTAAGAGACAAAACCTCCTAATCCATCATTATGCTTCCATGGGGAGCCATTAGGTGACCAAATTGCAAACTGAACTATTCCAATGCATGCTTTCATTTACAGCAGTAATTTAATTCCATGTGAAATGTATCATAGAATAATTGACGATTACGATGACTAGGACAACCTGATAAGCATATGTTTTTCATGAGGTCCACAGGCTTAAGGGTCATCCCTCATCCGTCACATTAGGGTGTAACAACAGTCACTGCTTAGATGACCAACTCATGACAATCAATTAACAACTTCAAGTAATGGTCTCTACTCTATAGGTGCTACTGTGGGTTATACCTTACATAATTAGGGATAAATCTTATTCTCAGCTCCCTATCTTGTTATGCTTGAAAAAATTGCATGACAAACAAAATTAAAGGATAGCTAATAAACACTTGTATAGAACTAGTATAGAAACAGGAATATCTGAAAAAACATAGAAGCAAACTTTACACTATTAAATGACAATCTGTGAAGAGCACCATGCATAACAACTTGAAAAAGAAACATCACTACAGCCTGCACTATTCATGCAACTCTAAATGATTGTTCATACGAAAACAGTAAACAATCAACACCTATTTTCTCCATGTTCTATCACAAAGATGGTTCAGCAGCAAAAACAATAACTTTTATAGCATTTTTGCTTCTCTCACTATAAAAGCAATGGCACAATTTTGCTTTTCTGCAATCAAATGTCTTACTCTCTCCACAGCCCACAGCACAAGCATAAAAACCAGACAAGCAGAAACAATAGTCGCAAATGGTCATTAATCGTTTCCAAGAACCGCAATGGCAAACCCAAATCGTAATTTCAGCCTTGACAATGTAAATGATGTTCTATCTTGCAAAAAATGCTCAACATTTAGCAATGCTAAAGAGTAAGTAGCATAGCACTAAGTAGTAACAATCCACAAACTTGCCACAATGTCCAAGCTACCTTAACCTAAAATCAATTATTGGAAAATATTGATCCCTGTAAATTTCTAATCAAGTCAATAATCTCAATAGAGTCCTGTACAAGAAGATCACTAGTTGCAAATTTGCATTTACAATTTTGTCTCATTGTTAAAAGCTCAGTTCAAATTAGCATTAAGCAAAAATAGAAAGTGTTTCGGGTGAAAACAATGGGACCTTGCCGAAGGTCCGCTGAAACGGAGAAGACTGGATTCGGTCCAAGTTATGTTGGGCCGAAGGTTTCCTGCACAGTAAACACACGTAAACTAGCCTCGGGGGTGTTGCCGAGGAAGGCCCCTCCGATGCTAAAGTCAGTACAATGTGTAGAAAGAGAACACTATGCAAGAGAATTAGTTGCTTGAGGCTTTGCTTGAATATATGAGAATATATGAATCTATGTGAATGTGTGAATCTATGAATCAATGAATGAATATGATATTGATGGCTTTTATACCTCTTCATACATGGAAAAGTTGGGCCTTAGCCCAATTGGCTTGCTTTGAGGGCTGACCTTTGACTTTAGCACAATTGGAGAGTTGAACCTTGACCTTGGGCTTTTAATTGGATCATTTAATGCCTAGGCCCAATTGGACTAAATTGGACCCAAACAACTTGCCCCCCAGACCCGATTTGGAAGGATGACGGGTCGGGTTTGATTTAATTCAGAAAAGGAGGGAAGTAAATGATTTAATTAATCCAAAAATTTGAATTTAAACCGTAATTAATGAGATAACAACGGTTAAGGCAGATGATGGTGGAAGTTGGACGGATAATGGGCAGTTTAATCGCAAGATCGTGTGCTTAACGGTTACTTAGTGGAGTATTTAAGAGAAATTGAAACGCGGACTCCTCGTATCCCATTCCTGGAGATATAAACAGAGGCGCGTCATCTCTCCTCACTTATTCACCAACACAAACCCAGAATTCTCGAGAGAAACCAAGAACCCGCATCAAAACTTCGCAAATTCCCCGAGCATTAAGCTTAGAAACTGAGACTTGCCACTACGAACTCGTAAATCGGCAACTTTCGCTTCAGATTAAGGTAAATTCCTTTGATTTCAGTTTATTTTTCTTCGAATTCGAACTCCTTCCCCTTTTTTTTTCGACTTTTTTCTTCGAAATAATCAATGGCAAGAGGAGTTAGAGGTAGAACCCGTGCTCCAAGAAGAGCAAGGCCAATTCCCGATCCTAGGAACAGGATAGGGACCTGGAATGGACAAAGGCCAGAGTCTGACCCTGCTGAAGGGATTAGGGCGACTCCAATTTCCTCGGCTCCTCCTCAGAGAGCGGAGGGGCCGAGCGCTTCTGGACGGGACGATGAAGTTCCCGCTGTCCTTTGGGATATCCTCCCCGGGTTTTCAGAGTGGGAGAATGCCGAAGTAGCTTCGGCCATGATAAAGAACCGCCCCTACTCATGGTGGGTGGAGTATGCCGAACAATATCGGTTTGCCGAGCAAATTGAGTTGCATTACGGCATTTTTGAAGCTGATGGGTATTGGTGTCGAATGCCCGCGGCATCCGATAGAATCCATCGTCCACCCCCGGGGTATGTGGGGGTGTACACAAGACAACTTCAGTACGGGCTGAGGTTCCCTTTGGACGTATTCGTCCGAGACTTGCTGATCCATTACAATAACTCCCACCAGCATCCGAAGGGTGATGACATATTTATGGGTCTGCAAGTTCTTCAAGTATGTGCCGAACCTGCACTGCTTCAAAAAGCTTCATCGGCTAGTGCCAAATATTCAAAGTGGGCACGGAAGCCATGGTTCTGGGTGGTACCGGATTGAGTCCCGGCCCCAGTACCTAACCATGTGGCCGAACGACTCTTCAGACAAGGACTGGAGAGGTCAATGGATTTGGGTTAGGGCACCCACAGATCTGGGCCACCCTTGCGTCTTCAGCGCTCCCCGGTACCTTGCTGAGCCTGATCCCGACATGGGAAGTCTAGGTCCCCCCGCAGATAACGGGCCGGATCCGAACCTTGATCAACAACATATCTTCGGCAAGCTGCCGAACCGGGGGGGCAGCGGCCGAATGCAGCATATCCCGGAGACTTGGTTCCCCGATACACATTATGTTTTCCCAAAGAATATGCTAGCAGCTGTCGGCCTCAGCCGAAAGTTTAAGGATGGTAAGCTTCTTCGGTTGGGGCCGAGGCTTTTTAATTATCTTTCTTCTCTCGCTTCGCTTTTTTATGCTGTGCCAACCTATCTGAACTGACCTTTCCCCTTTTTTTTTTTCAGAGCGGGACGAGACCAACGTTGGCATTAACTACGCTCGTCTTGGTGTCAACCGATAACGAGTTGTAACTGAACGGGCCCCGTCTATCACTGAACCGAGGCATAGGGAAGTTCATCTAGACTCTTCCCACTTCCAAATTGAGGCTGTTGCTCTGTATCAGAGGCAGAAGCCTTGGTGGAAGAAGAGAGACCCCTGGTTTCAGCTGCTGGACGAAGAAGCTGAAGCTGCCCGTACAGCCGAAGAGGTTGCACGGGTTCTCGAAGCTTGCGAAGGAGGAGAAGGATCCTCCAGAACTGCTGAAGAAGAAGCTGCAGCTAGGGCAGCTGAAGAAGACGAGGCTTTGCTGAAGACCTCGGTGAGCTTTCAGACTTAACTTTGTCTTTCTTCTTTTTTCCTTTTTTTTTTTTTTTTCTTTTTTTTTTTTTTCATTTTTTTACTCACATTCTTCCTCCCCCCTGTCTGTTACAGTCTGAAGAGAGTAACAGACACAGAGAAGGGAAAGCCCCTGTTCGTCCCGAAGACCAAATACAAGAAGAGTCTTCAGACTCAGATATGGACGAGCAGCCCCTTCAGAAAAGGCGCCGAAGGATGGCCATCATCGGGCCGCATGACTTTCAGCGGAGGCCGATGACCATCGGCGTTGAAATAAGGGAACCCGAGGAAGGCAATGGATCGCCGAGGGTTCCCCGGCCACAACCTCAATCACCTCAAAAGACCCCTCCGCCACCTTCTGAGATGGAGGTGGATAAAAAAACTCCCGAATCAAAGGGAGGGGTCCAAGAAGAAATTCAGGAGAGTGCTGCTGAGCACAAGAATAAGGATGGCATGATGCCCAGTGCTGAGGGTTTCACGGCAGACATCGCAAGAGAGGTTGAGGCTTTCGTCCTCACCCCTGAAGAAGAGGAGGTCAAAGTAATTGACTCCTCTGAGAAGGATGATGCTGAGCCATCCAAAGCTAAACAAGCTCCATCGTCATCCTTTCCCTCCTTCCAGACTCTGCAATCTGGAGAAAATGGGTTTCTCGGCCCCCCGAATTCCAATCCCAGATCACATCTGGGACCTCATATGGGGTCAGAACCGAGAAGGAGCTGCAGCCTACTTCGGCGATTTTGCTGGCATGTCCGAAGTAGATAGGGCAAGAATCTGGTCGCTGAAGGCCACTGCTGGGATGGGCGAATCCAGCAGATCAGTTCCTGACCCAGCCAGGTCTAACCAACTGCTGATGATGCAGGTGATTTTCCTTGCCTTTATTTCCTCTAAAATTCAGCTCTATTTTTATTATTATTTTTTTTAACTTGTCTTCCTGTTTTCAGTTCGTGCACAATCAGACTCTCACTGTAGAGATGATAGATACCCTACAAGATAGGGTAGACGCTGCTGAGCACGACAAGAAGGTAGCTGAAGAGGAATTAAAGCTTGCTAAGCTGAAGCAAGCAGTAGCTGAAGAGAAGCAGCAGAAGGGTGAGGAGTACGAGAAAAAAGCTGCTGAAGCCCTCAAAACCTTCTGCGACGCTATGGAGAAGGAAGTTTTTCCCCCACTGATGGAAGGGGAAAAATTCCTCCAGGAGCACATGGGAGTGGACGTCTCCAAATTCAAGGCTGCCGTTGAGAGCCGTATTCAGGATGGAGCTGCTGCATAAGCTGAAGTGCAGCAACGACTAGAAGCTCTTGAAGCCAGCCGAATGGCTGCTGAAGAGCTGCTCCAGGCCAGGGACGTCCAACTCTCAGAGGCTGCTGCTGCTGCTGAAGCTCAGAGAGCTAAACTCCATGAGGCTGAGGATCAACTGATGGCCAAAAAAGTTGAAGTGGCCCAGGCTCAGACAAAGGCTTCCCAAGTTCAGCAGGAGCTGAATGAGCTGAAAGGTTCCTCCTCCAAGCTCGTAGATGAGCTGAAGAAATCCAAGGAAGACTTGGAGGAGACCCAGAAGAAGCTGGCTGATGCTGAGGCTCTACTCAAAGTCCGTGTCTATACCCAGGAAGAATATGAAATGGGTTTCAGAAACGGGTTCAGAGTATACCGAAGAGTCTGCCTTCATGCTGAGCCAAAGCTTGACTGGTCCAAGTGTGCTGAATGGGTCCAAGACCCTCATATGAAGTATGCAACTCTAGTCGAAGCTGAAATTCTTAAGGCTGAGGAAGCCGAAGAAGAAGCTGAGAGAATGGAGTTGGAGGCTGAACAGAGGGAAAGGGAGGCTCGGCAGAGTGCAAAGCCTGCTTCTTCTGCTGCTGGGGTTGAGGCCACCATGGGGCTCAACAATGCTGATCAGTCTGATCCTCGGGCTGAAGCATAGGAACTCGGGCAGTCGTCTTCAGAATCTTGCGGTTCATCATGCGCTTAACTTTAGACTTGCCGCTTTCTGAATTTTTTGCCTTGTTTTTTGCTTCAGCTTGCCTTGTCGTACAACAGTTTATTTTTTTGCTTATGTACGTATTTCGGCAGCTGTTATTTTCCGCTTGTGGGCGGCTGCCGATACAGTTTAATTGAACTTGTAGCTCAATTTCTGAGCATGAATTATTAATTTGATGCTCTTTTCTTCAGCTGCTTTGTTTTTGAATGCTTTACTGTTTCTTTCATTCTGCCAAACATAAACTTGCACTGATACAGCTTCTTGCCCCCCCAGAAATTGAAGTATGGCTTCAGCTGAATAAACAATTTCTTCACTTCTTTAAAATGGGTATCCGAAACACAGGGCCAACTGAAGGCAGTGCTTCTGGAATACAAGTCTTACTGAAGATTGACTTCAGCTGAAAAGTGGATATCCGAAACACAGGGCCAACTGAAGGCAATGCTTCGGATATTAGCTTTCTGGGATACAAGGCTCAGTTAAGGCAATATCCCAGAATTGTCCATGGACTCATGACTTTGGAGAACAAATCTTACTGAAGTTGGACTTCAGCTGAAGGACCTGTGTTCTTTAAAAAGATGCATATCCGAAACACAGGGCCAACTGAAGGCAATGTTTCGGATAATGGCTTTCTGGGATACAAGGCTCAGTTAAGGCAATATCCCAGAATTGTCCATGGACTCATGTCTTTGGAGAACAAGTCTTACTGAAGTTGGACTTGAGCTGAAAGACCAGTGTTCTTTAAAAGACGCATATCTGAAACACAGGGCCAACTGAAGGCAATGCTTCGGATAATGGCTTTCTGGGATACAAGGCTCAGTTAAGGCAATATCCCAGAATTGTCCATGGACTCGTCTTTGGAGAACAAGTCTTACTGAAGTTAGACTTCAGCTGAAAGACCAGTGTTCTTTAAAAAGACGAGTTTTGTCAGCAATCTGAAACCCAGTTACCCGAAGGCGAAGGTTTCAGACGAGGCTGATTAAACAATTTTCAACTGTTGTTGTTATCCTTGATTTTCTGTCTATCTTTGAAAAATGGATACCCGAAACACAGGGCCAACTTAAGGCAATGTTTCGGATAATGGCTCTCTGGGATACAAGGCTCAGTTAAGGCAATATCCCAGAATTGTCCATGGACTCATGTCTTTGGAGAACAAGTCTTACTGAAGTTTGACTTCAGCTGAAAGACCAGTGTTCTTTAAAAAGACGAGTTTTGTCAGCAATCTGAAACCCAGTTACCCGAAGGCGAAGGTTTCAGACGAGGCTGAATAAAAAACCCTTAAAGAGTAGATAGAACAAAGAAAATTTTGAAAGGATAAAAAGTTGTAAACATTTATATAAATGGCGGCTCCAAGGCCTTTCATTAGTTGAAAATGTACTTACAAAGATTGTTCTGCCCCGAAGGGTTTACACATGATATTTTTTCAGTACATCAGCGTTCCAGTGATTTTTCAACTCAGTTCCATCCAACTGCCGAAGTCGGTATGTCCCTGGCTGAAGCTCATCACAGATTTCATAAGGTCCTTCCCATGCAGCTGAGAGTTTCCCATGGATTCGACCTTTCTGAACTGCAGCAGCATTCCGAAGGACAAGGTCTCCAATTTTGAGAGGCCTTGCATGGACCCTTCGGTTATAAAATTTGCTGATTCTCTGCTTATAGGCGGCCATTCTGTCTCGGGCTGAGTCTCTTACTTCGTCGAGGAAATCGAGAGATTCCCTCATCAGTCGCTCATTCTCAGCCGAGAAGTGGTGCACTCGAAGGCTCTCAGAGCCAATTTCCACTGGAAGGACGGCTTCGACACCATACACCAGTTCAAAAGGTGAGTGGCCCGTTGCCTCTTTTTCAGTTGTCCGAAGGGACCAAAGGGTTCCAGGGAGCTCCTCCAGCCACTTGGACTTTTGATCTTCCACCCTCTTCTTGAGGGCACTTAAGATCTGTTTATTTGCAGCTTCGGCTTGTCCGTTACTTTGCGGGTGGCATACCGCTGAATATGCCAGTTTGATGCCGAACTGATCTGTATACCGCTTCAGCGGTAAGTTATCAAATTGCCTCCCATGATCGAAGACAAATACTCTCGGGATGCCAAAGCGAGTGATGATATTCTGCCAGATAAATTTTCTGACAGTTTGCCCTGTAATGTTCGAGGCTGCTTCGGCCTCGATCCATTTACTGAAGTAGTCAACTCCAACTATCAGCCATTTTTTCTGGTACACAGCCTCTGGAAATGGTCCCAGTATATCCAGTCCCCATTGGGCAAACGGGAGTGGATTAAGGATCGGCTGAAGATCCCTTGCTGGCTGATGGATAACTGGAGCGTATTTTTGACATTTTTCGCATTTCCGGACCAGCTCCTTAGCATCTGCGATCATGGTGGGCCAGTAATATCCAGCCCTCAATGCCTTGTGGGCTAAGGTTCTTCCCCCAATGTGGTTCCCACAGATGCCGAGGTGAATCTCCCGTAGGATATAATCTGCATCTGTTGGTCCCACGCATTTCAGCAATGGGGCTGAGAAGGACTTTTTCAGAAGTTCCCCCTGAAGACAATGAACCTAGAGCTGGTTCTCTTCATCTTGGAGGCCAAAGCTTTATCTTCGGGAGTTTCTCCCCGAAGCTTGAAAGCTAGGATGGGGTCCATCCAGCTAGGCTCTGGGTCAACGCAGCACACTTCAGGTGCTTCGTCGACACTTCTCTCTCGACGCACTTCTACATATACAGATCTGTTCAGCTCGGTAAGAGATGAACTGGCAAGTTTGGAGAGTGCATCGGCTTGAGTATTTTGACCCCTTGGGATCAGCTGAACCTCAAAAGTTTTCAGCTCTGCAATGACTGATTTGATCTTGGCAAGATAAGCTATCATGGAGGGCTCTTTGGCCTCGTAGCTGCCACTGATCTGATATGCAACTAGCTGAGAGTCTGTTTTTAGGCAGACATGATCGGCTTCCAGGGAGATGCACAATTCTAGGCCGGCGATTGCTGCCTCATACTCGGCTTCATTGTTCGAGGCCTTAAAAGAAAACTTTAGTGCATACTCAAAGGATTTGACTTCGGGAGAAGTTATCACTACTCCTGCCCCCGAACCGTTTTCGGTGGAAGATCCATCCGTAAACACGGTCCAGACTTTCTTTTCACTGTCTAGCGCTTCTTGGTATGAGCATTCGGCCAAGAAATCCGCTAGAGCTTGAGCCTTAATGGCAGCCCTCGGACGGTAGCTGATGCTGAATTCGGTGAGCTCAAAAGCCCACTTGGCTAGCCTACCAGATTTTTCAACCTTGCCGAGAACTTTTTCCAACGGCTGATCAGTTAAGACCACTATCTGATGGCAATCAAAATAGGGCCTCAGCTTCCGAGCAACTACTACTACCGCGAAAGCAACTTTCTCGAGTAGAGGATAGCGAGTCTCGGCATCCGTCAGTGTATGACTGACGAAGTAGATCGGCCACATATAGGTACAAAGTTTCTTCTTCAGCTGGGCTAGCCAGCGTTGGGAGTTGAGCCAGATGCTCCCGAAGCTGTTTAAAGGCGTCTTTTTGCTCTTCCTCCCAAACGAGCTCTTTTGTTTTCGGGAGTTTCAGGGCTTTGAAGAAAGGTAACCCCTTATCCGAAGCTCTGGAAATGAACCTCGAGAGGGCTGCCATTCTTCCGGTGAGCCGCTGAACATCCCGCTTCGTTTTCGGCTCAGGAAGGTCGAGCGCCGCTTTGACTTTAGTGGGATTGACATCAATCCCCCTTTTGCTGACTATGAACCCAAGGAATTTCCCTGACTTCACGCCGAAGACACACTTCTTCGGATTCAGCTTCATTTGATGCTTTCTCAAGGTGGCGAAAGTTTCAGCCAGGTCCTTTACATGGTCCTCTGGTTTTTTGCTTTTGACGATCGAATCGTCAACATAGACTTCCATGTTTCGGCCCTTTTGATCGGCGAAAACTTGATCCACCAACCTTTGATAGGTTGCCCCCGCATTTTTCAATCCGAAGGGCATCATTTTGTAATTGTACACCCCAGCGTTCGTGACGAATGCTGTCTTTGCTCGATCGTCGGGGTGCATAAAGATCTGATGATACCCCGAGAATGCGTCCATGAAACTAAGCAAGGCATGGCCACTTGTCGAATCGACTAGCTGATCGATCCTCGGCAAGGGATAGAAATCCTTTGGACAAGCCTTATTTAGGTCCGTGAAGTCAACGCACATCCTCCAGGTACCATTGGGCTTCTGAACCATCACCACATTTGCCAGCCATTCTGGATATTGGCAAGGTTCGATGAATCCTGCCTCCAACAATTTTTTGACCTCGGCTGCGATGTCTCGGTTCTTATTGGCGGAGTAATTCCGCTTCTTTTGCTTAACTGGTCGACACGTCGGGTCAACATTAAGCTTATGGGAGATGAGGTCTGAACTTATCCCGGGCATATCAGCTGCCGAGAAAGCAAACACATCTCTGTTGTCTCGAAGGAGCTGAATAAGTTCACAACGGGTGTTCGGATCAAGGTCCATCCCGATTGTTACACATTTCTCAACGTCTCCTTCGGCCAACTCAACTGTTTCAGTCTGTTGGTCCATGTCCATTGCTGATGGACTGGACTCTTCATAATCTGGCCTGCTGCCAATGTCAGCAGGTGTCCCAGTCTTTTTGTTCTTCGGCTGGCTCTCTGAGTCTTGCGGCTCAGCTGAAGAGCTAGCATTTTCCCTTTCGGGCCCTTTACCTCTGGGTACAGATCCTTGGGCCGAAGCACTTAGGCCTTTCGGCTTTTTTGTACTCGGCTCTCTTTCTTTTTCTTTCTCCTCCTCATCCTTGTCATCTGGGCGACTATTGGATGGTTTGAGGTAGTTGCACCTTCGGGCGTCCTTTTGGTTGCCCTGTATCCTTTCGGGGAAGCCGGCGTCTGAGACGTAAATCATCAGCTGATGATAAGTTGAGACGACCCCTTGGATCTCGTGAATTATGGGTCTCCCCAAAATCACGTTGTACACTTAAGGAGCGTCGATGACCAAAAATTCAATCATGACTTTCCTGACTGCCTCATCGCAACCGATGGTGACAGGAAGTGTCACCTTCCCATCTGGATAAGTTGAAGCCCCATTGAACCCGGATACCGGGTAGGGTACCGGCGTAAGGTGCTTGGGCTTCAGCTTGATTTGATTGTAGGCCTTTCGGAACAGAATGTTTGCTCCACTGCCACCGTCAACAAGGACCTTACTGACGTCGTGGTTGGCCACCGTGGCGATGATCACCAACGGATCCTCGTGAGGGAACGTAATCCCCCGGCAGTCGGCGGCTGTGAACGTCATGTTCGGCACCGGCGACTGGGGAGATTGAATGTCAGCGTTGTTCACCTGGTGAGTCAAAGCTCTAAGGTGTCGCTTGTGCTCCCTCCGAGAGTATATTCCTCCCGAGATAACATTGATCGGAGGGAATTTCCCCTCCGGCTTTTTACTGTTTTTCCGGGGGAAGTCGAGGTCTTGCCGAGAGTCCTTTGCTGACTTCTCGGATTCTTTTTTCTCGCGGTGATCCGCGATGTATTTTTTCAAGTATCCCTTCCGGACCATGTCCTCTATCTGGTCCTTCAGTTGGATACACTCCTCAGTGTTGTGTCCCGAAGACTCGTGGAACTCGCACCACTGATTTTTATTTTTTCGCTGATACCACTCTGGGAGTGGTCTCGGCTTTCGGTAACTCTGCTCCTCCTTCGTCACGCTGTAAATTTTGGCGCGTGGAAGAGAGAGCGAAGTGTAGGACTCGTATCTGCCTGTGTATGAGGCAGATCTTTCCTTCTTTGGGTCGCTGGCCAAAGATTGCTCCGAGGCCTTTGACTTTCCCTTTGCCTTATGGCCTTGGCCTTCAGACAAGGGTATTTGCCTTTGTTTCCCTCCCCCAAATTGAGGTTGGGTTTTCGCTTTGTTCCATTCTTCGGCTCGGATGAACTTGTCCGAGGCATTCAGAGCTTCCTCCAAGGTCTGCGGGGTATGCATGACCATGAAGTCTAGGAACTTTCCGGGCTGAAGGCCATTCTGCATTGCAAAAACGGCTAGCCCCTGGTCCAGCTGAGAGACGCTGGATGACTCGTTACTGAAACGGGTCAGATAGTCTCGGAGGCTTTCGGTTTCCCCCTGTTGTAGACTCATGAGCTCTGCAGTAGTCTTCTCTCGGCGGTTTGCCGTGGAAAACTTGCTCCTGAACTTGGAGGACAGATCATCCCACCCTGTTATGGAGCCTTGCTTTACTCCCTTGGAGATCCACGCTTGCGCGACCCCCTTGAGAGTGGTTGGGAAATATTTGCACCAAGTCGCCTCAGATCTGGGGCAAAGATGCATATGAGTCTCATACGAGGCCACGTGATCCTTCGGATCCGAGGTCCCGTCATATGTGATGTGCGACGGTATTTTAACCGTGGGTACGCGCTCTTCCAGTATCCATTGCTCGAATGGTGAACTGGCGGGTAGCATAACGGCCTTGCCCTTGTTCCTGGCCGAAGGGACCGCGCTCCGCCCTCTTAGAGAGGTAGGAGTGGTTTTCGTCCCTGGCTGGGAAGTCTGGGCCTCGGCTGCAGGGAACGAGAGGCGACTACGCACGCTCGGTTCCTTGCCGCCGAGTCGGTCAAGGACGCTTCGGCGAACAGTCTCAGGTTCTCGGTGAGTAGATTCTGGCCGAGAAGCTGAGCTGCTGCTCTTATGCGCTTCTGGTCTTGAGGATGAGGATCCTTTTAAAAATTGAGGGTTCTTTTTCCTCTCTTTTTCATTTTTCCAGGAATACTCTTCCCACTCTTCCAGTTCCCGGAAGGAAGGAAGCTTCCCACCATCATGATCTAACTTCCTCCGCTGATGTCGGGTATGCGGAGGAGTTCGATCACGAGGTGGTGGCATATTTTGTGCCCTCATCGCCTCCATGAGCACTGCCAGCGCTCTTGCCACCTCTTCCGAGCTGGGCCCCGTCAAAGGGGTCCTCGGCCAAGTATGGGCATGAGGGCGCGCAGCCGATGGTTGGCTTTGGGGCACTGAATGTGTCCTATGATCGGACTCACCCCTGCTAGACCGAGAGTGACTCGGCCTATAATGAGAGTCATGAATTACGGGAGAAAGGGAATCCTCCTTGTATGATCCTCCCCCCGAGCTGGCACCCTTGGGAGAGTTCCGGTCCGGCGAGGGTGATGGTGTAGGGGTTTTAGGCTTTTCGCCCGCTCCTTGACGGAGGCTTTTGCTCTTGCGGTTCTTAGCCATTGCTACTAAGATAATTGCAAGATGATGTTGGTTAGAAATTTGGCTTAAAGATTTTTGAAAGTCTTCCCCACAGACGGCGCCAAATTGTTTCGGGTGAAAACAATGGGACCTTGCCGAAGGTCCGCTGAAACGGAGAAGACTGGATTCGGTCCAAGTTATATTGGGCCGAAGGTTTCCTGCACAGTAAACACACGTAAACTAGCCTCGGGGGTGTTGCCGAGGAAGGCCCCTCCAAGCTAAAGTCAGTACAATGTGTAGAAAGAGAACACTATGCAAGAGAATTAGTTGCTTGAGGCTTTGCTTGAATATATGAGAATATATGAATCTATGTGAATGTGTGAATCTATGAATCAATGAATGAATATGATATTGATGGCTTTTATACCTCTTCATACATGGAGAAGTTGGGCCTTAGCCCAATTGGCTTGCTTTGAGGGCTGACCTTTAACTTTAGCACAATTGGAGAGTTGAACCTTGACCTTGGGCTTTTAATTGGATCATTTAATGCCTAGGCCCAATTGGACTAAATTGGACCCAAACAGAAAGTATTAAGCATTATATGAATATGAACAACACCAATCCAACGCTTAATTTTGTCCGGAATTCCGATATCTACCAAATTTCACTATCATTCCAGACAAAATGAAAATTCAGAATATAAACAAAATCAACTATTGCAATCACAATTTTGTCTGATAAAAACAAAATCCAGCTCAATCAACAAAAGCGTAACATGTAATTAGCTTCAATTCATCAAATTCCGCTCACATATAAACACTAAAATCAACCAAAAATTTAAAATATACCTGGATTGGAATTTTGATGAAAAAGAGGCCAAATCTTCCTTTAATAGAAGAAACAGTATCAAATGGAACTTTACCAGCAGCAACATCTTCAATCAAATAAAACAAATCATGAAAAACCTCAAATCCATCAACCAAAAGCGTGGCATCAACATACGACGATCCTCTTGCTTTAATCCTCCCACCATGAGAATTCACAAACCCTAATTCCCTCCCACGATACGAAATCGACACATTCAAAGCGTCGTAATTGACAGAGAAGAAATCGGGGTTGCGAACTTTGAGGGTAAGAGAGAGAGAAAGGTCGAGAGAGAGGTGGTGATCGGAGTTGACTCGGATGTGGTTGAGTTTGAGACGGACGAGTCGGAGTTCGGGGTCGGAAGGGAAGAGGAGGAATACGGCGAGGATGAGGAGGAGGAGGAGAGAGATAGAGAGGAAGTTGCGCCGGAGGTGGCGGAGGAAACGGTGGCGCGTGGGATAGTAGATGGGTAAAACGACGTAGTTTTGGACGGTAGTTGGTTGGGAATTTGGGTTGGATGGTAGAGAAGAGTAGAGGATGGGTTCGGGTTTGGAGGTCATGGTTTGTTTATTGGTGGGTGGGGTTTGTTGTTTCGTATTTTAACTGCTGGTGTTTACTGCCGCGCACGGCCGTGTTGATTATTATTTTGGGTGTGAACGACCGTGTTCATTTGCTTCAATACCACGTCGGATTTTAACCCAAACTAAGGGCCAACCAAATAAGTGTCATTTTGGCCCATATGTTATATGTACCTCTTTATTAGTCCAACTTAATCACAATCCAATTATCCTTGAATATTGAACCCAGCCCAACTATCCATATTTTCAAGGGATACCTTATTTTTTTAACACAAATTTTTATATGTGGCTGGTCAAATCATGTGGCCGGGGTTACTTGTTCAAATGCTAATTGATCGGTCATGAGTTATCAGTTATCCTGTCAGGGGTTACTCGACCAGTCATGAGTTAATCTCACACAGAAAATGCACTAACCGACTGAATAACCCCAAAATAAGTAACCTTTGAGTGAGTAACCCATGAATAAGTAAACCCGGCGAAAACGCATTAACTGACCGAGTAAATTAAACCTAGAATAAGTAATCCTTGACTGACTGAGTAACCACATAATAAGTAACCTCGACGAAAACGTGTTAACCAACCGAGTAACCCTAGAATAAGTAACACGTACTTATTGAGTTACCTCAGAATAAGTTACCTCGACGAAATTGCGATAGCTGACTGAGTGACTCTAGTATAAGTAACACTTGGCTGATTGAGTAACCCCTAAATAAATAACCCCTGAAAAAGTAACCCCACCCACACGGTGTGACCAGTCACACAGAAAACATCATTTTTTAAACTTTTTTTTTTCTAATTACTCGTCCTTTCTTTTCAAGTCCTTATTGGCGATCTTCACCACCTTTAGCAGTCTCGCAACTTTGTTAAATTTTGCTCTCAAGAGTCCATGACTGTTATCATGTGGTTTATTATTTTCTTAAAGAAAAATTAAATTAATAATTATTAGCTTGTATTTTGTATAGCTGATTAGTGATCACACTGTATAACTGTTTATAAAAAAAAAATGAATTAATCTTATAACATTTACAAAGTAATCCTATTATACCCGTAAATAACAAAATAACCTTTATAAGACTAACATCATAACCCCTATATACTATGTAACCCCATATTCCTAACAAAATATCTTCTATAAAACTAACCCAATGGTCCATGGTGAATGGCCACACATATAAAAGTTAGTGATCAAATAATTGAATCTCAAAATTAAGTATTGTAAGTATTCCATACTATGTATATTCTATCAATCGGATAGGAATAGTGATGATAATATTCCATATAATCAATGACCTCAGTAGATCAACTAATCTACAAACTACAAATTCCAATCCAAATAATACTGGTATAATAATAATAGAGCTAAATTTGGAGCTCACAGCTCTTGCTTACACGCAAGTGCCTAGTTACTTCGGTTTTGTATGCATGTTTGATGTTTATGTTTCCTAGAAAACAATTAATAAAGTCAACTTGGATTAGATGCCTCTGAAGTATTAACTAGCAGTACTAATATGTATTCTATAATAGATTTTTGATCCACTATTCAAGTATTTATCTTAAACAAAAACGTACACTTCAAATTGTGACACTTTCGTTTTCAATAGTATGTAATATACACCCTTTCTAACTAACATGGCTTCCTTGCTCAATAATTACCATTTCTGTACTTCTTTGTATCTTCTTCTCATATACTTTATCACCACCACCATAACAACCACCTCGGCCTCGGCCTCCGCCTCATTCCGCCCCAAAGCTCTACTCCTAAGAGTCTCAAAAGACAACTCCACTAACCAATACACCACCAAACTCATCCAAAGAACCCCCTCAATATCACTAACTTTAACACTAGACCTCGGCACTCAATTCTTATGGCTCAACTGTGGCAAACGCTACGTGTCCTCCACGTACCGCCCCGTCTACTGCGGCTCCCCTCAATGCACCCTAGCCAACACCAAAACCAAAACATGTAGAACATGTCCTGCTGCCCCTAAGCCAGGGTGCAACAAAAACACGTGTAGAACCCTCTCAATCCACAACCCCATCACAAACAAATCACCAACCTTGGGCAGTGAGCTCGCTACCGATGTTATCCGTGTCAACTCCACTAACGGGGCAACACCCGGGCAGCTCATGACCATCCCAAATTTCCTCTTTGTTTGCGCGCCCAAGTCCTTGTTACATGGCCTCGCAAAAGGAGTGTCCGGTGTTGCTGGTTTTGGGAGGACTAGTAAAGTTTCACTCCCTACACAATTCTCTTCATCTTTCCATTTTCCTAACATATTCGCGCTTTGTTTACCTCCAAATCCGTTGTATTACGGAGATGGTGTTATTTTTCTTGGGGACGGACCTTACATTTTCGCCCCAGGAGGTACCGGTACTACGGTAGACCTGAGAAGCAAGCTTTCCTACACTCCTCTAATTGTCAACCCTTTTCGAACCTCTGAATACTTCATAGGAGTTAAAGGGATCAAGATTAGCGGAAAAGACGTACCAATAAACAAGTCATTACTTTCTATAGATAGCAAAGGATATGGTGGTACGACTATAAGTCTGTTACACCCTTACACTATAATGGAAACATCTATATTTAAGGCGGTCACTACTGCCTTCGATAATCAACTAAGGGACGGAAGTTTTCCTACTAAAAGAGTTGCTCCGGTAGCACCATTCGAGGTGTGCTACGAAGCTGGCTCGATCCCCTCCACGAGGATCGGGCCAGTGGTGCCACACATTGATCTAGTGTTACAAAGCGAGGACGTGTTATGGACGTTAGCCGCGCCAAACTTGGTGGTTCGGACGAATATGAATAAGGCGGATTGTCTTGGTATTGTGGATGGTGGAAAGAAGCCAAAGTCATCGATTATTATAGGAGGGTTTCAAATTGAGGATAATTTACTGCAATTTGATCTAGTTAAGTCTAGGCTTGGGTTTAGTTCTGCTTTGATTTACGATCGAATAGGGTGCTCTTACTTTAACGTTCCTTGAATTAGCTTCTAAATGAATGTGCTAATTAATAAAGTCAAAATGCATGTAATGTTACTTCATGTTCACGTACTAGTCACATGATGTGTCAGAAAGTTTGATTATTCTATGCAAGATCGAGTACCACAAAAGATAGGATCGAATTCCACATAACTCTTAGGGCCTGTTCAAATTTACTAAACTGAATTAAACTGAATTGTTGATGAAAGAAGTAAATTAGAAATTAAACTGAACTACACTGACTTGAGCTGAACTGAAATTAAGCTTAAGAGAACACATGGCCTTAATTAAGGGGCTGAAAGAGGTAGATTTGTTGTGCATACTTTGGCATTTTAGCATACACACCATAATAGGTTAAACTCGGTCACTTATTCTTTGGCTTATGTTTCGGAATCAGCAAATGCATTCAATGCATTGTACACAATCAATCTAACAAATAATTTGAATTTCTTAGACCTAATTGATACAGAGTATCAAACATAGTTGAATCTGATCTAAACATATAATATTATTATTAAAATTAATTTGTTTTAGCCTAATAGCCTTTACCTAAGAGAGAAAATATTGTCATTTATAATTTATTTATTTATTATTTCTATGACTAAGAAGATCGAGAATACTAAAACTGGCCATACAATATAGTTATATACGGAGTAGACAAAGTAAGAAATTTTTAAACAAACTTTACAAGTACATATGTCCATTATATAAGTTGAATGATCTCTCTCTATTTAGCATTTATGATCTGATTATGAGTCATTAGGAAAACTATAGGTGCTTCTAGGACATACGTTTTTGTATTTTGTTGGCAAGTGAAAAATTTTACTCTGCCCCACTTCATCAAGCTAAGGTCTAAAACCAATCCACCTCGTTTTCTTAGCTTGTTCTTCCCTTTCTTATACAAATACTACCTCCGTTACAGGTTATGTGCAACGATTAGACATTTTCCCTCTCTATTTTATGTCAAATCGTTGCACATAACCTGTAACGAAGGTAGTACAAGTTTTTACACAAACTTTGTTCATGATTTATGTACGTACACCAAGAACGGAGGGTGAATAGTTTGGGTTAAAATGTAATTATTTAGTTTTTATTGAGTGACGTTATAATGTAATTATTGTCAAAGATATGCCTTCACATTTGAAATTATAGCCCACACATTTGAAATCGGATCTAGAAAGTAAGACATATACAGTATTAAATTATTAAAAATTACTCCGTAGCAGTTTCTATAAATAATACTCCATATAATTTTGGTTATAGGGAAGGAATAATAATTGATTAATTGCTTGAAATATAAACAATGTCCTTGAATTCAATGATCCACAATGTCCAAAGTCCAAACAACAGAAACTAATCTCAAGTGTCGGTGCTTCTCATCAGTCATCACATTGCTTGTTTGCAAGTGCCAACTTACTTCCATTTTTACAAGTTTCTGTTTCCTAGAAAGATAATATAATGAGCTGGAGGTCCCTCTTATATAGTTACGTAAATATCTTTAATCATGCCTCTAAAATTGCAATTATAAATTAAAAAATCACAGCATAGCACCAATGAATTGACTTTCAACCACCATCAAACCAATAATCCATCTTATCTTTAATCTCCTTTAAAAGTCAGACTTTGCCTTTTTAAGACTCATACTAAATCTTATATCCATCCACCTTCTCTAGCTAACATGGCTTCTTTCTTTAATCACTATCTCATTCCTTTGTATCTCCTCTTCACATACTTCACCACCACCACCATCTCCGCGGCTTCGGCCATCGTCTCGCCTCGCCCCAAATCTCTACTCCTGACCATCTCAAAGGACACCTCCACCTCCCAATACACAACCAAAATCCTCCAAAGAACTCCCCCAGTATTTGTCCCTTTAACACTAGACCTCGGTACACAATACCTATGGCTCAACTGCGGTCGACGCTATGTATCCTCAACATATAAACCCGTCCCATGCGGTTCCCCACTTTGTGCTCTTGCAAATGCCAAGATATGTAGGTCATGTCCTTCAGGCCCTAAGCCGGGGTGTAACAACAACACATGTAGAGCCATCATCAGCAACCCCATCACTAACACATCCACGAAAAAAGGAAGCGAGCTCGCAACCGATGTAATAAAACTCAACTCCTCTAATGGTGCCACTACTGGCGACCTCGTTAGCATCCCCAACTTCCTCTTTGTTTGCGCGCCCACCTCCTTGTTAGGTGGCCTCGCGAAAGGGGTGTCCGGAGTTGCTGGCTTCGGTAGGACTAAAGTTTCATTCCCTACACAAGCGTCCTCAGCTTTCCGCTTGGCTCAAACATTTGCTTTGTGTTTGCCTCCATTTTCGGAAAATGGTTTCGCTTTCCTTGGTGATGGACCTTACAACATCACCCCAGGAGGCACCGGTCTTAACGTAGACCTAAGAAGCATGCTTACTTACACTCCTCTGGTCACTAACCCGGTTCGTACATCCGAGTACTTCATAGGCGTACAAGGTATTAGAGTCGGAGGAGAAGACGTATCGATCAACAAGTCCTTACTTTCTATAGATAGCAAGGGATATGGTGGAACAACCATAAGTTTGATACAACCTTACACTAGTATGGAATCTTCTATATACAAAGCTGTCACTACTGCTTTCGACAGACAAATACTAAACACTTCCTTCCCGACTAAGAGAGTTGCACCGGTTGCACCATTCAAGTATTGCTACGATACTCTCCCGTCCACAAGGGTCGGACCCTCGGTGTCGAACATCGACTTGGTGCTGCAGGGCAAGAACGCAGTATGGACCATAGCCCCGTTGAACTCTTTGGTGAGTACCAATGTTGGATATTGTATTGCTTTTGTGGATGGTGGAAAAAACCCAAAGTCATCAATTGTTATAGGAGGGTATCAGATTGAGGATAATTTGGTTCAATTTGATCGGGCTAAGAACAGGATTGGAATTAGTTCTTCTCTCGTTTATGATCGGATTAGATGTTCTTTCTTTAACTTCACTACTACAGTGTAATAATGATTAACTTACTGCTGTGGTTAGTGAACGATTATTAGATATAATCGGAAGATGTGTAAAATAAACAGGGATCGAAGAAATGATCCTCTTTTTCTCTCTTTCGCTCTTTTCTCTCTTTAAAACAAGCATCAACAACGTTGTAATTAATAGAGAACGAAAATGAGTATTGTTTATGATATTCCAAATCCATGCATTGCAGTCGATCTAGCAGAGGTGCATACTGAGATACTATGGTGATGCAATCAAGTCATATACAGAGCATGTAGATTTCTCATTGTAATGATCGAGTGAAATGTTATAAAGAATAATAATGACTTCGAAAAAATGTACATAACCCCTATAGAATAGTTTTAATATAATTTAACGTACATAAAATGCAGCCCTAATATGATTTGCAGATCCTGCAAAACTCACATACACTAACCTTCTTAAAAGTACACCTCCAGACTATTGAGCAAGAAGCATCTCCATTACTGATTGAATAATTGCAGCTTCTTGTATAGTGTATACCCACCTAAGTCACTGAAAATGTAATAAAATGTTAATGGAGGAATATTTCTTGTATGTATGCAAAATTGAGAGCATTTAACAAACAACGCAACAGAGAAAACAATTATATGTGGCTCAAATGTCTCTCTATTTTGTAGTTCTAAACTACTGAAAGATGTTCATAAACTCGGAAAGAATCACAGCTTAGTGATCAGATGGGAAATGACTGAAAGAGCTATTTGCATCCAAATTCCTAGAGAAACTTTGGTAAATTTCAAACTATTGAAATATGTTCATCAGCAATTACTACTGGATCTCAATGATTTCTACTACTTGTATATGTTGGTGTACTCTATTATTCTGTACATTTACAAAGGTAGACCATCCCTTAGTATGCAGCTAACAGAATCACAAATTTTTAATTCAAAAGAGCCAGCTAAGTTACTTAAAATGAACATAATAACCAGTGTATATTTCTATAATATCGTATACCAGCAAATCAGCATATCCTTAACAAGTTAGAAGAAGAAAGAGTACAATATTATTTACAAATTAATCATGTAACAGGTCCTAACCTTTCAATTCAGTAAGCTAAGACTTCTTAAGTTATTATATCCACTGTAAAGAGGCTCTGGATCTTCCCAGTTTTGAAGAATATAAATTCAACCATATCATGCTATAAACTGATGGGAAAACTCGCTAGTTAATGATTCCAATCTCAACAAGTTGCCTTGATGAGTTGATGATAAGCATATATTTTGAAGAGGTCCACGAGTTTAAGGTTCCTCCACCACATTAGGATTAGCAAAAGTCACTGCTTAGATAGATGACCTACTCATGGCCCTCAATTGATAGCTTCAAGTAATGGTATCTACTGCATAAGTGCTGTCTGTGGATTAACACACTTGTACGTCTTACAAATTTAGGGATGAATCTTATTCAAAGAGCTACCTATCTTGCTATGCTTGAAAATTTAAATAACGAAATAGCTAATAAACACATGTATAAAACTGATAGAAGTAGAAACAGGAACAATAGCACTAATCAATGACAATCCATGAAGGTGCGCCAGGCATGACAATTTGAGGGAGAAAATCATCAGTACAACCTAGCATTACTCATGCAACTGTAACCAAATCCAATACTCAAAACCTAAACCCCAATGATCCAGAACTCGAAGATAAACCTAAAATAGAAAACAGCAGCAGTTGTATATACTTGGACCAACATCTTTATTTTGCATTTCTTACAATAAGCTTAGGCAGCAAAAATTGCATCTTTTACAATTAACGCAGCAACACCAGTTTATCAGGGATCCAGAACATTAAAACTTCACTTCCCCACAGCCCACAGCATAAGCTTAAAACCGTATACGAACTACGAAGTACATAGTATAAATTATGCATCAAACAGGGCCAAGTACACAAAAACAATGGATACAGATGATATAGTTGCAAATTGTCACTGATCTTATCCTAGAATCACCAGCCAAATACATTCTATGAGTAGCAATGCTAGAATATAAGTAGCATATCACTTTAATCAAAGTATTCAATTTACTCACCACAACTTCAAAGACCCCTTAACTCATAAACATAATTGAGAAATACTGATTCCTAATTCTAGTTACTTACTTCGTATTATTTTCAACAACAATTCTTGCTTCTATGATATAGAGTAAATTTAGGAAATTTCTGATGATCAACGCCAAAAAAATCAGAATATTCAGTGTTAAAAATAATTAAAAAAAAAAGCTCATTAAATATTTTTGCAACTAAAAAATTCAGCTCAATTTAGCATTACATGAACAAGAACAACATTACAACACCGTAATTTTTTCCAGAATTCTGATACCCACCAAATTTCAATAGTCAATTTTAATTCATTCCAGACAGAATTCAGAAAAAACAACCACCAAAATTAATTCCAATTTTTTCCAGTCAATATAAACTTTAAAGAAAATAACAATTGCAGTCACAAATTTGTCTCATTGTAAAATTAAAATTAAAAACGAACATACTGAGGAAAAAGTGGGCAAAATTGCCTTTCATAGTAGAAACATGATAGAAAGGAACATTACCAGCAGCAATATCTTCAATCAAATAAATTAAATCATGAAAAACCTCAAATCCATCAACTAAAAGCGTGGCATCAAGATACGACGACCCTCGCGATTTAATCTTCGCACATTTTGAATTGACAAACCCTAATTCCCTACCACAATATGTAATCGACACATTCAAAGCGTCGTAATTGACAGAGAAGAAATCAGCGTTGCGAACCTTGAGAGTAAGAGAGAGAGGAAGGTGTTACGGAATGTTGTGTATTATTAGGGTGTAATCAGCAATATTAGTCTGTCATTAGTTGTTTCTGTAAAGTTTATTTTGGAGTGACCGAGTGATGAGTGTAAATGTGTAATTACGGAATAATAGTACTCGGATGTGATTTTTACAGTGGGGAGTGTTGGAAGAGCGAGGGTTAGATCAAGTGATTAGAGCTTTTATTCTGACAAGTTAAGAGATACACGTTGCGCGCCTACGCGTGTACAATATAAGAAATTAGATAAAAAAAAATAATAAAGTGGTTTTATATTTTGTGGGGAGTGAAAACAGTTAATATGTAAATTTATGTGGAAGAAAGGGAGCAGTTATTATTGTGTAGTTATGATAGGATTTTTTTTTTTTGGTAATTTTGCAACTTGAGAAGAGTAATTTGGGGATAGTGAAATTTATCATCCAAAAGGCCCTTTCACTTTATATATAGGATTTAGTGATTACAGAGGAACACAATCATGTAATTGACTTAAACTACCAAAACAAGTTCGGTTGGCTCGAAAAATGTTGAGTTTGGACCTATTTAAATAACAATTTGGTTCAAAATAGAGAGTTTTGGCCCGAACTTGGGCTCAACCAATATCAACAGCTTAGCTCGACTCATAACCACCTCTATTGTAAGGTGAAAATAATTCATCGAATCATAATATGTTTCAAAAAAAAAAAAGAAAAAAAAAACCTCCTACTCTAATGCTTGAGAGTTGAAGGGGTAAGGGATATTCATTAACGTAGATGACACGGTTCGTACTCATAACTTCTGAGGAAAATTGTGTATAAAAAGATTGGAAACTTGGAATAGGCCAATGAGAGTTTAATGCTTGAACTCTTTTCTTATCTGTATTAAGACTTTTGTTACACATAATATAAAACAGTCTGTATTAAGACTTTTGTCTTTTCTTAAAGTCGTAAAAAAATCTTGTCTAATAGCCTATATTAACACTTTTGTTACGCATCATATAAAACGGAGGCATTAGTTTTAAGGAGGCAAGAAAAAGGATTCTTATCATGTTTGTGGGCGGCATCCCATCCCATGCATGGACCCCCACTATTTGGGGTAAAAAGATCGAATAACACATTAACAAAGTCAATGAGCTAAAGCAATAACTCAAACCTCAATTTCCACAACCTCAGTTGTCTCAAAATCAGCTTATGTATAAGATTGAGCTAGATGGAGTTAAGGGTCTCTTCTCATTAACTGAAATAAGCTTATTAGAGCTGAACTGAACTGAACTGAGATAAAATAAATATTTTATGAGAGAAGGAAATTAGGAGCTGAACTGAACTGAACTTATTAGAGCTGAACTGAACTAAAAATAATCTGATGAGAACATAGCCTTAGTCCTAATATATGGAGTCAATACTCTATAATATTCGGATATGTAACATTATACACACTACTATTGCTGATTTACTGTAAGAAATATACAGTACCATACTTAATTAAGCTTACATATACTTTTTGAAATAAAACTCATATAGTAGTGAGTATAAATCATTCAATTATTTCTTATTAATTTGTTGTATATTACATAATGGTACATATACTACGCTAGAAAAAGTGATAGTACAACCAAATATATAACTTCTTACAACATGATACACCAATAAAGGCTACAACATTGCTATGAATTAATTTAAGGTAAGTATTCATTGACGAACAATTCAATCCCTAAGAGTAGACAACATAAATTATTTTTCTTGTAAAATACCTCTTGGATGGAGTGGATCATTTTATCTACTCTTGGAGATTGATTTATGATTACTCTTATGAATCGCGTGGTTGAGAGTCTGTGCACTTAGGAGATAGAGAAGAAATACTCGGATGAATATGATCACTAGTAGTAAAAGTAGTCGTAGTAGTAGTACTACTACTATTTGCAGACCTAGTTATAGGCATGGAGTTGGACCTCTTCATCATCCAAGTAGATGCTTTTGATCGATGAAATCGACATCGAAACGAGCCTTGATGTGTTGTAGGAGAGCATAAGCATTGACCCCCTTTGTGGTTGATGGTTGTAACACTTTCTCCATCAACGCTCTTAGGAGAAGTTATAGGCATTTTATTTTTGAGAAATAATTGAAGGATATGTTATTTTGGTATGTGATACTCTCTTGTGTTGAACAAAATGGGCTTTTTGAAGTATGAAATATATGGCGTGGTAAAGGAGGTGGGGCGTATAGAAGGGGAGGCTTTATCTACGTGCAGATTCTAAGGTCATTATAGGTATTTCACATTCTAACCCTCAACTTGTATTTGCCACCACCAAAATCTTTAGATATTGCCAAATTAATTAAAGCGATTTATTCCACAATAAACATGGAGTATATTTTTTAACAATAATTGGATTTAAAATATTTTCCGTATGTTACTGAATAAATATACATATCAATTGGTTGTTGGTGTAGTGGTGATTGAGATTACACTTGACAAGAAGGATCTGTATTCGATCTCCCACAATAACAATAGGGAGGGGATTGGAATCTAACCACACAGAATAGAACCCCAAATCCGAATTAGCCCAAAAATATAAACCGGATGAAACACCAACAAAAATAAAATAAAATAAATACTAGGTATAAATTAATAGTATATTTTCTCCCTTTTCCTATCATTGAAACTTAAAAGTGAATGTAGCATCTAAGCTTAAACTCTAGGTTTTTATTTTTTTTTTTCTTTCTTTTTTTGATAGGATTTAAACTCTTGGTAATATTTTATGTACAATAGTAATTTTTTATAGGGTTTTGGTGCGTGGTAGATGTCTTTTTGAAAATATTTACAATTAGATATTTTGAAGAATGAAATTTGATTGTAAGTATGTAACTGTTGTATGACTTAATTTTAAAAGTAAAAAAAATTCTCTTGTAGGAATTAAAATGAAGTATTTTGATCTTTAATTTCTCAGGGTAACAAGACTAGCAACAATGATGTGTGTTATCATTAAAATTTATGTGTCATCACTACTACTCAATTATACCTTATGAGTCTTATAATATTTAAATTGTTACGAGGTCATTGTCGTTAAGACGTTAACCCATAAAGAAGAAATTATAGAGCAAAAGGCATAATTTATTCAATTATTATTCAAGTATAGATCAATAATAGCCTTAGTAAAGCTAACAAATTAAATCTTATTAACAAACATGAATTGGAATTATCCTTCTAATTATTCATGTATGTGCATATGACATGTTCCGACACTATCGTATGGGTATCAATTAGCATTTTGTTGTTAGATTTGATCGAAGAATATTCTTCTGAACATTAATCAGAGGTCTTAATTTTAATCCTTTTTTATTTTCATTCATTTTAATACATACATTATTACATATTTCACAAATTTAGCTTGTTTTCTTGTACCAAATTTTTGTAACAAGATAATAGAATAAATTTAGAAAGCATATACGTAATTGTATAATTGAGAAAAAAGCCAAAAAGAATATAAGAGAGTGACAAAACGACGTGAGTGGTAAGAAGAAGAGATTAGATGAGGCTTTCATGTGAGAACCATATTATCATGTGTTTTTTTCGTTAATTTGATTCTTCAATTTATGTGAATAATATAATTTAGTAAGTAAATTCCAATATTATTCCAAAAAATAGGAGCCCTTCGATTCCACCATGTTTAATCCACGTTATTATGATTGTAAGTTTCCTTAAGTTTAGTATTTTAGTATCGAAATGACCAAGACATTATGTAAAAGGAATATGCAAAAAAAAAAAAAAAATGAGCATCTTTGTCATTTTAGATGTCTATGAAGTATCAAGTCAGTCACTGATTCATCTTGTTTGGTGGAGCTACTTTGCCTAATGTTTGATAAGAACTTTGTAGGCTATGTTCTCCGCAACTTATTCAAATAAGTCTCATAAATTAAAATAAGTCTCATAAATTAAGATTTATTGATTTAAGGCATAAATAAACTTCTATTTTAAAGTTTAGAAATTACGTTTATTTAGTAAACACAAGTTGAACTCAACAAAAACAACTTGATTAAGATAGTAAAAAATGAGGTTGCATTAAGATCTTATTTTATTCACCTTATTTTTATTTATTTTAGTTCAAATACGATAAGATCTTCTAAAGGTTACTCAATCTCAAATTACAACCAAATAATGCTATCCAAGTCAACAGTTGACTATATATGCAAAGCAAGTGTTTATGCGTATCAGCGTATGTTATACCATTTTATCAGGAGTACAAGTAGCTATTTATTTAGGATCTTAAATTGGAATCCATCATATATGTAAATGATTGATCATTAATCTTCACAAAATTAAATAAATGAAAATTCTAATGTAGCCTTGTGACTTTTGACTACTATAATTTTTTAAAATAGACGAAAAAATTTCGAAAATATTTTAAAAAATAATTTATGAAAGTTAAAAATATATTTAAAATAATTATAAAAAAAAAAACTATTTTTCATTAAAATAAAAAACAAATCAAAAAAACAAATGATCTCAATTGTCCATTTTAAAAAATTCTGATAGTCAAAAATCATAAGAATACATTAAAATCAAATCCGGTCCTGCCGTTAGACCCAACTCCCAATAAATGGTGAGAATTCAAATGCATCATGCATGGCAGGGAAGCATGGGGGCTTACGACTTATCTTCAGTGCAGCAGCCATTCAAGCAACTGCTACTACGGAGTAGTGTACAATTTTATGGCAAACTGCCACTTTAAAGACGTTCACCATCAAATTCTTTTCAGTTAGTCGGTTATTGCATGTTACTAATCGATATGTATCCACCAATCTTATTGCACTCATTTCAAGCCCCTTACTACTCATTACAAGATGGTAAAGCTTGTTTGTTAATTTGGTATGAATGCGGTCCAACAAATATACGGTGTATATTCTTCAATGATTGTTCACATTACTAACAATATTTGCCTACTCTTTTATCTATCAAATTGATGGTTCCATATTTAACTTAAAATATTAATTTAGGGTTCGTTTGACATCGTTGTGGTGGTTTTTTGTTTTCCAAATTCTATGATATACTTCGTATGTAATATAATGAATCTAAAATTAATCAAATTTATTATGATCATGATAATTTTGAAAACTTGCAACAGAAAAGTGGAAACACTTTTTTCTTATTTTCTGTTTTTGGTTTTAACAAAACTGAAAATTGAAAACAAAAAACGGTGTCAAATTATACGTAGCCCTTATATATAAGCATTAAATATACTCTTGAAAACTGTATAAAATTAGGAATTCATGACAAAAACACGCGTAAATCAGTGTTATTAGTGTCTATATTTTAATGATTACTTAACTTTTTATGATTTTCAAGTGTAAATTTAATGCTTATATATAGCCCTAAGGGCTATGTATAACATTTTCCTTTATTTATTTTTCTAGTAAAATGAGAAATAAAATCAAAAATAGGATTTTTTACAACAAAAATTTCTAATGATGCAATGGGAAGTTTATTTATTTTTGGTTGTGTTTGAATTGAATTTGATGGCAGAATGTGAGGTATCCTCTTCACTCCATGACTGTAAATTTGTATTGGATTGAGCTATGAAGATAGGGCCCTTTATTTCCTTTTAAATGAGATTATAATAAAAGCCCATGGGCCCAAATGCCCAATCAAAAGTCATATTCATAATCCACACAGAAATTGTGTATTTGAGTAACAACATGAATTATTTCTTGGGATTTTGTTTCAAGTGTTTATATATGGTGTAATTAGGGTTTGTTCTCTTCAACTTATTTTTAGTACAGTTCAGTTGCAATTTTCTTCTCTCATAAAATATTTAGTTTAGTTTAGTTCAGTTCAGTTTAGTAAATCAAAACAGTTCTTTAGCCAGTTAGCTAGATTCTTATTATTTGTTTAGATAAAATGATTGCTTACTTATTACATACGGAGTATAAAAGAATTAAATATAGTTTTGATCTAATATGGAGTATAATTTTTTTTGAAGTCGTAACTAAGATTTATATTATGTTTATTTTAGATGTCCTCATGTCCACTATACATTCATACGCACCAATGCACCATACATATAACATATATAACCACAATGATTTATCATTCATCTACCTCCGTTAACTATTATTTGCAACAAAGTGGTATTATTTATAAGATATAAATATTTCTTTGTTGCAAATAATATTTGTTTCGAATTATTTTAAAAATAAGCGTCGGAAGTATGCCATGTACAATAAGCCGGGTGTACAAGAAAATTGTCATTTTTTGTGAATAATCCAAAAGCAATACTATTGATTTATTGAATAACAACTTTAATCCTTAAGGAAGAAGAATGGGTGGAGTGTCATCAAAGGGAGAAGTATAACACGGGAACCAAATTGCCATTAATACTTGAAAAAGAAATACCAACAAAATTATCTAACAAAAAGTGCTAATACTGACCAAACTACTAGTCAAACCTAAGAGTCTTAATTTCTCCTCTGTTCTTCCTTATTACCTTTTTAATATTATCATTTTAATAATTGTATCTAACAAAGTTTTTTCGTTTCTTCAATTTTCTAAAATATTTGGACTTGATCAACATGGCAACTAAGAACGTTCAAGCCAAGCTGGTAGGTATGTCTTCCCTTATGTTAAATTTAAAAATTTACCATAACACAATTAATTCATATATATTTTTTTTAATTGAGTTCTTTAATTTGCTAAAATAATGATAAGTTTATTATAATCCATCATTTAGAACATAACATAGTCTTGCATTAGTTTTTCTCCCCACTATTATTACAAGATTTCAAGTTTACATTATTCGTTACATTCAGGTTAAGATTAAAATCGATTTTCATTAATCGTATGAAGTTATCGATTATTACAATTATAGTTTTAAACTTGTTGTATTTGTAACAAAATGAACATGGCCTAAGTTACCCATGTTTTGCTATTGTTTGTATATTGTTGCATCTTCTAATAATGTCACATGAAGTTTGTTTCTTAGGAAAATACTCAATTTTGTTGGTTATCTTGTATGTAGGTGCTTCTTGGGGATATGGGAACAGGGAAAACAAGCTTAGTTTTGAGATTTGTAAAGGGCCAATTCTTCGATTGTCAGGTTACCATCTTTTAACAACTTCATACACTAGATATCGAAAAGTAATCTTTTTTGTATTATTTGTCTGATTGCATAACCTGCAGGAATCAACAATTGGAGCAGCATTTTTCACTGAGGTGTTGTCCTTAGATGAGGCAATTGTAAAACTTGATATATGGGATACTGCAGGACAAGAACGATACCAAAGCTTAGCTCCTATGTACTACCGCGGTGCAGCTGCAGCTGTCGTGCTCTATGACATTACTAGCATGGTAACTGTATGACATAGTAGGAGGATAGTGGATAACTCCATCCTTCACACCTAACACAACCTTAAAGAATGACAATTTCATTTACTTAAACTTTGGTGATTATATCAGTTAAGAACAAATCTGACGGTATGAAACCTGGTTGTTGATGCAGGAATCATTTGAGAAAGCGAAAAGATGGATTGAGGAATTGCAGAGACAAGGTAACAGCTATGTCATTATTGCATTCCCCCTTGTTTTAATATAGCATGAATAAGATTACAAAGATTGCATCAAAAGTTCAAACATCATCCCACTCCCTCAGAAGCTTGAAACTGATACTGTATTAGGTTTTTATGCTAACAATCAATTCGCTTTTCCTCTTAACCAGCAAGTCCTCGCATGTTCACTGCATTGGTTGGCAATAAGGCAGACCTTGATGAGAAGAGGGAGGTAGACAACGAGGTATGCTGAAATTAATCATCAGTTGCCTTATCTACTGGATTGATTTATCATCATTACTCAATAATACTCTTATCAAGTTATCATAGAACCAACTCTAGGTCAAATAGCCTCAGTGAAATTAATGCAATTGTTTGGAATAATATGTTCTGTTAATCAGTTGCAACAATGCCTGGATTGCTAGTATTAAATCAGTGGTTCTTTTCTCGAGCCTCGTGCAAGACGACTAGACGAGTCATAGTTATGTATTGCTTACATGTCTCTTAAGAGGACTGTACTGCAGTTGCAGTAAGATTAAGACATTACCAAATACGGAGTACATCTCTATTGCAGGAAAATGTTAATGAGACTGATAAATGTTGCAGGTAGCTGAGGAATATGCAAAACAAAATGGGTTGCATTTCTTTGAAACTTCTGCTAAAACTGCACAGAATGTCAATGAGCTCTTTTATGAAATAGGTTCATATCTTCTTCCTTTCCTATCCTTTCAAATCATTATTTATAAGACACAAATAGCTATGAGAACAGCGAGTAAAAAAAGAGCACCAAAAGAACGACGATCTAAGAGCTTCATTATCTTATATGTTTATGAAGAGATAAATTCTGGTTTTACAGCAACGACATTGGCAAGAACTTGTCCCTCACGTTCAAGTGGAATGAAAATTCAAATCAGACAAAGTCGACGAGGAATGTATTGTTGCTTCAGTTAATACAATGCTGATGAAGTACCTGATGTTCACTGTATGTACTGAGTCCCCTAATAAATTTTATATTTATCATCAAATATTTTGATGTCACAGTCACAGTATGACCTTAAATACACATTATGGCTAGTTGTATATCCTTGATTCCTTGAACATGAAAAAAGAAATGCTTATTACTCCCATTACATATCTGAAAATAGTAACTAATAAAATCTTGATTTTTTTTAAGGTTATTATCAAAAGACAGAAGCTGAAACAGGGAAGTCAATGCAGAAACCTGGTGTGAAGAACAGAGCACTACCTTAACAGATATTTGTATTATGTGCATTGTGTGTTCTAAAGTCTTGTTCTCTTGCAAGCTACACTTGTCTATAAACTTTTCCTAAGCTATTCTATGAAAGCAACTTCAATCCTAGAGTAACCAAAAATTTAGATCTTCAACTAAATCCATTTCTAAATCACTATTGTTGTCACATTATTTGAAAGTACATATACTAGTATATATTTGTCATGCCAAAATTGACATTATCAACAACGGCTAGATAAAAATAAAGCAAGCAGGACTACAAGTTCCCATCAGCTCGGTAATATTTGAACAAACTAGTGGGGTGTAAACTATTCAACCAAAAAATTACTTAACAATTACTCCACAGTCCATACTAGAATTACTACCTCCGTTAACTATTATTTGCAACAAAAGGATATTATTTGTGAGATATAAAATATATCATTGTTGCAAATAATAGTTAACGGCGGTAGTACTACAAACTAGTACAATTATCTACACATAATGCTAAATTTTGTGGCTAAGAGAATCTGAAACTTCTTTCTTGGGCTCAATGCATTATGTTTGTCCATGTCCAATATATACAAAAATACAAAATGCATTGTCATGCTTCCATGCCCTAGGAATCACCATACAATTAGCAACCCCATAAAAAAATCAAAGATAATTTTTTATTTTTGTCATCCTCTTTTCTTTAATTTATTTTTTTAATGTGAATTTTCCAAAGAACCACTTGCTCCTCACGTGCAAGCTTCACAATCCCAAAACAAAATAAGCCAAAAATAAATTAAAAATGGAAAAAGAAGAGAACTTGTTTCTTAGTGATAGAATCTTTAAGCAGAGATAAAATTCTCTTTCAAAAAACATAAAGACAAGTAAAAAAGAATGTATACATACAAAAACAAACATACTGTATAGATATAGTATGTTTCTGCTAAGACTTACATAAAATAATTAAATCTATTTAACAAAACTATTTTCCTAAACAACAAAAGACCTTAAGACAGATAAAATAGGGCAAAAGAGCTAAAGTTAGGTGAAAGGGAGGCATGGGTTCACGTGCCTTTTTCCACGCCTATTGCCATAAAAAGCACAACTCCTACCACAAATTTACTGCCATAAATTTACTGCATTACAGTACTAGTCTACTACTAACATCAACCAAGAAAAGGTAAATAAAAAGGGGAAGAAAATTCACCCCTAAACTAGAGGAACAATTACTAGGAAATTTCATTTTTTTTCACCTTAAAACATGAAATATTCTAATAGAATAATCTTGCAACCTCTAATTTTTACCTAATTTGGGATGAAAACATTAAAATTTACCAAGAAGGTGAAGTGCGAGGTGAATCTGAAGAAGAAGATGAACGACCAATATGACTGTTTGATTCACTAGCAGAAGGACCCAAAGACCTTGCATCCCTTAAAGAAACAGAGGCAGCTTTAGCAGGAAGCTCCTTCATTGGACTCAATGGCAATGAAGATGGACTTGATGAAGTTCCAAGATTTTCATCATCCCTCTCTTCCTCATCATCCCCGGACGACCCGCTTCGGTCCAACTGAGACGGGGAGCTGTCCGGGGTCTCAAATGGGGTTGCCACTCGGCTCGGCCGGGCAACTTCATTGTCATAGATAGGATTTGAAATGTACATGAAATTCTTTTCCTTCCCATCTTCAGGTACAATTTCAGGGTTTTCATCAGACTGTTGGTGAGGTGTTATAACTGGGATGAAAGAAGGTGAGGGTGAATGTGATAATGTAGAAGCAAGGCCAATTTGTTGAGGGGATTGAACTCTAAGAAACTGATGAAGTTTCCCATGTTTTGGCCTCTCAATATCATCACTTTCAGCTCGGTTTTCTCTCTTACTAGGGAGTTTGGGAAAGAGGAAGCTTCTAGGAGCATCTAGAACTCCTTGAGCATAGAAGCTACTAAGAGGAGAAGGGACTAACTGCTCCAGTGGCTGTTGAGGCTGAGAGGCGGGGTTTTCGGGGTTCGAATCGGGTTTTCCGGCTTTAATCTTTCGTCGCCGGAGAAAAAGAGAGCAATAAAGCTCAGCTAGGAGTATCAACACTAAGAGTAGCACAATGGCAAGGACAATTACAATTGCCATTGTTGCTCCCATTATCACTTTGGAAGACCCTTTCATCTCTCTCACTTTCTAGAGTACCGTTGTAAAAATGACTGAATGATAGAAAAAAGATTAGTAGAAAGAAAGAGTAACAAAAGGAGGGTTTTCATGAGATACCTTGTTTTTTTTGGCGGGAAAGAGTACTAAGCATATGGCAGGTAAAAGGACTGTGACTTTGGAAGACGAGTCATATAGAAGGACTCATAGGCCATTATTGTAGGCCTAAATGGCCTAAAGACAATGGAGGGTATAATGGTCATTTACTATCTGCAAGATGCTTCGGTAAACCTTTGTTCTGAAACTAAACAAAACATACCTTAATTTGACCAAACTGAACACAGCTGTAGTATAAGTGTCGCGATGTAACACTGATCTACATGTGAGTATAGTGCACAAGTGCACACTAATACAAACTAAAACTGCAAAGTACAGAGCAATTAGCTACTTTATTAAACTAAATTACATACAGTATAATGATGTGAACTAATGTAATTGGATAGTATAATCTTAATCTGGGTCATTAGAGTTTTTTTTTTTTTTTTCAATATAATTGCGTGCAAAATTGCAAATGATAATATCAATTTTACAGGCTAAATAGTATAGTGATCGTGTAGTCAACAATGTCTTACTCTTGAATGCTCTCTATCATACAATGAATCAATGATACCGCAAATCTCAGGAAACCAAATGCACCATGATTCTCCATCCAATTTCTTTGCACATTTCTTGACCTCGATTATTCAACATAGACATCCTAAAATCTCTCGTAGCAGGAATGCTTAGTGAATGCAAGAAGCAGGTAGTATAGTAGTCAAGAGATGATTTGAGACTGTTACCAAAATGTTTAAGCTGTCAGCCTTTACATGCTCTCAAGGCAGCAAATCTTGCAGCTAAGTCATCGTAATCAGGAAGGTTTGGGTGCACATGCTTTGCCGGGATCTCTGGTTGAAAGGAAGCAGCACGAGAAAACACCTTCTGTTGCTCAGGCTGGGGTGCTTGGCGAGGAGGAAAAGACATTGACCTAGATGTCCCTCTCTTTGGTGTTAAATCCTCCTCATCCAAGTTACTACCAACTTTGGCTCTATGAGCTGGAGGCTTTTTCACATCACTTGTTCGTTTTTTAGTCTCCCTCCTTGGCTTTCCAGGATCACTGGAAGAAGGTTTCTTGCTGTAGTGTAGCAACAGCTGGTCAATCATTCTCTCCTCATCATCCTTTTGGTAATTGTCATCATCAAACACTATCTGGAGACCTTTTCTTGATTCATGTTTTCTCCTACTGGTGGACACTCTCCGGAGAACCCTTTCTTCCTTTTCCCCCTCACCATTCACTTTACCATCTTGGGAAGACCCAGAACGAGAATGTTTCTTCCGATGTCTTCGTCTAGGAGTTGATTCAACACCGCTGCTTTCATCTTTGTAATAAACTTCCGTGACACGTCCCATTCCATCCAAATTTTCTTGGGCATCAGGAATATCAGGTTTGGTGGGGGCTTTTCTGGCCTGCCAGTTGGATAAAAGGTTAAAGTGTCATTCTCTTCTGGATCAACTTTGTGTTTGCTCTTTCTTGGTTTGACATATGGAGGAGGAACTCCACCCCTGAATTTCAAAGGCAATCCATCTGTTTCACCCTCTTCTTTCTTTCTTGTGGATCTTACATGATTCTTTTCAGTTGGTTCATCATTAATGGAAGATGGGGAGCTTATTCCATTATTGGCTGGCCGTTGATCAGGTTTTTGTTGCGACAAGACTTTTAAAAGATCTTCTTCTGGCTCATCATCCTGCCTACGTCTATCCAGCTTGTGGCTATGAACAGTTTCCAATCTTTTTCCATGAGATGAGTTACCGACCTGAATGGCTTCTTTAACACTATTATCCGCATATACATGTCTATCAGCCTTCTGTCTTTTTCTTTGAAGATAAGTGTCATGATCCTCGCTTTTCTGGATAATGCCGTCCCTATTAGAAGGTGGCTTGTACCTGTTGTTAATGAGTTTCGGTGCTTTAGAAACATTATACTTCAACTCATCTTTTCTTTCTGGTATAAGATCTCTCCTGGCTTCCATTTGATGTCTGCCCTCAGTTTGTCTTTCTTTAATAGGATGACTGGCTTCACTCTTTTTCTTCGTTAGAACTTCTTCTTTGACAGTCCTATGGGTAGCTTCTACTTTGACCTGAGCAGCCTGGATAGTCTCAGGAATTTTTTGGTGCTTCTGCAGATAATAAAATCACATAGAAACGGTTACGAAATAAAAAGAAAGGTGTTGCTTTTTAAGCAGCCAATTTTCTTGAAGTTCTAATTGTCCTTACAACCTCATAGAAAATTTCGAAAGGAAAAGAGAAACAGATATCTCAGTTGAAATGAACCTTGAGAAGACAAAGAATTACCTGCTCAGTAATGGAAGAACTAGCCATCCTTGCTTCAAAGCCCTTACTGTCCCACCTCAATGAAAATTCAGATGCTATTTCTTCCAATAATTTGATGTTTTTCTCCATAGAAGGCGGTTTCGGAGTTATATTCTCAACAAGCTGCAGCATGTAAACATAATTATTAGCTGCAAAATCTAAGAAAGAAATCTGCACACCTTCTGATTCAATCTGATTCGTGAATATATACCTTTTGGTTTACATAATACTCCACAGAGTTTCCATATCTTCCCTGGAACAAGTCTCTAAGTTCACGAAGCTCAGGTAAATCCGAAAATCTGGCAGCAGCAAACATCAAGGATGCTACAGCCTCTCTACAATCTTCTGGGCAGTCCCTGTTATAGGCAAAGATTTTGCAACAATAAGTGTGCTGAAATGGTCTATAGTGCAGATGAAATTCTGCAAATAGATATTGTATCACAAAGAAGGGAGCCTAGGCTACAATGATTTCTTATTGTCTATGATTGAACAAAGGGAAGAATTTTATCGAGGTACTTTCACTTAGTTCTGAGTGCACCGATCAGTTGTATCCTTTAGCATTAGAACAATATAAATATTCTCCATTATAAATATCCAAATAACAAGCCTAAACACCTAGCACAGTGATTTTAAATACCCAGCTCAGTGATTTTAAACAATTACTGACTTGGCATGTTGTAAATTCTACACTATCATTCAGGAATGCATGCATTATTTAATTATTTTGCGTAGTGAGGAAATGAAAGAGCTCAAAGTTTCTGTTATGATTTTATGCTGTGACCAAACATTACCAAACAAGGAATAGGAAGTTCATCACCACAGCAGCTAAGATAAAAAAGATGTATATCAGTTTGCGCAACCAACTGAGCTACATACAGACACAGCATAGCACGCGAAGACCAAAGTGGAGAAATTTAAGTTCCAACACATTATATTTCTGATAAAGCATAACAAAAGCATAAGAGCAAGGAGAGTTCAATATGTACCTTAGTTTTTGCAGAACTGGAAGGTGCTTCAAAATAATTTCACAAACATGATCAATAAATTCATAACATGAAATAAGAATCAGCTCCGAAATCAAGCCATCTGCCTGTTATCATAAGAAATAAAATAAAAGATGTCAAATTCATACAAGTATACACACATATTAGATGAAAGCCAGACATCTTGAATAACAGGAACAGCCAATGATATGCGCCACATTAATGAATCAAGGTGATAGTAATACTATAATGCAGTGCACGGTCAAGGTGAAACTGCAGTGATCTTTACTAAAATGTCGAACATTTTTAAACTATTTGGAGCTAATAAAACATCATATTTCCGCACATTAAAAACGCAAACAACTTCCAGATATGCCAAGTGCAACATCAAGTACCTAGAATAATAATCTATGTTACACAAAACGTCAAAATTACACAACCAGTGAGTCCAAGACCAGAATAATACATTTCATAGAATTATTCCTACATTTAGATTAATTTGTATTATTCAATAAGTCATGTCATATGCTATTTTCCGAGTGTCAAATAATTAACTATTGTTGGAACGAAGAGACAGAACAAGACATTTTTCATCAAAATTTATTTCTACCTCCATTATTCAACCAAAGTATAATTATATGAATATGTAGAGCAAAATTTCCTCATTAGAAGATAAGATTAATTTTAGACCTAAGTTACACCTCAAAATAGTGACAATCAAATTCTAATTCCAATGGATAAATTAATACCCAAATTCTTGCTAAAATCAAACAAATATGCTTTTCGGTCAAAATTAATCGACAAAATACATATATAAACAATATTCTGATGCACCGACATTTCTCATCATCAAAATAGGCAAATACTACGTATGACGGAAAAATTCAAATAAACATTATAAAAATTCAACAATCATCAAAAAAACGACACGACAAAAATAGAAATAAAAAATGAAATCGTTGAGCTAAAAAGCAAGAGGAAAAACAAACTCACTCTTCCATAAGCGTTCTTTTCGAGGCCATTAGCAAGCAGATCAGCAATGTCTTTCCTCAAAAACTTCTGCGTCGCAATTCGTTTTCGTCGCACAACTTCGATTCGAGTTCTCGTCTGCTTAATCAACGATTTACTGCAAATTCAATCCAAAAAAACTAATAATCAGTGAAATGAATCAAAATCCAGCAAAAACGAGTTAAATTAGGTTGAAAAAGAGAAAGATCTAGGTGAGAAAGAGATTGAACAACAAATCTAACAAACCATTTGGAGTAGAATCCACTTTTTCCGAGCAATCCGTCTAACATCGTTTTTCAGCTGGTTTCGATCGTTTTCTGGAAATGGAGAGAGAAAAGAGGAGAGAGAAATGGAAATGATGGAGTTAAAGAGAGAGAAGTGAATGAAGTTCGAAAATGGAAGCAATCCTACCAGCATCCACCACTGCTATAGAGAGAATACTCTTTTACTTTCTCTCTCTTCACTCACACTTTCTCTCTCTTGTTTTGTTTGGGTGGAAGAAAATGGACTAATTACGCTTTGAATTAATAGAAATTGTGTTTTACTGATTCGTGAGCTTATATTCATTTTGTGAGGTTTCCATAATTACCCTTGATGTTTATTCTTATGCATGCATCTGTCCTCTGTTGTTTGATGTTTTTTTAATCTTTGACAGAAAATGTATGGTCTATTGGAGTCAATTTTAATCCATAATAGACTTTTTTTAAAAAAAACAGCTCGAGTTTGGGTCATTATAAAAATTGTATTGTTTTTTATCTGAATAATAAGTTGGTTTTGAAGAACTTATTATAAGTACTTCGTATATGAATAGCTCGAGCTTGTTTATTAATGTTCATGAACAAATTATTTATATGAAATTATGAATAGCTCATAGCATGTTTAATAAATGAAATTAGCTTGTTCACGATAATTAAATACAATATATCATTTGGTTTGGGGATAGTAACCTTTCAAGAGTTTAACTCTTACAGATTAAGGACAACAAATATGTTTGAGCTAGTCTTGTTAGTTCAAAAGTCGGGGACTATAAGTCGGCAAAGTAGTTATGATGGAATTTTGAAAAGTTTATGACATGAATTTAGCACAAATAGTTGTATCACTATGTTGGAAAAGAAGTTTCGATGTGATATATTGTTTTGTAAAGAGAGCGGTTCAAAGGATAAATGATTAGTTTAATCATCTAAAGTTAGTTGATAGTCGATATGGTGTATACTTCATTGATCATTTTGTTACAACATTAACATGTGCACTCATTAAGACAATTACAATTATAAGCAAAATGAAATTAATGGAGAGAAAACCAATAAATCACATGGGTAGGGCAAAGTCAATGAGGGCAAAGTTGTCTATTCGTAATCCAAAACACAAAAATAAACCAATAAGGAAAATATAACGCTTTAAAAAGAGCAAAGTACGAAAAAAAAAATGTTGTTATTCCAAAAATCAAATTTTTATTGTGTTTTTATTGTTTTTCTTTTCTTTGTATTGTTCCTTGTATTTTAAAATATATTATGCACTTTCATCTTATATTAACTTAGTTAATTTATAGCTTAAAAATTGATGCTCAAGACATGAAATCAAATTAATTAGTTGGAAAACAAAACATTGGCACAACCAAGTTCAAGGTATCCCTTGCTAGGACCAAATCACTAGTCACTAATTCACTATGCATGTAGGTAGGTTTATACAAGGGTTTAGGAACACATTTTGTGAAACTATTATTTGAAATCTTCAACTAACACAATAATATTCAATTGGTTATATTTTCCTTAATGTTAGTTTCACTTGCACCCAACCCATTTCAAATTATTAGTGTTACAAATTAAGTGCTTAGTTAACTTACTCCACGAGTGGATATAGTTATAGCTATAGCTAGGGTATTCTCAATTAGACTTATTTTACTAACATATATAACATTTTAAATATATAATTATATAATATCCCATGAAACTAGATAAGAAAAAATATTAATCACATCGAATAAACAAAATATGACCATACATAAAAAAACTGAACAATACATATTTCTTGAGGAATATTTATCGATATAAAGTTGTACTTAGTAAGTATGATGGGGTCTTTCAAAAAAAAAAATAGTAAGGATGATGGGGCACAATGTGACATTAACACATAATTTAAAGGGGCAAAAAAGGGCAAAGTCCATTGAATAAAATTAGAGAAAAACTAGAAAGCTAGAAAAGGGTAGATTAGGAAAAAGAGGAAAGACAAGGCATGATGCGTTGTGTAAGGAGAAATATAATGCGGTGGATAAGATGATGGCCGTTGGATTAGGGAGCATAATTAAGATTAGTGGTTTGGGGAATAAAGCAATGGAGCGGGTGATGATGCATTTTGATGAGCCTTTGAAGAGAACCACAAAAGTGGATGTGTAATGTTTTTTGAGTTGGTCCGCAACAAATTAATATTGGTGGAGCTAATTTCTTGCTTTTTTATACGAGCCGTTATTTTGTCAGTAAAGCAGTTGGATCTATACTTTCCCATAATAATACTTGCTTTAACGGTATTCAACTGCCTCTACTTGGTCACTTGTGACTATGGTCACTGGTGAGGATTCACTTCTCTTTCCGTTTATTATAGATCGCCCCGTTTTCAAACCGTCTTGTAAATATTTTGTCCAACACTATTCTTGTTAACGTGTTACTCCTTACTTTATCTACAACCCTACCTGGAAAAAAGAGTGTCTAGTGTTACCCATATAACAAAATTTTTTATAAAGTGAGACAAACTTTATAGGAGGAAGTAGCAACAGAATAACGAGTAAAAAAAAAAGAATAGAAGAAAAACTTGTGTCCAACTTATGAACAATAGTTTATATAATCACATATACTCCGTACTATATACTACGAGTATGAAAAGAACATTAATAATATAAACGAGTTTGACAGATTACAGACTACGGTTAGGTAAATTGACAAAAGAGTTGCAACAAATGTAAACAGCATTAACAGCCTGATAATGACAACGTTGACTAAGGTATCATTATCCTTTACATTGCCTTACCATTTAATCTTTTGCTGTGATGAGACAAAACAAGAATCATAATCCTTGCAAATCTTTGAAATGTTATCAAATCAAAACTAAAATCCAAGCACATGTTAACACATTTTAGTAGCTTGTAATAGAATCGATCTAATTGCTTTGACTGAAGTCGAATCACAAGCTCTGGCTTGGAATTCTCGGCTGATTTGATTGGTTTAACTGAAGCATGAGCAGTTGTTGCCAATTTCACGAACAATTCCAAAGGCATTTTCTGTTTCAGCGAAGATACTCCAAGGAGCAAATTATGTCATTATATCGACACAATTACTCCATTACGAAGGTAGCACTGAGCTGATCAATAACTTTTTCTCATAAAATGAACATGTTCAATTTACATGAATGAATTATGTCCTCCATCAAGCGGCACTCTAGGCTTGAACAGTGCAGATATGATCAAAGACGGACAATGATTGAAACCAATGCTCTGAGAAAAGAATTGAACCATGTTAGCGATCAAATCTGGAAAATAAATGAAGACAACATCCCGTAGGACTATATGTAAGCCTATATAATGATGACTAACATCAAATTGTGGACATCAATAAAAAAAAATTAAAAAAAAAAAAAAAAAAAACCTCCAATTGGGATATTAATCCAAAAAAAAAAGATCAACTTACTGGAATGCTTAGCAGGAAGCCCTCTGTACTGATTATGACAGGTAAGCCTCTTCGAGCAGCAACGGGAATAGATTTCAAATTTCTTAGTGCTTGTTGAGCTGATGACCTTGCATGATTGGAATATAAGTTGGTCTTGTCAAGTACTTGATCCATTTCATTATTAACAATGGACTTCTGCTGTTTGAATTTGCAGGAATCTTGAGTGTTTGGGTTTGCCAACTTTGCAAGAAACAGCCAGTCTTCATCAATCATGTGACGGACATAAGCTAACACATCACCAGCCATGCACAAACTACAATTTTGATGGCTTATTTGATCACCATCTTCCAAGGAACTATAACACGAGTACATTTCATCATTTGACATCCAAGTCAGAAAGAACCTGCTCATAAAGTAACAGCTCTGTCCTGTTCGAAATGGTTCTTTTGTAGGTACCATATCTACTTCATTCTTTGGCTCACTACTAGATATAACTTCTGATTTAGACTTGAACAGTTGTGTTTCTTTCATCTGTAACTGTAAAATGGACTCATAGGTGGACTCGCTAAGAATATTGAGTCTTTTTGCTTCAGCCAGAACAGAGCTTGAAGACACAGGATCAAAAAAATGAATTTGTGAAGCATCCGGGGTTGATTGCTTCAACAAATATTTTTGATCTATGACTATTTGTCCCACATCATATGAAGAACATTGCATCTGCTCCTGGCCAGGATATGTGGAATATAACTCAGTTTTTGCGGGAAGAACAGAGTGGACGGAGCAACAGACAAGGACCTTGGTTCCTTTGGTGCCAGGAGCTGCACAGAGATAACAGCCAGCTGCTGTGAGAGAGGTCTGCAAAATTAGCAAGAGCCAAGACCATATTAATGTTAGTAGATATACATTATCAATATATGGTTAGTGACTTAGGTCTGTCATGAGAAAAAATCCAGTGAAAATGTTTCAATTTCATCAAGGAAAGCAACAGACTTAGGAGTTGTTTTCTATATTAAGCATAGAGGACAAGAAGAGGAAGCAGTGCAACATATATAAACTTGCCTCTATGATGGCTAAAGGAAGCTGTCAAAACATACAAAAAAATGGCAAATTCTAGCAGGAAGTAGAAGCTATTGAAAACATATGTACCTTGCAAGGAAAAGTTCGAATATAATCTAGCAGCAGCCTTGAAGCACTTCCACGTACTGGTCTATGCCTCTGCGAGATGAACTGGCATAGCAGGGGTAAAACATATGCTTTTATTAGTATCAAATTTCGCTAATGCAATCAATTCAAAAGACATCTGCACAAAAATAAGAAAGGAACGTGTTAATTTTGCAACTTTACAAACTTAATACCTGCAAAACCAGTGCCAGAAATCTAGACAGACAGACATCCTCTCTTTTGGATGGGTTTAAACTGCGTAGGTCAATAACAGCATAACCATGCTGCAACCACCAATATAAAGATAATTAACCAGTAGCACAATGCTACCAAAAACAAATTAAAAACATCTTCGAAAAAAGCAAGCAAGTAAGCTGGAGCCTGGAGGAGACCTTCAAAAGATCACAACAGAAAGTGCCAAAAAAAAAAAAAAAAAAAAAAAAAAGGTTTCTTTAAGGGGAATAAGGGTTCTATTCTTATAGATATAGTAACAGTCATCCAACAATAATCTATGTATCTGAAAGTGGATCACAACATTCTTTATTTTGCAGATTTAGATGATAGATTCCCATATCCATGTGACAGCAAGTATTAGCCAAATTGAAATCACATTTATAGGGAACATGTATCAACTATTTTTTACTGTCACCATAGCGATATATGAGGGGAACATGATGAAATTTTTTTGGGTAAAATATATTGCTTACAGGCATTATGGTCACAGCCTGATCCAACAGAACCTGACACATGTAATCAACATACAACCGTGTTCGCCTGCAAATGGAAATTAATCCTTGTAGTTCAGACCTGAATTCACCTGCAAAACCATTCTAGTCATTACCTTCTACAACCTGCGAATCTGCGATGGAGGTTGATATACATAAACCAATCCAACAGAAATATTGTAAATAACATATAGAAGAATCCAACTGATTTTCTGCAGAATCAGAGACAAGGAAAGGGAAGAAGTATGTGGATTAACAGTGAAAGAAATTAGAGATGTGACTCCCAGAAGAAAAATCCAACTTTGATGCAAATGCAGAAATGGTAAAGAGATATAAGATCAAGTAGTGAGGAGATAAGATCATGTCCATCAAACAGACATTGACCACATAACAAACTATATTTGATGGTATGTATGTCAAATAATTAACAACAACAAAATCAGCTTTTCATTCAGACATCCACAGCTTACAGGTTTTCATATCTTGTAATGCCATGCGGATCCTATTTCGAGCAAACAGTGAACTTCGATTTGAAGGATCCTCCACCCAGTTAAGATTGCTGGTATTACAAATCTGCAGTATAAGTACATACCTTATCCCTGAGAATTACTGAGACAGTAGGGAGGTGAAGACTAAGGTGAACCAGCAAACAGAATGTAAAATTTGCAACAAACTAATGGTCAAACTAAGCCAAAGTGCATAAAGCATAAGGAATCATATCTTGCACCCAAATATACAAGTTGTCATCTTGTTACTAACCTTGTATAGATCTTCTTTGGTAAATTCCATGAAGGGCCGTACCAATAGAATGCCTTGATTGTCAGGTATTTCACCAATAACACATGGGAATTTAGGGAATAATTGAGATGTAAATGCCATTCCTGCAAGTCCAAGCACTCCACTATTGCGAGATAGCCTCAAGATAAACAACTCAGCCTACAAAATTCCTTACTAGGTGGATTAAACATTTAAACATGTATTTAACTTTTGAAATATAGGGTTATAGCATTTGTGATATGAATTGATGCATCTGATCAGAAAAATCCTAAGTTGACAGTAAGGTGCTTATATGATTCCAGATCGAACAACATGGACTTTCATTTTTTACAAACAGGAGTTTGCACCTGATCATCTGCATGATGGGCAGTAAGTAGTACACCAATCTGGTTCTGGAAGCAAACATCTTGAAATATTTTATACCTACACATACAAAACAGAGCTAACCACTGAATTCGGAAAAATCCACTGCAAAAGCTGAAATTAATAAACTTAGAGAAACTATAACTACCTCATATCACGAGCCACTTCTTCCAAGTGCCCTACCTTTGGGAGACCATCAGGCCAATCACAATGCACAATCTCACATCTGATTCCTATAAATAGTCCACATGAGAAAGCAATGTGCCAAAGCATTTCAAACTCGAAACATCATAAACCCATGAAATTCCAGTAATATATCCCTTAAGAGGGAAGACTGATTAATACCCATATCAGAAACCCAACGAGAAACAGTCTTCGCCTCTTCTTTACTCTCGGACCTCAGTCCATGGTCAACAATAATAGCAAGTAAGCCATCGACAAAGCCAGAACTGTCAAGACAATCACCATTTGCACAAGTCTTCCAATTTGCCATCAGAGCACATAGAGCCATACTATCAGCACCACCAGAGACCCCCATAGCTTCATAAAGAGTATCAAAAAGGAATAAAATGTGAGCAGAAATGACAATAAACAATTGATTATCAACAAGAGCATTTCCTCTCCAATTTGTCTCTAATTCTTTCATACAGATTAGGAAAGTTCACCTGAAGGGTAGAAGATTTCAGAAACAAACGTTTACATTACATTCTTGTAAGTTGTAAGTAAAGATAAGAGAAAAGTAACATGAAGGTTAAGAGAATAGACTCTAAATACCCAAATAGAAGCAGAAGCAAACTCTTTGAAGGTCTTTAGATACTGCTCCAGTGCTCAATACTCTACTACTTGTTAAACTTCCCAATCTATCAACCACCCTTTTTGTATAACTTCTAAAGCTGACTTACATCTATAACTTCCTAAACCCGGCCAAAATGAGGATTTTTCATTGTTGTCTACTAAAACTATTTTGGTGTTGCAATAGCTAATTGGTCATAAATTGGAAATTGTTCTTAGCTACAAGGTCTTACGAATAGGTAATACTGCTCACGAGGTACTACGATAACACAGAAAAAACTTCGTTCTTGACTAAAAGGGCATACAAATGGGTAACATCACTAATGTGATGCTACAACAACATCGAATATGACTGGGTGAGAGTGTAAGACTGCGCGTGTGGTACTAGTGTACTACAAGAACATAGAAAATTTCCAATGTCTTAAGGTAATGAAATAAGAGGTCATGTAACACTCCCAACTTTTTTTTTACATGATTCAAGTCCACATTGTAAACAAAACAACACATGCATTACTTCTTACCATCTCCATTCAAATACTGAAAATAAACGCTTTTCCCTTTATTTTTAGTGATTAAACTACTTCAATTAGTAAGTCAGGGTAAAACAAGTGAGAAATTCAATCTCTCACTTTTTAAAACACTTCAATTTTTACCATATTTGTAAACATAATACAATCATATAAAATGGATTTCGTCAATGAAAGGGCAAATTAATCCCTAACTTAATTATACAACTAGTAGAAGAGTATCTAAAATCTTCCACTAAAATAAACAATCAACCGAAATTCGTAAAACCCACACAAATTAAGTATGAAATTTAACACAAGCATAAAATTTTAGTAACCCAACTAAAAATTAATGAAAAACTCGATAAAATTGAAGATGGGTGTAAACTCGATAAAATAAACAATCAGCCAAAATTCGTAAAACCCACAAAAATTAAGTATGAAATTTAACACAAAGCATACAATTTGAGTAACCCAAATAAAAATTAATGAAAAACTCAATAAAATTGAAGATGGGTGTAAACTAACCAATGCGATGGTGGGGTTTAAGGGCAGCCATTTGCATCCTTCTTGAGAAATTTTCAGTGTATTCTAATGGGAGTTGAGAGTTTATACTTTCGGAACATTTGCAGAAGAGTCTAGAAGAAGTGCGGCGGAAGAAGAAAGAAACGACGCCGTTTCTTATCTTATTTGGGTATAGTGTTGAAATTGAGGTTGCAATGACGGCGGAAGTAGCAGTGGTTCTGGTTTGAGGAGAGAGAAAAGGAATTATTCCTCGCGCCATTTTTGCTGTATTTCTGTTTCAGTGTTTTTGCGAGGGAGAAGAATAGAAGATGATGTTTCTCGTATATGGGTTAGAGCTTTGAAGCGATGTCGTTTTATCACATTCAATTTTTGTAGATTGCTTCTCTTGGCTTTATATATTGTGATTTGCAATTCTAGAGGAAAAACCTAGTCACCTAAGCTATCCCTAGGGGAGCTTATGACACAAGACTGCTCGCGAGCTATTCGAGTTCGACTCGGTTAAAACTCGACTCGAGTGAGGTCGATTTGATCTCGAGATCGACTCGAAATGTTAACGTGTCAAGTCGAGTTACTCATTACTCGACTCGAAAGCTCGTAAGAAGCTCGAAATCCTTCATATAATATAATATTTACAAAAAAAAAGTGAAAATATTTTGATAAAAAACTTAATTTTAGATTATTAATTAATAAATAAACATTATATATGTACTCTTATCATCATATATATACTTCTCAAATGAAAAAATTAAAGAGAATAAAGAGATGTTATAGTAAATAGAGAGTTTTACTAAAGACGTATTAAATTGCAAGCTAATCGAGATTGACTCGATTCGGTCAAATTCGGTCAAAGCTCGACTCGGTCAAAGCTCGGTCAAAACTCGACTCAATATGTTAATGAGTCGAGTCGAGCTACCCCAAACTCGAACTCGACTTGCATCATAAACACCCCTAGCTATCCCTCATTTTCACGAGTACAATAATATATATATATATATATATATATATATATATATATATATATATATATATATATATATATATATATATATATATATATATATATATGAGAGTGTGACACATATCAATGCTAAAAACTCTCGTATTTAGTCTAGAGATTTGTTCAAACGCTCACAATTTTTACGATTTGAGTTATGGTATGCTTTGCTTGGCTTGATCAGGTTTTGCTAGAATTTGAAACTGAATGGAATTTTGAATAGGTTTAAATCTAATTTGAAATTGAATGGAGTTTTAGTTAAGTTTTCGCTATGTTGCAAGCAATATAGTATTCACATTTTTAGATAGTTGAAATATTGATTATGTGTGTTGAGGGAGTATATATTTCATCAATAATTAATAAAAGGAAAAATTGCCCCCAATAATCCGACTTCGGCGGAAGAAGAAAGAAACGACGCCGTTTCTTATCTTATTTGGGTATAGTGTTGAAATTGAGGTTGCAATGACGGCGGAAGTAGCAGTGGTTCTGGTTTGAGGAGAGAGAAAAGGAATTATTCCTCGCGCCATTTTTGCTGTATTTCTGTTTCAGTGTTTTTGCGAGGGAGAAGAATAGAAGATGATGTTTCTCGTATATGGGTTAGAGCTTTGAAGCGATGTCGTTTTATCACATTCAATTTTTGTAGATTGCTTCTCTTGGCTTTATATATTGTGATTTGCAATTCTAGAGGAAAAACCTAGTCACCTAAGCTATCCCTAGGGGAGCTTATGACACAAGACTGCTCGCGAGCTATTCGAGTTCGACTCGGTTAAAACTCGACTCGAGTGAGGTCGATTTGATCTCGAGATCGACTCGAAATGTTAACGTGTCAAGTCGAGTTACTCATTACTCGACTCGAAAGCTCGTAAGAAGCTCGAAATCCTTCATATAATATAATATTTACAAAAAAAAAGTGAAAATATTTTGATAAAAAACTTAATTTTAGATTATTAATTAATAAATAAACATTATATATGTACTCTTATCATCATATATATACTTCTCAAATGAAAAAATTAAAGAGAATAAAGAGATGTTATAGTAAATAGAGAGTTTTACTAAAGACGTATTAAATTGCAAGCTAATCGAGATTGACTCGATTCGGTCAAATTCGGTCAAAGCTCGACTCGGTCAAAGCTCGGTCAAAACTCGACTCAATATGTTAATGAGTCGAGTCGAGCTACCCCAAACTCGAACTCGACTTGCATCATAAACACCCCTAGCTATCCCTCATTTTCACGAGTACAATAATATATATATATATATATATATATATATATATATATATATATATATATATATGAGAGTGTGACACATATCAATGCTAAAAACTCTCGTATTTAGTCTAGAGATTTGTTCAAACGCTCACAATTTTTACGATTTGAGTTATGGTATGCTTTGCTTGGCTTGATCAGGTTTTGCTAGAATTTGAAACTGAATGGAATTTTGAATAGGTTTAAATCTAATTTGAAATTGAATGGAGTTTTAGTTAAGTTTTCGCTATGTTGCAAGCAATATAGTATTCACATTTTTAGATAGTTGAAATATTGATTATGTGTGTTGAGGGAGTATATATTTCATCAATAATTAATAAAAGGAAAAATTGCCCCCAATAATCCGACTTCGGCGGAAGAAGAAAGAAACGACGCCGTTTCTTATCTTATTTGGGTATAGTGTTGAAATTGAGGTTGCAATGACGGCGGAAGTAGCAGTGGTTCTGGTTTGAAGAGAGAGAAAAGGAATTATTCCTCGCGCCATTTTTGCTGTATTTCTGTTTCAGTGTTTTTGCGAGGGAGAAGAATAGAAGATGATGTTTCTCGTATATGGGTTAGAGCTTTGAAGCGATGTCGTTTTATCACATTCAATTTTTGTAGATTGCTTCTCTTCTTTATATATTGTGATTTGCAATTCTAGAGGAAAAACCTAGTCACCTAAGCTATCCCTAGGGGAGCTTATGACACAAGACTGCTCGCGAGCTATTCGAGTTCGACTCGGTTAAAACTCGACTCGAGTGAGCTCTGATCTCGAGATCGACTCGAAATGTTAACGTGTCAAGTCGAGTTACTCATTACTCGACTCGAAAGCTCGTAAGAAGCTCGAAATCCTTCATATAATATAATATTTACAAAAAAAAAAGTGAAAATATTTTGATAAAAAACTTAATTTTAGATTATTAATTAATAAATAAACATTATATATGTACTCTTATCATCATATATATACTTCTCAAATGAAAAAATTAAAGAGAATAAAGAGATGTTATAGTAAATAAAGAGTTTTACTAAAGACGTATTAAATTGCAAGCTAATCGAGATTGACTCGATTCGGTCAAATTCGGTCAAAGCTCGACTCGGTCAAAGCTCGGTCAAAACTCAACTCGATATGTTAATGAGTCGAGTCGAGCTACCCCAAACTCGAACTCGACTTGCATCATAAACACCCCTAGTTATCCCTCACTTTCACGAGTACAATAATATATATATATATATATGTATATATTTATATATACATATATATATATACATATATATATATATACATATATATATATATATATATATATATATGAGAGTGTGACACATATCGATGCTAAAAACTCTCGTATTTAGTCTAGAGATTTGTTCAAACGCTCACAATTTTTATGATTTGAGTTATGGTATGCTTTGCTTGGCTTGATCAGGTTTTGCTAGAATTTGAAACTGAATGGAATTTTGAATAGGTTTAAATCTAATTTGAAATTGAATGGAGTTTTAGTTAAGTTTTCGCTATGTTGCAAGCAATATAGTATTCACATTTTTAGATAGTTGAAATATTGAATATGTGTGTTGAGGGAGTGTATATTTCATCAATAATTAATAAAAGGAAAAATTGCCCCCAATAATCCGACTTCGGCGGAAGAAGAAAGAAACGACGCCGTTTCTTATCTTATTTGGGTATAGTGTTGAAATTGAGGTTGCAATGACGGCGGAAGTAGCAGTGGTTCTGGTTTGAGGAGAGAGAAAAGGAATTATTCCTCGCGCCATTTTTGCTGTATTTCTGTTTCAGTGTTTTTGCGAGGGAGAAGAATAGAAGATGATGTTTCTCGTATATGGGTTAGAGCTTTGAAGCGATGTCGTTTTATCACATTCAATTTTTGTAGATTGCTTCTCTTGGCTTTATATATTGTGATTTGCAATTCTAGAGGAAAAACCTAGTCACCTAAGCTATCCCTAGGGGAGCTTATGACACAAGACTGCTCGCGAGCTATTCGAGTTCGACTCGGTTAAAACTCGACTCGAGTGAGGTCGATTTGATCTCGAGATCGACTCGAAATGTTAACGTGTCAAGTCGAGTTACTCATTACTCGACTCGAAAGCTCGTAAGAAGCTCGAAATCCTTCATATAATATAATATTTACAAAAAAAAAGTGAAAATATTTTGATAAAAAACTTAATTTTAGATTATTAATTAATAAATAAACATTATATATGTACTCTTATCATCATATATATACTTCTCAAATGAAAAAATTAAAGAGAATAAAGAGATGTTATAGTAAATAGAGAGTTTTACTAAAGACGTATTAAATTGCAAGCTAATCGAGATTGACTCGATTCGGTCAAATTCGGTCAAAGCTCGACTCGGTCAAAGCTCGGTCAAAACTCGACTCAATATGTTAATGAGTCGAGTCGAGCTACCCCAAACTCGAACTCGACTTGCATCATAAACACCCCTAGTTATCCCTCACTTTCACGAGTACAATAATATATATATATATGTATATATTTATATATACATATATATATATACATATATATATATACATATATATATATATATATATATATATATATATATATATATATATATATATATATATATATATATATATGAGAGTGTGACACATATCGATGCTAAAAACTCTCGTATTTAGTCTAGAGATTTGTTCAAACGCTCACAATTTTTATGATTTGAGTTATGGTATGCTTTGCTTGGCTTGATCAGGTTTTGCTAGAATTTGAAACTGAATGGAATTTTGAATAGGTTTAAATCTAATTTGAAATTGAATGGAGTTTTAGTTAAGTTTTCGCTATGTTGCAAGCAATATAGTATTCACATTTTTAGATAGTTGAAATATTGAATATGTGTGTTGAGGGAGTGTATATTTCATCAATAATTAATAAAAGGAAAAATTGCCCCCAATAATCCGACTTCGGCGGAAGAAGAAAGAAACGACGCCGTTTCTTATCTTATTTGGGTATAGTGTTGAAATTGAGGTTGCAATGACGGCGGAAGTAGCAGTGGTTCTGGTTTGAGGAGAGAGAAAAGGAATTATTCCTCGCGCCATTTTTGTTGTATTTCTGTTTCAGTGTTTTTGCGAGGGAGAAGAATAGAAGATGATGTTTCTCGTATATGGGTTAGAGCTTTGAAGCGATGTCGTTTTATCACATTCAATTTTTGTAGATTGCTTCTCTTGGCTTTATATATTGTGATTTGCAATTCTAGAGGAAAAACCTAGTCACCTAAGCTATCCCTAGGGGAGCTTATGACACAAGACTGCTCGCGAGCTATTCGAGTTCGACTCGGTTAAAACTCGACTCGAGTGAGCTCGACTTGATCTCGAGATCGACTCGAAATGTTAACGTGTCAAGTCGAGTTACTCATTACTCGACTCGAAAGCTCGTAAGAAGCTCGAAATCCTTCATATAATATAATATTTACAAAAAAAAAGTGAAAATATTTTGATAAAAAACTTAATTTTAGATTATTAATTAATAAATAAACATTATATATGTACTCTTATCATCATATATATACTTCTCAAATGAAAAAATTAAAGAGAATAAAGAGATGTTATAGTAAATAGAGAGTTTTACTAAAGACGTATTAAATTGCAAGCTAATCGAGATTGACTCGATTCGGTCAAATTCGGTCAAAGCTCGACTCGGTCAAAGCTCGGTCAAAACTCGACTCAATATGTTAATGAGTCGAGTCGAGCTACCCCAAACTCGAACTCGACTTGCATCATAAACACCCCTAGCTATCCCTCACTTTCACGAGTACAATAATATATATATATATATATATATATATATATATATGAGAGTGTGACACATATCGATGCTAAAAACTCTCGTATTTAGTCTAGAGATTTGTTCAAACGCTCACAATTTTTACGATTTGAGTTATGGTATGCTTTGCTTGGCTTGATCAGGTTTTGCTAGAATTTGAAACTGAATGGAATTTTGAATAGGTTTAAATCTAATTTGAAATTGAATGGAGTTTTAGTTAAGTTTTCGCTATGTTGCAAGCAATATAGTATTCACATTTTTAGATAGTTGAAATATTGATTATGTGTGTTGAGGGAGTATATATTTTATCAATAATTAATAAAAGGAAAAATTGCCCCCAATAATCCGACTTTTTGGCCGTCCGCTGAAAATAATCCCACCTATGGATTATTTTTAAATAATCCCACCTCTATACCCACCCCGCTATAAATGGTCCCAACCGGTCATGTAACCTGTTATAACAAGTTACTTGACACGTGTCGCCATGTTATTTGTCAAAAAAAAAAATTAAAATAAATTAAATTTTAAAAAAAGTTAAATGTTTTTTAAGAAAAACTAAAAAAAAAAAAAATTAAAACCACCACCAGCCCAAGCCTTCCCCACCACCCCTGACACCTCATCCCGTAGCACCGGTCACCCAAACCCCCGACCCTGGCGCCGGCGGTGCCTTGAACCCCCTCCCTTGAACACCCCGCCTCCCTCCATCACATAACCACCGTCTCCTTCCCTCACGACAGCCGTCACAGCACCAACCTCCGACGCGAAATCACCAACCCCCAACTCCAGCGTCAGCGCCGTCGGCCACCAACAACTCCATCTGTCCACCCTCTCCCTCCCCCTAAACCGCCGACTCGTGGTCCCCTAACCCTGAAACCACCAACCACCCTCGAAAACCTGTTCCCCCGCCCCGATCCCAGTCCCTCTCCCCATCCCCGTCCAAATTCCGGTCGTTCCTCCCTTTGTCCATACCGATTCCCGCCTCTCTCCCCTAGTCTCCTTCACGCGATTCCGGCCTCTCTCTCTCTCCTACCTCCGTCACGTTTCCGGCCTCTCTCTCCTTCCTCCGTCGCGATGGTTTCATATGTGGGTGCGGTTCTAGGGTTTAGGTTGGGTGGTGGTGGGTATGGTGGTGGCTGAATTGGTGTTGCTTAAGGGGTGGTGGTGATTTTTTACTTTTTTTTTTATTTATTTTTTAGACTGATCAATAAGTGACAGTGTAAATTCTACTTAAAAAAAATTTACCTGCTCAACCGGTTCCAAGTAAAATGGGATCATTTATAGCGGGGTGGGTATAAAGGTGGGATTATTTAAAAATAATCCATAGGTGGGATTATTTTCAGCGGACGGCCAAAAGGTCGGATTATTGCGGGCAATTTTTCCTTAAGAAAAACCATTAAATGGATTTTAAATGATGAATTGTCAAAGTGCACAAAATGATATGTGATAGATCTCCAATAATTGTACAGAGATTATAAGTATGAATTTTAGAATTGTCTCGAAAAAGTCATGCTTAAATTACATATTACAATCAATTAATTTTTTATAGCCATTGATTGAAAAGCTATATTGAAAGGTTTTTGAAACCCATATCGAATTTTACCAACCGTGCAAAAAAAAAAAAAACACGCTATCACCTTCAGCTTACAATAGACAAATCTTATATTAGTTACCTATGTTTTTAATGGTCCAATTTGAAGTTCCTATGGAAATAGACAATGCATTTACAAAAAAAATTGCATCACCACATTTGTTACTCAACAAATTACATAATTAGCTACTAAACTTCTATTATAAATTGAGATTCATTCCATCCTCTTTTATTTCATAACAACATTTGCATGCAAAAAAAACAACTACTTTTTATTACAAAAAAAATCCTACATACATAAAATTAGAAAAATGGGCATTTCAAGAAATAGCTTAATGGGCATCATCATAGGAATGGTGTTGGTTTCTTGCATAATTAGTGAAGTTGAAGGAGTTGATATAGGATATGGTGCAATTAGAAAAGGAGACAACAATCCTAGAAAGGCTAAAGTTGGTGCCCCTGCTAATCCTTATGCACGTGGATGCGAGAAAGCCGCAGGATGTAGAAAAAATCCAGGGAATAAAGATCCAGCGATTAAGAATTAAGATTAATCTTAATATTGATCATTTCACATATTTGTTTTTCTACTATTAATTAATTTTTGTTATTAGTTCATTACCAAAATAAATAATTTAGAGGCTGTATAGAGTTAGTTATTACTTATTAGGGATACAAATACAATAGTATTAACCTATGTATCTCTATGTGAATTATACCATTGAAATATAAAGATTTATTTCCCTATTGATCTAGATTAATGTGTTTATCGTCTCATTTTAACTATGCCGTCTTTCATCAATGAATGAAGGATACATATATTATTTTAATATTCATTTTGAAGTTGATACTATCCTACAATTAAAATGTGCGCACTTGCATGCAATACATACCTATACATAGCCATTATAGCTAGCTAGGTGGCTAGGTGCAATGCAGTCATGCAGACCTCGTATATATGCATATATAAAAAGTTTTTCTACTCAATGGCACCCCAAGAATGGTCATAGGCTAATATAAAGGTCATAAAAATGTTCAACAACTTTATATATACTCCAAACATTAAGTACATAACCCATCTAATAATTTAATGCATCTCAGAGTCATATGTCACGTGAACTATAGATTCACTTAGTTAATTGTTAAAATTCAACTTTCTAATAAACATGTGATTAATCATCAAGTACATGCATCATAATCAACACTTGATGCACGAGTGATAGATCCATTTAACAATTTTAAAATTCCCTTTTACTAGAAGAATGCCCTTCTAGTAAAAGGGTACAAAATACAACTTGGGCTTGTAAATTTAGTGGAAATTAAGAAAGTAGGTAATTATATATGGAAACTTGGAAATTTGTATTTTTAACTAGTTTAGGACTTCATGAGTAATTTTTTTCCCTTTTCCTATTTCCTCTTTAATATAAATACAACTATACAAGTACTTGTATTAGTTGTATATCAATAATATCATAAAAACCCTCCCAAAACCCTCTTTCACACAAATTAAAAGAACACGGGAAAAAACAATGGCGCAAAACCTAGGATCAACACAAAAACATTTACATCCACCGAAACCACAACTTACACAAAATACAATCAAGATTCAACAACAATTTTCATGCCTATGTATCATTGTTAGATTATGGAAATAATCTTTTGTAATTATCTTGCATATATTTAGTGTATATCTTTCCTAGTTTAGCTTAGCTTAACCTAGAAGCCTAATCTTGTATATATAATAATCTTTGATGAATGAGAAGCCTACGACAAATATTCACATATTCTCTCATGGTATCATGAGTCTAGGTTCCTTTCCTGAAAACCCTAATTCTCTTCTTCTTCTTCTACACTTCTTTTTCCTTCCTCCATGGTCTAATCAAGCAAGATTCATCCTGCTACTCTTGTGAACAACATCAAGTCTTGTATCCCCATTACTCTAGATTATGAGGGCAAGCAATTCAACACTTGGTCGACTCTTTTCCAACTTCACTGTCGTGCGAACTTGGTGATCGAGCACGTCATTCCACCTAAGGTGGATCCTTCGGCCAAGAAAATCGACCCCACACCTGCTGAAATTGCCTTCACCCAACGTCTTGACGACATCGTTCGATAATGGATTTATAACTCTATCTCTACTGACCTTATGAATTCAATTATCGACCCAGATGACACGGCGTTAGATGCGTGGAAACGGTTGGAGGAATTCTTTCTCAACAACAAATCTGCCAGAGCTTTGCAACTTGATGCTCAATTTACAAATACTCGCTTGGAGCAATTTGATGGCGTCAAGGCATATTGCACTCATCTTAAGTCTCTCACGGATAGCTTGAAAAATGTCGGGGATAAGGTCTCCGATAATCGTATGGCTCTTCAACTTTTGAAAGGTTTAACGGAGGTATACAAGCCATTTCGCACCTCTGTTCGCCATATGAATCCTCTGCCCTCCTTTGATACGCTCCGATCCATGCTCGAGCTTGAGGAGCAAGGTAATGCTACTGAGACAACCCTTGACACCAACGAGGAGGCTCATCTTTCTCACGCCAATTCCGCGGGTCAACAGGGTCATGGAGACACCTCACAGAATTCTGGATCTAAGGGGCAATCTCGTACAGGTGGCCGGAAAACCAAAGGCAAGGGCAGTGGTAAAGGGAAGGGTGGTGGCGCACCAGCCACTGCAAACCGGAGCAACCAGCAGCAGCCGCAGAACCAGTAGCAACGCTGGTCAGGTGCGTCCCAGCAGCAGCAGCAGCAGCAGGCTCCCTGGATGTTACCCTCACCTTGGGCCTATTAGAACCAAGGGTCATGGGCCACTCCTCCCTGTCCCTACCCATCTCAGGGTCCAGCCCAGCCACAGTAGTTAGCACGGCCAAATCAGCCCGAAGTTCTTGGCCCTCATCCACAACAGGCTTACTACGTGACCACTCCTCCTTCATCAACGGGTTATGTGCCTACCAATATTGAGCAAGCTATGCATACATTGTCCATTCCCGATCCGAATTACTACATGGACACGGGTGCTACCTTTCACATGACTAATGCTCAAGGTAATTTATCTCCATACTTTAATTTGCGTAAAAAATGAGTAATGCAATTATTGTTGGTGATGGTAGCAAAATTCCAATTAAAGGTTATGGTCACGAATCTCTTCACCAAAACACACTTCAACTCAAAAATGTCTTACACGTTCCTAAATTGATCAAAAATCTTATTTTTGTTCGAAAATTCACTACTGATAATCGAGTTTCTATAGAATTTGATCCTTTTGGGTTTTCTGTGAAGGATTTGCAGACGGGGAGCAAAATAGTGAGATGTAATAGCAGTGGCGATCTTTATCCCTTCTTCACAGATCGTCAAGTCTTGTCCTCTTCTATTCCGTCGGCTTTTGCAATTGTTTCTCCTAGTGTGTGGTTGTTTCTCCTAGTGTGTGGCATTCCCGTTTAGGTCATCCGGGAAATGCAATTCTTAGTTCTTTCCGTAGTAGTAATTCAGTTCAATGTAATAAGGCTAAATTTGATGTATGCCACTCTTGTCCTTTGGGAAAATTAATAAAATTGCCTTTTTACGATTCCAAGTCTCATACTACTATGCCTTTCGATATCATTCATAGTGATTTATGGACATCTCCTGTTTCTAGTTCTCAAGGTCACAAATATTATGTTCTATTTCTTGATAATTTTACAAATTTTTTGTGGACTTATCCTATGCCGTGAGTTTCATAACGACCCTTTCACAAAATTTAGCTTTATATTCTTCACCTCAAAATGGTAAAGTCGAAAGAAAAATAAAAACGATCAATAATATTGTTCGTACTATCATGTGTCATGCCTCAATGCCTCCCTCTTTTTGGCATCATGCCCTTGATATGGCCACCTATCTTCACAGCATCTTGCCTACAAAGCTACTTGACTATAATTCTCCAACTCAAATTCTTTATCAAAAACTTCCCGAGTATTCTCACCTTCGAGTGTTTGGTTGCTTGTGTTTTCCTCTATTTTCTTCATCCACTATCAATAAACTACAAGCACGTTCCACTCCTTGTGTCTTTCTTGGTTATCCATCCAATCATCGGGGTTACAAGTGTTACGATATGTGGAGTCGGAAAATTTTCATAGCTAGGCATGTGTGGTTTGATGAGTCTAGTTTTCCCTTCTCAAAGGTTCACACCCCTCAACCACATACTTATGATTTTCTAGGTGGCTACTCCAATCCTCTAATTAATCCGTTGTTGCGGCACTCTTTAGTGGACTCGAGTCACCCCCCTTCTTCTCCTAGGAAGCCCACGCCACTGCCTATTCATCCCTCTCCTAGGCAGAACACACCGCAGCCTGGCTGCGGCACAACAGCCCAATCCGCGGGTGAGCCGCGGAGTAGTCTGCCGCAGCAGCAGCTACTGCCGATTCGAACCCACTGACAGCTTTCAAATGGAAAATATTACTCAATCAGGCCCAACCAAAACGATCCAGTGTATTAAAGAATTAAGCTGGAGAAAGTGTTAACATACTCCTCCATAAGAATCAAATACTTCAAGTATTTTCATCTATCCATGCCAATATATATGAAAGTTTATCACATTGTCCAGTAGCTTGGAACTCAAAAAAAGATGAAAAGCCAATATTGGCCTGAAAATTTCATAGGTTAGTTGATAATTCATCAATCCAAGCTTTTTTTTTTTTTTTTTTTTTTTTTTTTACAGAGATTTATTATGCATATTAGATTCAGATATTACAGAAACCATGCATAATATTATTCAGATATAATTGTACATATGAAAGATAATCTTCAAGCAGGAATCCTAACTCGACCAAAATCTGAGAAATTGCCATGATTTGTGCCTAAAAACTGACCAAAGTGAAAAGTCTATTACAACTCAAACCTTCTATCATCCTATGTGCCCCAATTTGAGGAAATAAAAACCACCATATGCCATTGTTAAGGGTCATATAGGCATGATGTGGGACAAAAAAATCCTTACCAAGATCATAGGTTATGGTTTCCAGTGTTCCACCACATAAACCAATACTGATGCAAAAAATCACATCTTGAAGCTTCACGTTTCTTGTATTTGATAACACGCATCAATTTCTACTTGGCGGCTTTCTTTAGTTCAGAAACTCTAGCACCCATTATCTTAACAATTGGCTCATCTTTTGACTGAAGCAGCTTAAGTGCTGGATGAACATTAAGGTCCCCCATTACCATCTTTTCACCAGCATCCATCTCACTTAAATCCACATCAATATACGGAGGAATTATGTCGGCAGGACAAAGATATTTAACACTCTTTTTAATGATATTCAGATATGACCCTGCATGATTGATGAGCAATAACGTTTATATGACACAAGGAAAGAAAAATTCACAACATAAATAGTGGAAAGTAGGCCAACAATATGATCAATAAATTTGCAAAATTATCCAAAAGATATCTATTCTAAATAATGCAATTTCACGTTTAACACAAACAGTTAAGCAGGTTTGAAGCAGATAGGAAATTTAATACACCTTCCATTCCAACATAATAGACTGAAACAAACAACCGGAGACAAATTCTTGCGTGATAATACACCTTGCATTCCAAATGATAGACTGAATTTGATCTTATTTATTTCATAAACTTCAACCATGAAAATTATTCTTGTCATCTTGTGTACTGATACAGAGATTATCTTATGGAAGGACAAAACTACCAAGAATGTAATTCATATTAGGACTAGCACAAATTTCAAACAAATCAATATTTAATCTTACAAGAAATCAAATATGGCCTATTAGTTCAAAATGGAGGTAGTATTTGATTAGATACCTTTTCTTAATCCAGGCGATACATCTTCTCCTCTAAATACAAGGGGAACCTCAACCTTTAGTAAGGCATCAGGAGGAGCTCTAATAAAAGTAACATTAAGAATAGCTTCAGTGGCTGCATGCATGTGGAGCTGTTCAGCACAGAGGAAAACATTTCAGAAATATAAGGTCTCCAACTAGAACATCTATGGTACACAAAACTATTACTACGTAGAAGAATGAACCAAGAAAGTGACTTATTCACGATAAATTAAAATGTTTATATATCTCAGCAACAAATTTAGATTAACAAAATGATTCAAGCCTCAAACTCTTCTGCAATACGCTACCCATATATCTTCACTCCAAGGGAGGAGAAAACAAAAAAATTTCCAAAATCAGCATTACTTTTAATTGATGATCTGATTATGTACAAAGTTACCACGAACATTTAAGACATGTCATCTGGTTAGGGTCCTCCTTACCATTAAAAAAAATGAAGACATGTCCTTTAACTAGAATTACTAATACATAGCCTGCAATGTTACAAACTTCACTCTGACATTCCACTAATACACACCAGAAAATAAAGTAGAAGTGATCTTGGCTAGGTATTAAAGGCCAATCTATGTATGTTCTCTTCTTGTATCTTTGCCACAACATAAATCCTGAATTAAAACTTACAAACCACCCTTACCCAACAGCCCAGCAATTAATCAATACTACATGTACAATAGAGCTAATCAGGCAGTCACACAACCTTCTCTCAGCAGAACAACACCTCAGCTAGTCAGCTTAATACACCAAGTTTCAATAGAAAGGTTTAAAGTCCGTAGGGAACTCCATCTGTCCAGGCCAATTCCCTATCAAGATATACTTTCAAAATCCAAATTATCTCTTTTCATCCTAAAAAAAAAACGGCATTCCATTAGGGTAACATAGAAGTCAGATTTCTGCTTTCTAGTTTCTAGAACGTGTCTCAAACAATTCAAGACAATGTCATTCAAAAGTTTACACAGATATTTCAAAACTTACAATCTCTAGCATCCAAATGTCTCATAAGCTTTCTATGGAAAACTTGATCATACATATAGCATCTAATCAAACTTTTGTAGTCACTAGTCATCACTGGAGTTCACAATTAGGTACAGACTCCAAACAGCCACTTTTCCAGCCTTTGTAACAGACACAAAGTACATAAAAGAATTACTACAGTAAAATGTATACGTCGATAAACCTTCTTCTAGGTTACCATGTACACATCCTTATCCTAGTACAGGAGAGACACAAGCCCGTGGAATCTGGACGACTATCATAACGTTTAGCTTCTCAAACTCTTCACTCCATACCAAATTAATATACCAAACCAACACAAAGTACAGTATCAATGCAAACCACAGAATCTTAGACGATAATCATCTATGCTTCTCAGAAACTTCACACCATGTCCAGTAATTTAACCAGAAGGACGTTTGAAAACATCAAATTCATATATGTTCAGCCACTTTGATGCTGATTCCTTGACTTAACCTACCCTAAATAAACAAACACAAGCATGAACTTCATTTTACCATGTAGCTCACTGGCTCACACATCATCCTCAATCTTTAGTTTGCGTTTAAGCTGCCTTTCAAATTTTCAATGTCCATATCGTCCTCAATCTTTAGTTCACATTTATTGTATAACATTCTCCTTAACCACAATATAATCCTACAAGTCCTAGGTAAACCGGGCTTAATTACCTCTAAAACGAGTACGGGACTATCTTAGAATAAAAACACAACCTGATCATGCGATAAATTAGCTTAAGTCCGCCTCATTCAAGACTTCACGCATTTGTCTTCATATACAATTTTTCCTAGCATTAATCCCTTGTCTTTCTCGCTAACATCCTACAAGCAACTTTCAACCAAAAAATACTCCAACGAGTCTCAGGTGAAGTGAAGTTACAATGTTAGAACTTACAACTACATTTACAATCAGTTTGAAACTATTATCATACAAAATGTTATTTTAAGACCGTCTCATACAAGATTTCAGTACTTTAAAGTCTTCTAATTAGTTTTCTCCAAGCACCAATTTTCATTAAGCACACATGCTTTCCCTCATTTGAAACGCACCCTGATCATACAATAGATTAGCTTAATTACGCCTCATACTAGAATTTACTTATTTATGTCTTATATAATTTCTCCTAGCACTAATCCCCCATTATTCTCAGTCAATATATCCTATAAGCAAATTTCGTCAGTCTCAGGTTAAGCAAACTTACAATTATCTCTACAATCAATATGAAACTACTATCATACACAATTTTATTGTAAGTCCGTCTCATACGAGATTTCGCACTAGCATCAATTTTTATAATGAACATATGCCTTCATTTGAAAAAGGGACAAATAATTGTTTTATATATAAACCAATAATCAATAACCAAAAACTCCAAATTACAAAATATAAACAAAATTAAGAAATGCACCTTCCTGGGAAGAACACGAACATGCTCAACAACATCATCAGAATCAAAATCAGGCTTAACTTGAAGATCAAAAAGTCTAGACAAAAAGAAAGATCGACCCATTTGAGTAACAAGTTTTTTGATCTGTTTAGTTTGAACAGAAATCAACCTCTTATTACCACCATGTTGCCCATCTTTCTGCTCAAACAAAATACTTGGAATCCGACCCGATTTCCTTTCATGGGCACAGATTTTCTTCCCGGATTCGGACCTTGGGATGCCGATGATGGTCTCAGACGGGTCGGGTTTGGGGAACCCGGGAAAGTAAGAGAGGGTGGTTTCCGGGTCGTAAGGGAGGACCAAGGCGGCGGAAAAGTGGCTGAAGTGGCGGAGATGGTGGTGGAGGTTGAGGAGGAGGTGGGTTTTGCCGAGGAGTGGGCGGTGGAGAAGCATTTTTTTGAGGAGAGAGAAAGTGTGTGTTTGTGTGAGCGTGAGTTTGAGGGGTTTTTTTTGAGGGTTTTGGGTTTTGGTGTGTTTGGAAATGGTGGAGATTGTTTTTGGTTTTGGGCTGTATGTGTTGCCCAAAAGTGGAAGGAAGGTTAGATTACTTGGACAAATTGGCCATTTGGTTCGGGCACGTACTTCACGCCTCTTCTCTCCAGCTTAATTTTAGTTTATTTCAGTACGGTTAGGATCCAATTAGTTCAGTTCGATTCCTAATTTCCTTCTCTCATAAAAAATCATTTCAGTTCATTTCAATTCAGCTCCAATCAGTTCAATTCGGTTCAGTTCAGCTGAGTTCAGTAAATCAGAACAGGTCATTCGTCCGATTCTTTATAGTTGCGACACATTTTTGTTGGCATGATGATTGAGGAAGCTAATAGAGAATGTAAATGGGTGGATTACTCTTATACTCAAAAAATAAACCGTGGCGACTTTATGTTTTTTTGCTTATTGATAAATTTATTTTAATTAATTTTGTCTGATTGCCTAATCTAATGTCTTTCTTAAACAGTATACTGTCAACTTCATCTACAAATATAATTGTTGGGGAAACTTTAGATGCAAGGCTGAACAGTACAGTCCCCTAACATTCTTTTCGTCTTCACCAAACCATTTAGATGTGATGGTTGACATAGACACATTAATAAAACTTGCTCCAGCCTCTTTGGCTATAGCCAGCATCGTCTTGCCAATACCAAGAAGCCCAAAAAGCAAAATTCCTCGACAGGGTTTCAGAAGTCCTCCCTTGAACAAGTCTGGTCTACGATGAAATGGACCACATTAACACGTCCTCTAATTTGGAAGGAGAAATATTTAATGATTGAACATCGAAGTTGGCAACAAAAAGAAAATCAGCACAAACTTGAAGCACTAATTTGCTCTTTATTGAAGCAATAGAAAATGCTTTGAATTTATCAATCACATGAACAACATTACTAAGATCACCACAGTTGATCAACTGTACTTACAGGGACCTTTGGACTTGCAGCCTCATTATCTGGTGTATCCTTTGACATTAGCACAGATGCTTCTTCTCCAACTTTGTTTTTCGGAGCTGCACCTTCAGCTTTAGTTTCTGGCTTAATATATCCACGTGCTCCGACTGCTCCCTACAATTGCAGCATGATGAAGTGTTGGACTAGATGGCTCCTCAACTTTTACATATTACTCTACTCTAATAGCAAACTTACCTTTGAAGGTCTGGCACGTGATTCTGGCTTTGATGTATCCTTGGCAGATTTGAAGGTAGGACAAATATGTTGAAAGTAGACCTCTCGAATGAAATCAGGAGTTTCCCATTCCTATATTCATGCTTATTATTCATCAAATGATAAGAAATTGCTGATACAACGATCTCTTCAATGTATCTGCTGAGAACAAAGGTATCTTCCACATTAATGGAGCCAAGATCATCACATTCGATATCGTTTGCAGCTAGCACTTGAATAATGTGGTTTCTGTTGTCCTGACCCTGAATCATCTTCAGGTCCACCTCTAATTGAGACTTGTTGCTAACAAGACGTGTTTCATCTTCAGGTGGCTTAATCTCGATATTATAAGGAACATCAATGATCATATCATCGATGTCATCTTCATTGCTGTCAGAATGTGTTATTCGTACTGGTCCTGAAAGTTTCTGTAACATTTTTTGAAACAGTCTGTATAGCTTCTGAGATCTAAACAAGAGCATGTCAACATCTCTTAGATACAAAATGATTGGATATGTCCTAGATACAGAGACCATAACCTGTCCACAGAATACGGAAAACAAAAAAAGGTTATACGCCTTATACCCATGCCAAACTTGACAAATCACAAATATTTAGACATAGAGAGATGCACGGCTGGCAACCTAGCCATTAAGGATAAATAAGCACATCACCTTGTATAGTGATTGAATGAGTAGCTTTTCATCGATGGACCAGCTGCTTGTTCGCTTAAGGGGAGCTGAAGAACAGAAGTAAACATAAGCACAGGAAAAGAGAAAGACAATCAGCCATTATATGCACTGTCAGGGATTTTGGCCATTTTGCAAAGCCTTAGTATAATTAAAAGAAGAATAAACTTGAGCTACTCCAAGTATAATGGACTTAACGGTGAGATTAGTGAATCATCATGGCCACTTTCAATAGATAAACAAACTGCGGTCCTTGAGAGAATTCGTAGAAATATAAATGAGTAAATTATAAGTATGTCCAGGAACTCTTAATAGTATACAACACTTTCATCATTAGCAGAGAACTGCATCAGATGTAAATCACCAATCTTCTAATAAGATATCAACTTTGTAAAGCTCCCAAGACTGATGTTAAGATGTGAACCCTCTAGTTCCAAAACAGCAGAATCAACACTGAAAATAGTAGGTCACCAAGACTAAAGTCTAAAGATATTAACCATACAGCTGAGCACTACCTCGGTAACTCACAACATCAATGGCAAACTAAAATTTGGAAAATCACAAACTGATAGGACTGTTAAGAATAATTTGATTGAGTAAGACAAAGCTAAGACCTGTATTTGTAGGAGCGGCTTGCAAAACCAAATCATGTATACTGGCAGAGGCAGAAGCGTTCCTGCAAAACTTAGGAAAACTAGAAGAGCCTTCTATATTCCTGTGCACGGAAACAGATGGTGTTAGTGGCACATAAACTTTAGTAGATATTGGATTGGGTTTAGTAGAATTAATAGCTAACAAATAATTATCCTTTTGGTTATTGGGCGCATGATATCTTGTTATTCGATATGATTTTAGGGTGATTTTTGAACCTTGTTTACTTGATATATTGGCATTTTGGTTCACTTCTACTCTTTTGGTTAATATTCATTTTGAAGTTGATACTATCTTACAATTAAAATGTACGCACTTACATGCAATACATACCCATTAGAGCTAGCTAGGTGCAATGCAGACCTCATATGCATATAAAAAGTTTTTCTTAATAGCACCTTAAACAAGTAATTAGGGATCAAGAATGTATTTATCGATTTCTACTCAATAGCACCCCAAGTATGGTCATAGCCTCATAGGCTAATCTGAAGGTCATAAAAATGTTCAACCATTCTATATATATACTCCTAACATTCAGTATATAACCCATCTAATAATTTAATGCATGTCAAAGTCATATGTCACGTGGTCGTAGACTATAGATTCACTTAGTTAATTGTTAAAATTTAACCTTTATAATAAACACATATGATTAATCATCAAGTGCATCATAATCAGCACTCGCCGCACGGGTGATAGATCCATTTAACAATTTTAAAATTCATTAGCATTACACTTTATGTACATATAAGGTCACTCATAGAAATGGGACTATGTTGCTCATTATTTAACATTATTGAAACCACATCGATCCCCCTTGGCATTTGATTTTGAAGGATCTACCTTGGCATGCACTTCATTGCTAAGTAAAAGGTCCCACTAAAATATTCTTTTATGTAACTATGCCATTGGAGATCAAGAACAAGAAAACTTTCAAAATCAATTCATTTTACTTATAAAGAAGTTAGTGCTTATTAAGCAAAGTATTCTATCAAAAGAAGTGGCATAAGTGGAGCTTGCCTTTGTGACGCCATTTTTTGATTAAGAGCTTATTCTGATTGACTGAAATGGGCTGAACTGAACTGAATTGAATTGAAAATAATTTGAAGAGAACAGGCCATAAGAGTAATTTACAAAGTTTTCACTGCCGCTCTCCAAGAGTCCAAGTAACAACCAAGAACCAAGATCGAACCACCAACAATATATAATCTTAATTATTCAATATAAAAAAAAAGTAAAAATAAAAATAAAATGTTTGATTAGGAAATTAAAGGTTGTATTATTAGAATAATTAGAGGCTAATAGAACCTTAAGACGTACAATAATAGTCAAAACATGTTTTCTTGCCTCTTCAATTTATCAAGGAGTCAGGTCAATTTTACAATAAACCTTATTATGTCATTAGCTTCACGTTTTAGCTCTATGATGTATTTTCTTAATTTGCTGATCAAAGGCTTACATTACTATGATTATTTCAATGTTTAATATCCTATCATTGTCTTTGAATGTTCATGAATATGACCTATAGTATCACTTGATTATGTAAGTATACTAGTATTAAACACTTATTTGATTGATCTTGTACTAATATATATCTATTTTCATTGTAATTTTAATATGTTTTCTTAGATGATAAGCAGAGCTTTTGAAGATTCTCTTTATTTCAAAGTACGTACTCGTATGTAGTTATTAGTGACCGAGAGTGCACCGATCTATCAATGAATTGTGCTTTACTGATAGGAGTAACCGGGTAAGGGAGGGTGACGATTTGATCTCTGATCTTGACCTCATAGACATAATCTGTTACATTACTGAATTTGCTATATGAAATATTATGAATTTATGGACGGGTGAAGTCCAAACTTAATACGGAGTACTATTCCAACTCTTCTAGCATTGCAAACATAATGGTACAAGACTACAAGACCGGTCCATCTATTAATACATTATTAACATTATACATTATACACCATATTTCTATATTCTGAAGTCTGAACGGTTGATGTAATGGTCGCCATTATTTCCCAGCAACGAATCGTACCTACGCTATGATGACTAGCAATAAGTCAATAACCTGTTTATCCCATCTTTGTATTTACTCCATATTTTATACTTCCTTCGTCCCTAAATTATTATATTCCTATTTTTGTATTTATTCCTCACATAATAGAGAGAAGTAGGAATGTAATTTAGGGACGGAGGGAGTACTGTACTATCTACTTTACCCCTCCAATCGTAAATTAATTAAAGAAGCAGATACAGAGACATATTTACTCAAACTTGCAAGAAGCTGTTTCACTCATTGCATCATCAATAAAAATAAAATACGTGCTAAGCAGTATAATACAGTAATGATCAGGGCAAAACAAAAACAACATACCCTTTTCATCAAAATAGATATATTTACCGCTAAATAACATTTAATTAACCTACAAAAAACACTTTAAAAAATTAGTGATAAACAGGAAGAAAAAATTATCTTGATGAAGTAGCAAATCATGCTGTACCATCCTTTCCAACGCGGCGTTTTGTGGCAACAGATCACTGTAATACAGCAAGGTGGTGATCATGGCTGTTGGTTGATCCACTAGTGATCTCAACATCCTAGTCATTTGTCTCAATAATAATGGCCTAAAAGACTGCCCAACCAAAAAAAAAAAATGTAATCAATGAGTGAAAACAAAATTAAATCACGAGTTTCACGAGACCAGAGTCTGATCACGTTCAAGTTTATAACTGTAATACGCGTACATAGCATGATAATTAAATTAAAGTAAACAATTTTAACACGTAGATTGATTAATTAATGTACTTACCATAGCTCGAACGACTAGAGAAACAAAGGAAATGAATGAATTTCTTTATTTTACCGCGATTATGAACTTTCGAGGTTGGAGGGAGGAGGAGAAAGATCAAGAGGGAGACTGGTTAACTAGAATAAGGGTATATATAACAAAGAATATAAGGATTTTGGTTTTGACTTGGAGAAGGGGTATGTAATAAGGTCGGAAATAAGGAAATTTAAATTTATTTGAAGAGACAAGAAATAATTAGAGGGTTTTGACTTAAATTGTAACTTTGGGGCCAAGAAAATAATCTAAAGTAATAACTACTCTATCTATCTTAGGTGATTAGGAATTTAGGATTAGGGAAGATAGCGGTTGACATGATACTATATAATGCCCACCAAAATTGTGCGGTCCAAATCAAATAAAAGAGGCATCGACATAAATTAAGCTTAAGAAAATACTTGTATTGTTATATCCCATATAATATAAAGGTTGCTTTCATCATCAAAGTTGTCCCTTGGAATCTTACCTAAATCACAATATTGTATGTAATCTTCCTATTCATAGCTAACAAATAATTATCCTTTTGGTTATTGGGCGCATCCTCCTTTTTAAATCTTGATAAAATAAATAAATTGCGGTTTAAGGTCCGCTCTTAGTTATGTTTATTCTGTATTTAATTTAGCTTATTTTGTTTGAACTTAATTTATCTCAAATTATTCTATCTTATATTATTGTATACTCGTATATTTATATATAAGTTGTTTGAAAAATAAATACTACGTATATACTTCCTCCGTTCTTTATTACTTGACTCGCTTTGACTTTTACACTATTCACCACCCCTCTTTTGACCGTCTTTTGTGAATAATATGTACGAAAAAATATATTCATGTATGATCTTTTTGGATTCGTCTCAATAAGTGCTACCATAATATATAACTTTTATAATTTTTAATTATGGAGAATTTAAGTTATTGATTGTTAAAGTTTTGCATTGACAAGCGTGATAAAAGAAACAAGTCAAGTAAAAAACAAGGGAAGTATATATATTGTGTAAGAACTGTTCCAACAATTTACCATCGTCTTTTTTATTATCTCTCTATAAAAAAACAGAAGGCAAAAAAGTAAATTGCTATCCACTACAAGTGACTAAGTGAGTGTACTATGCGATAAAAGTAAAACTTAAATGGATGACAATAAGAAAGTTTGGGCAAATTAGTTTTTGGCTAGGTAGGTCAGAAAGATTCCACTAAAACCCAAAAAAAAAAATTGTAGAAAAGCATACAAGTCGAATAGGATAACACAAGGACGGCACTAGGTTTTCTTCAATCGGTCATTCCTCAACAAAACGTGAACAAAAGCAGTACTCATTATGTCACTCCAATTTATATACCATTTGTCCATTTCAATATGTCACTTTGCCACATCTTACTTGACAATGATCTATTATTTATATAGTCCTTTGTATAAATATATATATATATATTGAATGTGCATAGATGTAACAGTTGATGTTATTTTTGTATGTCTAACATTAAATTCATCTTACAAATAATTAATTAAGTGTAAAATAGTTGTGTTTTAGATTTTGAACAAGATAAAATAATTACTCCTATGATAACCAAAAAAATTGCATACCAGTCATGGTTAATTGGTTATATTGAATAGAGTAGTACGACGGCTCACCTCAATACAAGAGCATTGGCAATATACACAAATACTCTCGATGTTACTCTTAGTAATACTACAAATATACAAGTATTATTATTTTCTTGTCAAATATTTATATATAATTATAAGGTTGTTAAATTCTTAGAAGAATAAAATGCTAATATATGAGTGATATATTAATAAATGGTGGAATTTGGAGCGTAGATGTGTACACTATAAGATCCACACTCACTTTACCGATCATTATTCATCTTAAATATCCGCTTTTATTAATAGAATCATACAAATTAGAGTACAATTTTTTTTTTTTGAGGAATTAGAGTACATATTTAGGGTTTTATTTAATATGTTTTTTTTTTTAATGAAATCGAATTTTATAAGGCATAAATTGTCATAACCATCATTGTATTTTGACTTGTGCATATCATATTTGAATCCTAATAGGTACTCTTTTTTAACAACCAAAATTAGGTAAACATTTTACTTGAAGTTTGACTACTTGTGCATACCATATTTGAATGACAATAGTTACTTTTTTTTTTTTTACAATAAAATAAAAATTAGGTAAACCTTTTCACTTAATTGTTTAATTAACTTCATTTTGATGTGATTAGACCTCTAATTTTAGGCCCATGAAAGTGATCCATGGATGTCTTGTGTCCACATGAAAATATAAATAAGATGGTCATCATTAAGCATTTAATTAAGATTACTTGCACCATAAGATGGGCTACTACTTAGGAAGACCGAGCATTATTTTTTCTTTTAATCTGATCAATGAGTTAAAAGGGACACTACATATAATGATATAATTAACAAACTAAACAAAGGATGAAATTTAATCTAATGACCTAATATTTACTAGCTCGTAGTTTTTTTTAATATACCATAAGACGATTAAAAATATTTAAAATTTAATTAGGATTATTTTCAAAGCACTTACTTTGGGTCTAAATAATCCACAATGACATTAAACGTTACAATTGAGAGATGGGTTGGATGATGACGATTTAAAACGATGATCTATATTGTCAATAATAATAATAATTATAATAATAATAATAATGATTTAATGTACAACAACCACCTTTGATTTTAAATATATTATAAGTTGATTAGTTACAATAGCATGTACATGTATTGAAATGAGTGTAACAATCATGGTTGATTTGCAATCATCAAATATTAATACAACTTGCAAGCAAATTTGAAAGTGTCGAACTCATATTATGACTTTAAAATCACAAGTTCAAGCTCCACCGTACCAAATGCTTTTGAACCTACATAGCTACTCATACTCTCATTGTCTCATAGCATGTATGCTCGTATTATAGAAGATAGATTTATGGATATAGAATGCCTTTATTTCAAGTCGTACAGAACATTTTTTTTTTTTTTTTACCAGTGCTTGCGTAAAAAATACGAAGTATAGTTTTGACTTTTATAATGAATCTTGATTACAGCCGTCGGAGAGTTTGGTTTGCAAAATGTTTTAGAAAAACAAATAATAATGTTGAGAGTGGGATTTGAACCCACAAATAGCGCCTGTTTAGTATTTACTATATATTATATTGTATGTCATCGATTAATTATAATCATTGCTCTTAAATTGCTTGTACTATACGAAGAACAACTCAGTATCATGCTAAAAAGATGTTATTTTATTATTGGAAGTCATGGCAAAGAAAAATAAAGGAGGGGACAAAGAAAGTGATTAAGGGTCTGTTTCAACTTACTGAAAACAACTGAACTAAACTAAAGTAATTTGGACTAAACTAAAATGATTTGACCTCAATAGAGCTTAAATGAATTGTTTATGAGAGGAAAAAAATTATAAATTAGACTTAAACTAAATTGAATTGATTGGAGCTGAACTGAAATTAATTTAAGCTGAACAGAAGAGGCCCTAAATTAAAAGGTAATCAAGTCACTCATAACATGCACTAAGTCAATCATAAATGCTAATAAACAATATAGAAGGTAATCACGACACAAATATCAACTACAATGGTTAGCTAATTTATATAATAGCTTGGCATGCTACATCATCTTCTTAAGCTACAACAATTCAAGCTATTTGTTGCTCCAATGGTTAAGCTAGTTGTAAATTAATTTATTTTTAAATTTATAATATTTTTTATCTAATAAATATTTGCCAAGCTAATTAGCTTTACAAAGCTAATTTGCTTGCCAAAGCTAATCAACAAGATGTGCAACAATGTTGTAGCTACTAGCTTAAAATTTTTAATATTTGCAAGCTAGTCCCTTTTCTCAACCATTGGAGTTGCTAAGATTGTTTTACTTTTTTTTTTAATAACATTTAAATTAATACACACAAACAAAACAATACCCAGGGTCGGTTCTCTTTAGCTTAATTTCAGTTCAGTTCAACTCTAATTAGTTCAGTTCAACTCCTAATTTCCTTCTCTCATAAAATATCCATTTCAACTCTATTCAGTTTAGTTCAGTGGATTAGAACATGCCCTCGGTGATAATCATGACACTTTGTAACTGCTAACAAGTCAAACATATCAAAGGCATTTTACTTTCTATACTTTTCCAACTCATCCATTTGGAGTTTTGGACTAAATAAGTATTCTTAAACTATTCAAAATGAATGTACAATATGTTAGAGACGACAATAACTAGATTCAACCTAGTTCATTTTAAAAATTTATGTACATGATGAAATATTTATGTTAATGGCCTATTCTGTTCAACTTGATTTTTGTTCACTTTATCTCAATTCTTAGTTTCCTTCTCTCATAAACAATTCATTTCAGTAAATCAGAACATGTCCTAAGTCAATCATATTAATCTTTAAAACCATTTATGTACACTAAATATGCAGTAATTATCTTTTAATGTCATGTACGAGTATATAGGGATTCCTTAGTTACCTTTATTTGTTAAATAAATTTTGTCAAGAGAGCAACCTAATTAATAAAGAAACATGTAACTTTTGATTACTTTTAGGATAAATTTATTAAACAACCTTATGTAAGTGCAACATTATCGTGTACTCATAATGATCATTAACCATTATGATTACATTATGTTCTGTAAAATTATTCGAAATACTTCTAATTGAAGGTCGGGACTCATAGATCAACCGATATGAGTGGGAGGAGAGTATACCATCGAAAAATCCTCAATCTTAAAAACTTTAAAACTCAACCCAACGTGATGAGCAGCAACTCTGACCCATTCGAACTTCTAAAATATCTCCAATATTAATAATATTAGATTATCATTTACTTAAATTAATTAATAAATGTTTGATTATTTAAACACTAATTTGAATTCCTAAAAATAAGCGCGCGTGAAGAGGTGGCAAGTCATTGTTCTTTTTCTCTCTCCTCAACTCAGTATCTGTCAATCATTTCACTTTCCTTACTTTTTCCACCACCTTACTTTCTTAGCGCGTCTAATTTACGCTCCTATTTTCAATTTGAATCTCTCTTTCATTCAACAATTTTCAAACATCAATCAAATTTAGATTAATCGAGAACATTTCTCTATTTTCTCTCTCCTCCCTTTTTCTTCTTCTTCAAATTTCTGATTTTTCTTCACTTTTTGTTGTTGTTGTTGTTGTTTAATCGTTTCAATTTTCTGGAAAATTAATTTGAATTTCTGGGGAGGTAGCTGAAACCCTAATTTTGAATTTATGTGAAAGAGGGAAAAAAAATATTTAAAATTACGAATTAAAGATGAATGTGATTGGACGACAAATGCAGAGGTCTGGTGCTAATACGCGTCAGTATTCTGATAATGACGATAGTAGCAATTTCATTGAAGTTCCTTCTAAATGGCTTCAATCTGCTAATCTTCCTCAGGTATAATTTTTAATCTTTTGAAATTTATTTAAATTAAATTAATATGTATTTTGATGAATTTAGTTTTTGTGATTAATGCTGAATGATTGAAATTTTGATTGAATTTAATGGTGAAATGATAGGATTATGTTTTTTATGGAGGAGAAGGAGGTTCAAAATGGAATAGGAATTTGCAGAGGGGTAATTCTGGGCTTGAGTTTCCATTGGACCCACCTTCACCATTGAATTCCTCTCGATCATCGAGTTTAAGGAAAACCGGCGACGACGGCGGTTTGTTGAATGAAATTAGCCCAGGATTGCTTGATATTCATTCATTTGATACCGAGCTCATTCCTGAGGTATAAATTCCCTGTCTTCCTTTTAATTTGGTGTATTTTGTTGTTATTTTTGCTGTTTATGTTATAGCATTATTATGATATTTGGACAATTGTTTTGTTGGAAATGAAAATGTTAGAATTGGGCCAATTAGATTATCAGGAGATATTGTGTCAAGATTGAGAATTTGGACTTGGATGAGTTTTCGAACAAGATGAATAATGATCAATTAGGACATTTATTTGGGATGTGCATTGTGCTATATAACATATACAGTGAAAGTTGACCAAAGCTCTTACTTAAGTTATATCATACTTGAGAAGGTGGACTGACAATGGGGAGGTGATGAACTATTCGTGTCTATAAACGAGCGTTTATTTTGATGTTGTGCGTTGCAGTTACCTTATTGATTTGGGGAGTGTTTCATTGTGAAGCTTTGCTTTTTACAAACAAGTCAACAGTCAACTTTATCAAAGGCAGGCTAGGTCCACGTTCTTTCGTTCAGAAGCTTTCCCCAAGAATCCTTAGCTTTATATTGTAAAGCAAATAAAACTGAAGCATCTTCTGTAATTGAGAATCCCTTATGGCAATGAGTCTCGTGAATCACAGCAAGATTCCTATGGTGATATGAATCCTGTTTTCCTATGATTTAGTTGACTTTGAGTAACATGTGTATAAAGCTACAGAGCAGCTATATCAATGTTCCTGGGGTGATACCTGTTAAATACCTGTTCTGCACTTGTCTGTATTTCAACTCTTAAGTTAATTAATGCTGATAATTTTAATTTCTGTATTGCATTGTGTTGATTTTTTTTAACTTTGAATTGTTGCTAGATTCCAGCTCGCAACCTATACGATGTATCTTCGCTTAATCAACCTGCCCGGGGTAAGGGCCTTGAAGAATCAGATGTATATCTTGCTGCAAATAAGAATACAAATAAGGCAAATTCTGTTGCAAAAATTAAAGTAGTGGTATGGCTTTCCTCTCTCTATTTTTTTAAAATCTTATTCCTGGATTTAATGGCTCTTCATAATCATATTTAGACTTGGTAAGACTTAAGAGTGCAGTGGGTGACAGTAAAATGGTTACTGTTAATTTGCAGCCAAAAGTTTTGTAAGTAGGATGGTCTCAGCCGATAATTTAAAAGAACTGAAAAACTAATAAAATGGTGCCTCATTTGTAAAGTACATATTTTGATTGTGACTAGCAGGATGGATTTTGTATTTTTGTTAAAAATGTAAAGAACATATCTTATTTTAGTACCTCTCTTATAATGGTTACATTTTTGATGCAGGTGCGGAAGAGGCCATTGAACAAAAGGGAGATAGCGAAGAATGAGGATGACATTATAACCATTGAGCCAAATTCTAATGCTTTGACTGTCCATGAAACAAAACTCAAAGTGAGTATCCTTGATTGCTTGGTATTGTAAAATCAAGCTAATAGCTATTGACCTATTGCAGATACAAGTATATGATGGTGAGGATCTTGTTGGATCATCCTTGTCATTTTCTGTTGAAATTATTCATGATAAGATCGTCTGATTATAAGTCGGCTCAACTGCTATATAGTATTCTTCGCTTTGTTAAAATGTGATACATCTATATTTTTCCTATTTCATGTCATAATATCCTTACAGTAAAGACCATTTGATTATGAAATTGGTTTCTATGTTACAAACTTACATGTAGTGTTTCATAAATTCATACTGTACTTTCTCACAGTTAATGTTATTTGTTTATGCAGTTAATGTTTGGGGATAATTTTGACAGCATTATGCTTTTATTGAGTTTGTTGGATATTCTGCATTATTTGGGAATTGGGAAGCGTATGTTTATATTTTTGGTGGGTTATGTGATTATTTTCTGATAAATCTTAAGGGTGGGGATTATTTAATATAATTGAGTAGGCCATAGTGCCATACACCTATTGTTGTCTCAACTCTCAAATGTACCTTGGAGATGGAATTGAAGCTCACACAATTGCACACTTTTGCTGGAAGTTGTGTTATTGTGCTAGCCTTTTTAGATTGTCCGCTCTTTTGTCTATCATAGTGCACTTCTATTGACGTCATTAATCTGAACTAGACTCTGGATAGTCTGGAATTATCCGCTCACTTGTCCAAGCCTCTAGATAAATCAGAGCACTGTTTCTGCTGCATTATTTTAATTCCTGTTTGATGTAGAGCCCTAGGAGATATGAGCAGAGACACGTAGTGCTTTTAAGAGTCCATTTTGTTTCTCTTTTTTCACATTAATCTTTACTTGATTTTATTAATACTTAATCCTTCAACTTCAATCTTTCAAAAAATAAAAATCCTTTTAACTTCAAAAAAGTTTTAGTAGATTCTGAATGCAATTGTGCTTTTAATTTATCACAAGCCATCCTATTTAATCTGTATATTGGAAGGAATGCAAGAGTAAAGGTGGATTAGGTGCAGCATATTTTTTAATCTTATTTTACTGTGCTTACTTCAAACAGTGAATTTTGATCATTTGATGCAGCCATCACCATAGGGAACACTAATATCCATCTTTAGTTTTATTTTGATGTTGATATGAGATTCATTTAGTTGGGGACTTCCAAAATGTAATATCTTGTGTATAATGTCTTCCATTTTATTGAGATTAAGGGATCAATTGTTTCCAAAATGCTTTCAATACTATCTGCAGTCTAGCTTGATGTCCTCTGCATCCTTTGGTAAATTGCTTTTTATGTGTTTGTGATTTGCCTAGTTTACTTCATAATCTATTTGTTGATGTTTCCAGGTTGATCTAACTGAATATGTGGAAAGACATGGATTTGTGTTTGATGCGGTGCTTCATGAAAATGTCTCAAATGATGCGGTAACTATCTTATACTTATTTCTTCTTTAGTTCACATGATTATTACCAATGCATTTATTCAAGCGCTAATATTTTTTATTACCAAAATTTTAAAATGTAAAACTTGTTTTTTTTTTTTTTTTTATTTATTTATAAAATATACAAAAAGATGAATCCAACAAGGACCCACTGCCTTTTTCTTATAGATCACAAGTGAACAGTGTCTATAGTGAAAACGTGTCAACTGTAAGGAATGCTAGAATGGAGGGAGCATTAAAAAAAAATACTACTCATTAATGTTAGCTTTATTCTTCTCATTCAGAATGCTTCACTCTTCTGATTCCCGCAGGTGTATGCTGAAACAGTGGAGCCTGTTGTCCCACTGATATTTCAAAAGACAAAAGCAACGTGTTTTGCATATGGTCAAACAGGCAAGTGGATTTTAAATGACATATGCTGCTCCTCTTGGATGACTAGAAAATCTGTGTTTAACTATCGAGCAAGTGAAAGTCACTAAGTTCAATTTCTGACCTATTGTCCAATGAAAACGTTGTTGTTGTCGGGTTGGGTGTCCCCCCCCCCCCTTTCTTAAGTTTATGGCATACATTATGTTGAGAGTGGTAACTTGGAAATTTGCAGTCTTGTTTTAGGTTGCAGTTATACTTGTCTTCTTATGATTTTATTTTTAATTTGTCTTAAATATATGTATTTCAGTTGTATTGAAGCTGTAATGTTCAACTTATGTCATCTGTCAAACAACTTTAGCAGCTAAGAGCCCTGGCCATGTAGTTTCCTTCATTGTGTCGTTTTAATTTACTGATTTATGGTATTGATGGCTCAAAGTTTGCATGATACTTGCTTGTCTTCTCCTTTGTAGTTTTTAGGATGAGATTGCTATTAGCCAGTAGTCCAGTACCCACCTCCCTCACCCCAGCTCCTAGTTTTTTTTTTTTTTTTTTGGGGGTGGGGGGGGGGGTCAAAATATTATGGTTGTAAGCTTGATGTTGTAAGATACCCCGTTCTTGTAAGCATACTTTTATAGTCTTTATTTTTCTTTAAATCATTTCAATTATTAAGCTAGTCTAGATTTTTTGTAGGGAGTGGAAAGACTTACACTATGCAGCCACTACCCCTGAGAGCATCCCAAGACATCTTGAGATTAATACACAATACTTATAGAAACCAAGGGTTTCAATTGTTTGTCAGTTTCTTTGAGATATATGGAGGGAAACTTTATGATCTTCTGAATGATCGCAAGTAAGTTTTTCTCCTGCTGTACTAGAGGTTGTCTCAGAGGATTTTCAGACCTTGTGCTGAGTGTAAAATCTCTTTTTATAGGAGCCTCTGTATGAGAGAGGATGGCAAAAAGCAGGTTTGCATTGTTGGCTTGCAAGAATACAAAGTATACGACGCTGAAACAATAAGAGATCTAATTGAGAAAGGAAATGCCACAAGAAGCACTGGTACAACTGGCGCAAATGAGGAGTCGTCAAGATCACATGCTATACTTCAGCTTGTCATTAAGAGATCAGCTGATGGTAGTGAATCGAAGGCTCCTCGCATTGTCGGTAAACTTTCTTTCATAGACCTTGCTGGAAGTGAACGTGGTGCAGATACTACAGATAACGATAAGCAAACAAGGTGATCAATATATGGCTTTTTTTTTGTGGTAATTTTGAATGTTTTTATATGCTGGTCCCATTGTCTTGAGGCAGGGAAAGTTTTATGAAAATTTGTTGATATTTAATTCTGACTTTCACGAGTCACTCTTATGTGAATTAGTAAAGTCTCCTACTGATGTCCATGATGATGCTTGCAGTCTTGCTCACCCCAGATTTGTTTCCCTTCATTTTATTATTATTACTTTTTTTTTTTTTTTTTTTTTTTTTTGCCATGACCATTTTTTTTTTTTTTATGTACGCAAGAGGTGGTTGAGTGGTAATGAAAATATATGAAGAAAAACATGTGTTGAGACTTTGAGATAGAGTTTTGTTACCATGGACGACTTCCCAATTATACTTCGTATAAATTTACATTGCCTCCAGTCCAGCACTCCAGCTAGCCTTTAGGTTCACAGACTCTGTGTGTGTTATACTTGTATTGGTATTAGACAAACATATGTAATTAAGTACTTATCTTTTATTTTTATTGCAGAATGGAAGGTGCCGAAATCAACAAGAGCCTCCTTGCTTTGAAAGAATGTATAAGAGCTCTTGACAATGACCAAAATCATATTCCTTTTCGGGGGAGTAAGCTTACTGAAGTCTTGCGGGATTCTTTTGTTGGCAACTCACGGACAATTATGATTTCTTGCATTTCTCCAAATTCTGGTTCCTGTGAACATACCCTTAACACACTAAGATATGCTGACAGGTATTTTCTGCTTAAAAGTATAAAAGATTATGAACCTTGGTTTTTTTGAAGGTCGTGCTTGACAATGTATATCACATATGCATTCCAGAGTCAAAAGTCTATCTAAAGGAAACAACTCAAAAAGGGATCTGCCATCATCAACGGCTTCTAAAGACTCAAATTCACAACTCTCAAGTTCTGGTTCAGCTCAGATATTAAATCTTGAAGACACCACAGCTAATGGTCTGAGTGGAAGTGGTAGGTTTGGATGGTCCAGAGAATTTGAAAGAGAATCCCCTCCCTCTCCCAAAATAGAACGTGTTCCCAGTGGAAGGGCAGATAACACATCTGCTTCTGGGTATTCAGATTATTACAGAGGACAAAAGGGTGGTCTAGTTGACATGTCAGTGGATGATTATGATAACTCTGAAGACATTTTTGAGCAAGAGAAGCCGTATCGGATGAAGAATAAGAAGACAGAAACTTATCATGTGCCTGCTGCTGAGAACAGAACGAGGAAAAACCTCACTGACTTTAGTTCTAATAACATGAGTTCAGATGATGATCTTAATGTATTACTGAAGGTAAGGAATGCATATTCTATACTCTTGTACTGATCTGTTAAATGTATAATTCTTAGTATTCTCTTGTTTTATTTGGTGGTAGGAAGAGGAGGACCTGGTTGCTGCTCACAGAGGATTCATTGAAGAGACAATGGAACTTGTCAGAGAGGTCTGTCATCTAATATTAGATCAATACTCCCTTTGTCCCAAAACTCCCAATATATTAGACCAGGGTGAAAGTTTATTAAATTTGATCATTGATTTCTCAATAAATGTGTTAATTCTCAACGCAAACTTGCTCATGCCTGATTCATCCCATTTATTATTTGTACACCTTGGAAAAAAGTGTTTCATATACTAATTGTGGGATAGGAAGGTTGTCTAATTGAGTATTACTTGACTCTTAACTTCAAGTTATATCTTTCCGTTCTCTGCAGGAGATGAATTTGTTGATTGAAGCTGAACAACCTGGAAACCATGTGGATGATTATATTTCCAAGTTGAACTCCATTCTTTCACAAAAGGCTGCTGGGATCCTAAAACTGCAAAGCCAGCTATCTAACTTCAAGCAACGGCTCAATGAGCAAAATGTCTTAGTTTCTGCTGCTAGATATTGATATTATCAGGACACTTCTTAAAGAAGACAGTGATGATAATACAAAATGGTGTGGACTAGATCGAGATGGTTTGTTAGCATTTCTGATTGGTAAGGTTGCTGCATTAGGGCTATGTAGGGCACTAAGAGCCTCTACTACTAGTGCCATGGACTTGGAAAGATCCAGGCGCCTCTGTTGTGATTTGATTCTGGCCTATCTTTCAGGGTGGCGGTTTTACCCTTATTGTAGGACAGTTATATTCATTTGTTCTAGGCTTTGTATCTCAGGAGTTGCATTCCTAGCTACTCCCTCAAAGTCGACTCCCCAACCCGAAAAAAGGAAAAAAAAACAAAAACAAAAACAAAAAAAAAAAAAGCCACTCCTACAGTTAGGGAGTGAGATATAGAATTGTACTGTAATACACAGAAAGTTACTGCTGATTAGCAATATTTTTAAAAGCATTGAAGCAGTTAAATGTATGTTCATTCCTGGTGAAAATAGCACTTTTTGATTGGTGCACTAATTTGATTAAGAACTGCGTTCTTTTCTACTATTTGTTTCTTGCTCCGTATTGTTTGTCCTAAACTTCTAATTGAATTATTTCAATATTTCTTCCAAACAATATCATACGATTCAAATTGCAACACTTGTATTGTTGTTAGGTGCAGTTTTCTTAGTTTAGATTATCATATACTTCGTATTAAAGATTAAAAGAGCACCTAAGTTGTTACTAAAACCAACTCCTAGAACATCTTAAACTGTTGCTGCTTGCATTGACGTAACCAGTTAATACAATTAATACGGCTGCACCAACTCGACAAGTATTTGATGTATCGACTCATAGCCTTGGAAAACAAATCCAACTCGAACAATTTGACTTAAACCTAAACTACCTCGAATGAATTAATTACGAGTACAGATTTTGATTTTGATTCAAAACAAGTTGTTACAGTTAGATTACAAACTAATAGACGATAAATTCTAATATAAATCGTACCAAACTTAATCCAAACCCAATCCGAACAAGAACAGGTAACAACCCATATGCCACATGTACTCGAATTTACCGCCTTTGCATTGGTGATAATCCACGAATGCAATCCATCGCTGCTCAAAAGGACGAAAACGTGGCTGAAAATGTAAAGCCAATCTCCAAACTGCTGCCACGCCGAATATCAAGTTTATGGCACACGTTTTTTGACAATAGCCCATCCACCAAATCTTTTACACAACCCATGTTACACTGTAGGTCCAATTGGACCTATTCTTACATGTCTTCTTGTAATAAGCTATACCCCAAAATTATTAAGCCAATTACATTAACGGATTTTTCACCAAATACCACTGAGTTTAAGCTTAATTCATCGTATACCACCAAAAACTTTGTAATACACCATATAACCTTCAGTTTTATGGAAATGTCACAACATGCCATTAATGACTAACGGAGGTTAACACCGTTAGTCATTAAGGTTAATAATGCCACGTGGCAGCTTGTGATTTGTTCCCTTCTAAATAATTTAATTTTAAAATAATTATTTAATTAATTATTGAAAAAATAAAAAAAAGGAAAAAAAAACCTACCACCAACTAACTTTCCCCCAGTGAGCCACCACCAACGACACCCCCTGTCAGCCACCACCAACGAACCCCCTTACCGGTGCGGAATCCGACCAGGACCTCCGCCGACGCTCCTCCTCTTCCCCTGAATTATCGTGCCTCCCTCGAAAACCCCATTGAATCACCTCAAAAACCCCTTACCTCACTCGAAAAATCGTCCCCTAAACACCGGCCGACGTCGAAACCCTCCTCCCCCGCGTCGGCGAACGAATTCGCCTTATCCCGATGCCATCTCCACCCCATTGAACCACCACGTATGTCGAAACCCTAAAACCAAGATCTAGGGTTTCGATTTTGATGTTTTGGGGTTTCGTTGTGGTGGTTTTCGGCAAGTTTCGTGGTGAAGGTTAGAGGGGTTAATCGGGGATGGGATGGAGGTTTTCGGTCGTTTTGCAAAGGTTAGAGGGGTTAATCGAGGCCGGGATGGAGGTTTTCGGTGATTTGCGAAGGTTAGAGGGGTTTTTCGAGGCTGGTTGGTGTTTTAAGGGTGGTGGTTATGGTGGTTTCGGGGGTAGGATTTGGGTCAAGGGGTGATTTCGAAGTTGGACTTAGATCGGCGGGGTGATTGTTTATATTGGGGGGTTCCGGCCGGCCGATTTCGAGGGTTTAGGGTGGCGGCCGGCTAGTTTTAGGTGGGCCTAGGGTAAGGGTTAGGGTTTCGCGGTGGCTTGGGGGGTGGGTGGTGGGTGGTTTTTTTTTTTTTTATTTTTTATTTTTTTTTATACATATTTTTGTTTTTGTTTTAACTTTTTTTATTTGGACCAATTATTGAGTGTCACGTGGCATTATTAACCTTAATGACTAACGGTGTTAACCTCCGTTGGTCATTAATGGCATGTTGTGACATTTCCATAAAACTAAAGGTTATATGGTGTATTAGAAAGTTTTTTGTGGTATACGGTGAATTAAGCTTAAACTCAGTGGTATTTGGTGAAAAATCCGTTAAATTAACTACGTAGTATAAACATTAATAAGATGTAACAAATGAATTATTCGGATCAATATATTACCATCGTCTACAACTCTACATAGGTTAATCATATGGTTCTAATCATGTTCAACTGGACTGTTAGCTAGCATATTATGCTAACAAATCAATATTAACCAAAATCCCTTCAAAAGCTATCAATTTGAATTTAAATTACATAAAATATTAGACCCTCAATTCGAGCCTCAGTTTGCTAATTCGGTTTAGATGATCATCTAAGTTAAAAATTGGTTTTGGAAAATACTACTAGCTTAACTAGAGATGAAGATTTTAAATTGGACCCTTTTTTTTTAGTTCTTTACAGTCTTACAACAAATACTACCTTCGGTCCAAATTACTCGTAACTTTGAGGTATTATTTATGATTTTGTGAGATATAAAATATTTTAAAGTTGTGAGTAATTTGAACCGAAGGTATTTTGGGGTATTATTTATGAGACATAAAATATTTTTAAGTTGCAAGTAATTTGAACCGAACTCAAGCATGGTCTGATTATGATTGAAAAGAGAGTCAAATGACCCACATCTCTAAAGCTTTTATCCCGGATATAACTTCTATAGCATGATGACATTTTCCCTTTTTGTTGATGTGATATTTGTGAATGTATTTATTGGACAAATGTTCGATGTATAATTACTAAGCATTTGCTACACTTATTTTCGTTGCATTTGAGCTCCAATCTTATAATTTTGGTTTTATGAATTTAGCACAATTTGTATGCTTTATTACTTTCAGTCAAGAATTTGATTGATGGAAAGGAATACGAGCCTCTTGGATTTCAAATGTGTGAAATTTACCTTTTTCTATGGTTGGTTTCAATAGTAATTTTTAAATTTGTTAATTTTGTACGGAAAGTAATCATGCATTTTATTAACTTATGAATATTATTTTGACACTAAGGGTTTGTTCTCATACGTTTATTTTCAATTCAATTACTAATTTTCTTCTCTTATAAAATATTCATTTTAGTTCAGTTCAGTTCAGTTCAGTTCAGCTCAGTTCAGTCTATGAGAACAAATCCTAAGTAGTCAGTCAGTCTAGAGGTAAATATTGTATTTCACAGGTTTAAGGTTGTAAAAATTAATAGTTACTAGAGAGCAGTATATTATGAAAGTGCTGAAGTGGAAATTTCTAAACCCCCCCCCAATGGGTCTTTTCCGTTGATTTGAGCTGGAATTGAAAATTGACTTCCTAAGAAATTGCATTTCTTAGTGTTTACAAAAATAGTGTTGTACATTTGTATTAGTGTTTCCTATAAAACTCCACCTCGAAATAGCAAGACTAGAAACATCTAAAAGTTTCTAATTAATAAAAAAATACATTATTATCTTATTAATTTTTAGTATCAAATAAATCACAACATATATAAATTATATTAATCCTATAAAGTCAATTCACCTTAAAAATTAAGTACAAGTATAGCATGATCGAATTCTACAAATGATTACTGACCATTTGATCTAGAAATGAGGAAAACTTGAATTGCATCCAAAAGTACAACATGAATCATAACATAACACTTATACCTCAGTAAAATTAAATTAGAAATTGGTGTAGTGTAGATCTAGTGATCCATACTTTTTAGTAACAATCAAATTGGATGCATATATGGTATGGGTGTCTAGGTGGCACGTGAAATAGATAAAAGAAGTTGTCTCAAAGATCACCAACATATTCATTGGTGCCACACAAACTCACACACTTGTCAAACATCACTCTTTCTTTCTAAATTCTTAGTTTGCATCATTTCGGATGTCAATTGAAAGTTTGGTAAAAAAAAAAAATATATCCCAAGTCTTTACCATTATAATTAGATATTTTTGTTTCCAAATAAGATGTCAATATATATGACATCAAATTAAACCGACTTGTAACTATCGTTTTCTTAAAACTTTATTTGCACCAAATCTTACTAATTAAATTCAGGAGCATCTTGAATGGTAAAAACATAAGTATTAATTTATGTGCTTCGTTTAGTGGCATAATGAAAGAAAAAGGGATTAGGAGCTATATTATTGTACCCTTTATTATTGGAACAAAAGGAGGAGTCTTTCGATCTCAGTGACTTAACATATCACTTATTTAATTCTTTCATGACATCTAATAATCGAGTGTATTTTGGAAGCAAGTAATCAAGTTTATTACCTCTTTTTTTAAACATGGTAAGATACGGGGGATACTACTCCTATCACAAGAGGGGTGAGGTGAGGATGGACTCAGGTCACTCCGGGGGAGATGGAGGGACAAACCCTGAAACCCGTCCCTCCACACCATGATGCTCTATAGGTAATTGTTTTTTACCTTTTGGCACTAAGCAATTGTTGGTATCTCTACCATTCCACTCATTAACATGATAGCATAAAAAGCAAAGATTTTAGAGTAAAATTTTGCACACTAAAGTATACATTTACCTTAATGACTCAACAAATTAACTATTTAAAAAGCACCCTTTTTGACAAAATAAGGAGTTCCTATTCCCTTCACAAGTTTCTCAAGTTTATTCAAGACACTTTTACTTATGAACCCCATTAAAAGTACCTTCAAATTCTTCCAAACACAATATTAAAAAAAAAATATTTTAAAAAAAAGGTGGGGAAAAAGTACCAAATAATAGATCAAAAGGGCCAAAGTTTTTCCCCTTCACAAATTAACGATCTTGAAATTAGTCACTATCAATTTCTACATTGATTTATTTATGATGATAAGCCCCCATTCACAATTGGCCACTAGACATTGTCCAATTCAATCTCAACGATTACTTTTGGAATCTTGCTTAATAGCATTCCCTTTTTTATGTGGCACACGATGCCTACTAGAGAGCTCAAAAAAAAAAAAAAGGATTTCTATGTCATTAATTATGAGGGGTAAATTTGGGAGTTCGGGACAAAACTCAAGAAGTTGCCACATGATAAAATAAAATTATGTCCAACAAATGGGAAATAGACGTTTTTGAAATGCTTTTGCAAATTATGCACTTGGATGATTGTGGTTTGTCCTTCGTATTTAGCTCAATTTATGTCTAAACTCATTAGGGTCCATGTTTCTCTAAATTAGAGGACCATCTCAACCAAAAGGTTAAACTAATGATTAAGATTCAGGAATATGTTTTATATTCTATCACTTCCCCTCACATGAAAGACCCTTTGGGCTTGAAATGTGGATGCAACACAGGCCCACCCATATCTGGTGCGAATTAATTTCACTTTAAAGAAGGGGCGGATGAGATTTGAACCCGTGACCTTTGTGTCACGCTGGCTCCGATACCATGTTAGAGGACTATCTCAACCAAAAGCTTAAACTAATGGTTGAGGTCCAGGAATATATTTTATACTCTATCAGTATATGGATATATAACCACAATTTACGAAAAATACATAGAGACTTTTTGCACTAGCATCATTTGTAATGGTTATATCACGTACTCTTAGTATCTTCGTCCACATAATTTAACTTGGCTATATTCTACTCCTTAATATTTATATTTAGCAACCAAGATATAATTCGATTTTTAAAAAGGACGCCATGGTATAATGCTGTTTAGCTAGTAGTAAGCCTATCAATGAAGCCATTATAAAAGCAGCATAATAAAACAACAATCCAAATACAAATTACACTACGGACTACGGAGTGGCTGATCTAGACCCAATAATACTTGGTCAAATGACATCAATAAACACCTTAAAATAAGAAATTGATTTAAATACCAGTCATTTTTCATTTACTGAAAAATCTCTCGTGGCTAATTGACTAGTAACTAGAATACCACCAACTATTAAGGGCCTGTTCTCATTGATTGAACTCAGCTGAACTGAACTGAAGTGAAATGAATATTTTATAAGAGAAGGAAATTAGGAGCTGAACTGAACTGAAAATAAACGTATGAGAACATGCCCTTAGCTATACAAAATTAGCCTCAATACCCTAAAGTATAACTTGGGTGCAATCAACACTTCGAACTGAAGGTGGGCATGGGTCGTGCCTGGCACGACCCGACACGGCACGACGGCCCACAAGTGGGCCGTGGGCCGTCGACATTCTAGGATTCCATTTCCGAGTACCGTGACCAAAATGAACTCCCGCTTCCATCATCTCTTCCAAATGGATGTTCCAATATCTTCTTGTCATTTCTCCCCACACTTTCTCTTTTTTTCATTAAATTAAAGAGATGAGGTATTCTGAAATAAAAAATTGTTCCAACGGAACCTTCTTTTCTACCGCTCTACCGCGAATTGGCCGTTGATATACAACCCCAATGAACACGAATTTTGAAAAGTGGCACGGCACGGCACGGGCACGATCGTCGGCATGCCGGCACGTTATTTTTATAATATATGTATATATCGATTTGTATAATATATATTTTTAAAAATAAAAATAATTAAAAAATCGCGGTGGCCCACGGCACGGCCCGCCAAGCACGTGGGCTGTGCCGTGCCGTGGACTAGGGTGTGCCAAAACTTGGCACGGCATGGCCCGACCCGCCACCAAGCCGGCACGGCACGAGCCCCACCCTACCACGGCCCGCGACGGCACGACACGATGCCCATCTTTACTTCGAACTTTGACTGGTAGCTAGAACACCACCAACTATTGATAGGGTGTTGTGACACGCATGTCATCAATTACCCTTTAATTATTAGAAATGCCTCTGTTTGAGTGCGCAAAATACTAATTAATGGCATGCGATGCACCCAAATCAATAGTTGGTGGTGTGTCAGCTACCACTCAAAGTTCGAGGTATTGGGTGCACCCAAACCATAATTTAGGATGTTGAAGTCAATTTTGCCTAAATTAAATACTTTCCTATTCTAATAATGTTGCAACAATAAGTTAATATAATAAATGAAAAAATATGTACTATTAAAAAGAAAGAAAAAACTCATGCGATGAAAAAAGAGATAAAATTAGACGATAAGATAACACTACATCTACAGTAGTTATTATATGTCTGATTAAGAAAAAAGTTAACCAAAATGACCAAAAAATACTTATAACAGTCCAACGCGCGACAAACAGTGATTGTAGTGTGAAACTGTGAATAGAGCACAAACAATTAAGCTTCCCACCCCCCCCCCCCCCCACCCCCCTCTCTTTTTTTGTTGGTACTCATCAAAGTATAATAACGAACAAGATTTGATGATGCAACTATAATAAATGCAATTAGGTTACACTAACGCATTGCCTCAACTCCATGTAACAAAATAGTCCTTGTAATGGCGGTTTATTTCTTATGAGCCTACCTCTTCCAGATTATGTTGAACTTAGTAATTTTACCTTTAATTTTCGAGATTATACCTTGTCACATCCAAAATCAAGTTTAGTAAAAGGTTGAAATATAATTTGTGTAATGTCTAATCCAAAATCATGTCAAGGTTTGTTTAATTATAGGAGTCAAGGTTTTTTAATTTACTTCATTTAATTAATTGTATTGTAGTTAGCTTTTCTTTCTTCTCCTTTACTTGTTCTAGTTGTTCATCAAACTTAGACTTGTAATAATGAATTAATAAACTAAAATATAACAATTATTAATTAGTCATCGAGTTAACTAATCAGATCTAGAGAATTAACCCAAACCTAAAAGTGTATGTGCTACTTAGGCTTATTGAGCTTTAATTAATTTTTTAATAAACTAGGAGTATTTTTTTTTAAATTTGTTTAATTATTTGTTTTGGTATTTTAGTTGTTGTACTCTGTTTATGATTTTTATTGATCTAGCTAATCGTCTGAAAATATGTACAAAGATTATTTTTTATATTCCGGTCCAAAGGTAATACGATTGTGCTAGCTTGTGGCACACTTGTGCAGATATATTTCATGTCTAATATGAGAGCTAGAAGCGATGCCTCTCACTTTCTCCATAATTTCAAGAGCATCATATTCAAATAAAGAGGTCTATATTTATGTTAGAATCTCAATCTCTATGTTATCTACAGTAATATCATATAAGCGCTTTTAAGAGTAACACATTATGCTTTTGTTCTCAATATAAAAAAAATTGAATAAATAATATTGTAATAATAATAATAAAATGTGAATATAATAAGAAAAAGAATCACGCAATATAAGTTGGTCAAGATTTGAATCCCGTGGGAAATATCTGAATAAATTAGAAAGACAAAAATAGCAGGTAAGGTGGTTATAAATTTATAATTCAACGCATCCCAGATTTATTCTTTTATTGGCAATTTACATTTAATATTTATTGTACTTTTTATATCATGACAGTCATATGATTTACAATTATTTAGTTCAGACAACATTACTGAATTGGGTAAAACAGGATCTAACTTTACTTAAAGAGGAAACTACTTGTAGTATAATATTATTAATATACGAAGTATCTTTTTATATATCTATGGTATAAATAAAAAAGGACACGCATCTTTATGAATTATGACTCCAAATAGCAAGCTCAAGTTCGTCATGTGATAGTTTTGTTAGTTGTAAATAAAAGTATGCTTTAAATAATTAGGCAGATTTTCATAATGGGTGTTAATTCTTTATAACAACAATTCTTTTTTATTTTGAGTTATGTCTCACATTATGAATTTTTCAATCTCTATATCTCACATTAGTACAAAGGAAAATAATTAGATGACTCGTAATGTTATGCTTAGCTTGTTTTTACATATTCTTTAGTTGGAAATTAAATTAGTGATATGTATTGATAGAAGTCTTTTTTTTTTTGAACGGGTATATCGATAGAGGTCTTAATACCTATCCGTGATAGAATGATAAGCGATACCAAACAAGCACATTTTTGTAGAAAAATGAAATATTTTGTTACCAAATTCTTTTGTACTAGAATATTTGATTTTGGTATAAAGGTGTGTTTATATGGTAATGTGCTATATTTATAAATCTATCACATTTAGGCATGGCTCCTCGCCTTACTCCATATGAATACGTGTATACATTCAATATTTGTTCAATTGAAAAATAATAATAATAAAAAAAACAGTACTTTGCATGTATTCCATAATTATTACAAGAAAACTAATGTTAGGTGAATCCAAATGATACGGTAAAATTCTTTATACTCTATTGCAATTAGTATATTGAAAAGGAGAAAAAGAATAGTAATAAAAATAAGAAAATAAATAAATCTTAAATACAAATTCACAATTATATTAAAATGGATTGAATAGGAAGCTAAATATTTTACTAATGCTTAATTTCATGGGCCATAGACACCGCGACAAAAGCAATAGAATAAGCCAAGCTTGATACGTGGCAAAATTAAGAATTGACACTTGTAAGTCTATGCCTATTATTTAATTTGCGCCAATTAGGAACAAGAAAGGCCAAAATAAGATTTGGATTTCCAGCAACCAAATCTGGGTCACTGTTTCTCTTCATTATTTTTATTTGTTATTAAACATTTACACACAAAATACCCTTAAAAATAATTATATATTTAAGGCCACCCCAAGTCTCAATCGCATAAAGTGCGTGGGCCTTACTTGTTTATAAATTATAATTCCTTGTTTTGTACAGCCATAATTCTTTAAGAACGTTTTTTATTTTTTTGGATGTCTATATGTTCAATATGAGTTATTTTTATGGTGTATAGTTTTAATATATTAACTTTCATAATCTATAAAACAATGATACATAGTATAAGAATAATACATACAAAAAACATACTCCATACGTGTTAAACTTAAAATTTATGAACAAGTCAAAATGAAACAAAAACTAAGAAATGGAAGAGTAATTTCCTCAAAAAAAAAAAAAAAAAAAAAAAAAAAAAAAAAGAAATTGAAGAGTAAGAAGCATCCACAGTAATTGAATTAATTACTTTTTTGCATCAATTGATTCATTGGTTTTAATTTTTTTTACCATAATGTGAGGTTGTGAGCCAAACGAGTATAAAGATTTTTTAATTAGATAGATTTTGATTAATAATTCAACCTAGAAACTTTTCATGAATTTTACCAATATAGAAACGAAGTAATTAGAAATATTGGCCGCAATACTTATACATTGACTAATGTTTTAATCAAACTTATACATTTATTTTCACAATTATATTTAGAAAATTATGCTTATTAGCAGTTGTATTGTCATCAATAAATATTGATTTGAAAAATCATTACCCTAAAACATCAAATGTATTGATTCTCTTACATAATGGATAAGAAATCTTGACAAGTCAATACTTGAGAAACTAGCCTACTTGTTTTCTTTCTTTCTTTTTTTTTTTTTTCCTTTTATGACGGAACTAGTCTACTTGTAAATCATAAACTTATTTATTTATTGCAAAGACTAAATTTACTACGTAGTAAGATACAAACTACTTGTAATATATTACCTAATGTAGATACACACAAGTGACACAAACATGATGAATGAGTTGCTCATAGAGAAATTTTTTATGGAATCAATCTCCCTTGAAGTTTGGATTAGAAAGTGTAAATATTTAATGAAATTTTGTATGTGTGCATTTGTTTTTTTTATTTTTATTTTTTTATGTAACATATGCTTCTTATTAGATTTGATTTCTTTTTGCTATTTGTTAAACTATATATGTTATCTTTTAGTTGCAAATGGTGGAGACGTATGCACAATGTTCATTGTGCATCATTGAACATCAAGATTAAAATCAAAGAACATGAATACTAGGGTCTGTTCTGATTCACTAAATTGAGCTGAACTGAATTGTTTATGAGAGAAGGAAGTTAGCAACTGAACTGAAATTAAACTGAAGAGAACAAGCTCTAACTCCAATAAAATAAGAGGTATAACTAAGATGATTTTAGACTTGATATCTTGTATATTCAACGTATGCACAATAAGTGCCTCCACCATTCAATTATCTATAGTTTCCCACTTTTTCCTTATGAGTGATTTTTTCAATAACGGAAATCTCTAAGTCCCATAAAATTTGATCTCTCTACACTACATGAATTCAATGAGAAAAACAATGTCACTACTCCACCATATCACTTCAACCTTGGTTTGTTTAATTGGTTCGCACCAAGAGTATAGTACACATAATAATTTGACCTCGATCCACACAACCTCGCGACATATAATAGTAGTGACATACCAAAATCCGGGGCATCCATACCCTTGGGTGTTTTTGGCTCTTGAGCACAATTGGGAGATCAATTTATTTATTTTTCCTACAAGTATAAAACTATAAACTATCAAAGGAGATAGTACAGTTGAGTCTGTTATCACTTGGCACGCGACAAAGAGGGGAGCGTGTGTTGTAACCCAAAATATCTAAGCACTGCACACTGTGGACCAAATACGTGTAACAAAAAAGGGATCAAAAGCACAGGTTAACCTTTTCTTGCTATTTTAAAAATATCATTTAAATGGCATTTACGACTGCCACGATATTATGCGTTACTGTTTACACATCGGTGTACTCCCCCTTTTGCTTTATAATCAATTAGCTAATCAAAATTATATGGAGTACGTAATATTATACTCTATCTGTTTCATAATAATCCCAATACATTGACCGACATATATGTTACTCCGTTATGTACAGTTTTGATCATAAATAATTATGATTAGTTGTTGTAAAGAATTATAAAAGCTCGATCTAATGAAATATAAGTAAAGACTAATCCAAAAATATAGTCAAAATAAACATATAAATAGTGCAAAAACCAAAGGTTCGATTATTACGAAATGAAGGGAGTAATTTTAGACCCGTTCTTTAACTATCGCTGTAAAATACTGTGTAAGGACACAAGGTCGAATTTGCATTGTTTTACTCGGTTGACTACATGTTCTTGTTATACTTAGACCAGATTAGATAGATATATTCTAGTTAAGAACTTTTATTTTCATTTTATTCAAATAATTATTACATCAAACCACACTTCAAAAACACCTTATTTTCAAGTGAAGAGAACAAATATTAATAATATAATTATTGCAATAATTAAAGAACGAATAGAGTACTTATTATTAAAATAAGTAAATAAATATATAAATCATATGATGTAAGTTATATTGTTGTCCTCTTTAGTCTATATATAACAGATAGATACCCACCACCACCTCTAAGCTAAGCACCTCACATTTGTCTCCTTTTTTTCCATACCCTTACTTATTTCTTCCTCCCAAAAACAAAAAACTCCCAATTTATATTATTCAAAAACAGATTTTAAATAAAAAAACAGAGGAGTGATCGTATGTGAAAGGGTACATGGTAAAGATGGAGCAAAATGGGAATATGATAGCGCCTTTCGTGATGAAAACATATCAGATGGTCAGCGATCCATCAACGGATCATCTTATCAGTTGGGGAAGAGCTAATAATAGTTTTATTGTTGTTGAACCTTTAGAATTTTCGCAACGAATTCTTCCTTCATTTTTCAAGCATAACAATTTCTCTAGCTTTGTTCGACAACTTAATACCTATGTAAGTTTTCCAATCTTATTATTTTTTTTTTTGAATTAGAGTGTAAAGTATAAATATGGGTTCAATTCTAATTTAACAAAATTTCATGTATTATTTTCAAATTATTTTTAGGGGAATTAAACAAATATTTGAGTTCTTTGTTTAAAAGGGTTACCTATACCACCAACTTTAATGTAAACTTTCACAAGGTAGATAAGAATATTTACTCCATTTGTTTTGGTTAATAAAGCGTACACTCCACGTATTATATTTTCACAAAACATACACTCTACGAGTAATTAGTAAGTAGGGTTTACTCCATCTGTCCGAAATTAGTTTTATATCCATAGTTTACATTGAAGTGCTTCGATTCTACAATTGGTTGGACGGAGAGAGTATATGTAAATTTTATTTTATGCTGGTATATAGAAAATTAAGGTTTAAGTTTGAGCTTGGATGACTTTTGCTTCTTTGAGTATATTAATTTTTTTTAATGAAATTCATGTGAAAAGAGGGATGGGCACTAAGGTTTAATCCATGTCGAAGCAAGAGGTCAAATGGGACCATTACCAATTTGTATAGGGTCCCTTTGTATTTATATATAGATATGTTGTTTATATTATCGATAAACGATATTAAAAATAAATTCGAGGTATATAAATACAAAATACCTCATAATAAAAATCACAGGAGTACAATTTTATATATATATATATATATATATATATATATATATATATAATTTTTTTCAAAAAAAAAAAAAAAAAAAAAAACTGAGTACAATTATATTAATATGAGTTATGTTTTTCTTTTGAATTTACACTAGACAAATACAGTAAGATATTTATCTATAGTTTGTCATTGTATGATTTGTATCGATATCTGACTTTTGTATATAGAAGTATAGAACGTTTTCATTATTTAAAAATCATTTTCGCGTTTGATGTAATATTTACTTTAGCAAGAACAGTTGGTGAGAGGTGACGATCCCACAAATGGTTGTACAATATTATTATCTATAACCTTTCAAGAAAAGATAATCACTTGTAAAAATAATAAAAATAACTAGTAGAGTAGTATCGTTTTTTTTAAAAGGTTGAGATTGTATGTTTTGTTCATATTTTGTACCCTTCTAATTGTAACAAATCACTACAAGTAAGAAATGTTAGCATACAAAGCATGAAAAATTGATATATAATACATTATTTTTTATGGGGCAAGTAAAATGAGACGAGATTGTAAAAGATTATTGAATACTTGTGTTGTGATGTGGGTTTCAGGGATTTAGAAAGGTAGACCCAGACAGGTGGGAATTTGCGAACGAGTGGTTCTTGCGAGGGCAAAAGCAGTTGCTAAGGAATATAGCACGCAAGAAGCATACCAACCGGCCCCATCCCCACCTTCAAGATGCTGATGATCACGAGTTATTAGTCGAAATCGAACGGCTTAGGGAGGAGCAAAAGACGTTAGATGATGAGCTTAAGGGGATGAATCGACGGTTAGAAGGGACCGAGAGACGTCCTCAACAAATGATGGCCTTCCTATGCAAAGTTGTTGAGGATCCCGAGATTTTGCCACGTGTCATGATGGAGCGAGATCTAGCTAAACATCTATGTAGTGGTGGTGGCGACGAAGGTGCTGCCAGCCCCGAGAAGCGGAGGCGACTCTTGATGATGTTATCCTCTACATCATCCTCCGGCATGGCCCACTCGTATAGTGAGGAGGATGAGGGTACGAATGGAGGGGCAATTTCGTCATCTCATATTAATTTCGACCCACACTCTCCCTCGTCACCCAATACATGTAATAGTCCTATGTATTCAAATAGGTTACAATATAGTAAAGGACAGTATAATTGTATTAGTGTTAGTTCTGAACCATTACCTTCGGATTTGGTTCCAAATTATGACTATTTTCAAAGGGATTTGGAGAATAGTATATATTTAGGCCATAATCCTAATTATATGCCCTTGAAGGAGGAAAATCCATCATATCCATTTTCACTTTTAGATGGGAGCTTTTAGGATTTTTGTGAATTGGTTCTATTGTACTAAATTTGGTTTCTCATATGACCCTTTTTAATTTTGTTTTCTCTTCTTTACGTTTTCTTTGTAAACAATAGAAAATTATTAGTGTGAACTTATGTACTATGTATAATACACGTGTAAGTTTGTTATTAGTCAAGTTTAACATCTATTTGATAAAGTAGGGTCATTAATTCATTATGTATAAGTTGAACATCATGTACTATCTCCATTACAGGTTATGTGCAATGATTAGACATTTTCCCTCTCTACTTTATGTCAAATCCTTGCACATAATCTGTAACGGAGGTAGTATATAGAATTAGTGTATATAGTGATTGACACTGATTTTATGTGTTCTTATATTTGATTGGTGAGATTGAATGTGGTTTGTGAGTTGTGACTTTGTGTGAAGACAAGGATGATTTGTTTGAGATAGGACCTTAAACCAATGGATGTCCTCGATCTATTCTAGTCATCAATTTTATATGAAGCTTTTTGTTTGAAGTGTAATTACTCTTGAAACCTCTATCTTATAAAGAAACAGATCAGATTTTATTTAATTTCTAAGTCAACATTAGTAGTTTGTTTTAATCTTTAAATCACTCTTAAACAATAGCTTGATTTCATGAAAAGCTGTTGAAAAATTAACTCAAACAGTAAAAAATGTGTATTCAATTCAACTCCAATAATTAAGCCAGTTCATTGACATGTGAATTTTGATGTATTGAATCTATTAAGAATTGAATGGAGTATTATATAGGCTCTTACTCAAGAGTTTAACCTACTCAACCAAGAGCAAAAATACATCTAAATTTGAAGGGGTGGGGGGGGGGGGATTCAAGAGCACGTTAATTGTTTGGCGTATGTGTATAATTATTCTCAAAACCCCCTCCAAAAAAAAATATTCAACTCAAGTACTCAGTTATAATTGTTTTGTCCGACACGTTTACATATCAGATTTATGTAATGTATTTTAAGTCTATAAAAATTGTTCTTGAAAAATGTATCTAAACGTTTTACATTTATATATATATATATATATATATATATATATATATATATATATATATATATATATATATATAAAAGAACATTTTACATATATAGGTACATGAAAATATATTGTCATCCTTACTAAGACCTAGTTTGATATAGTGTTGCAACGAGTGTTTTCATTTAACCAAAAAAAGAGCATTTGCCAAGGTAATGACTTAGGTAGCGTTTTCAAAACATAGAGTGTATTAAGATTTCAGATATAGTATATATATAGTGATTTACGTTTGTCAATCGTATAATTACTATAACAGTCGTATATGTCTTTTATTATTGTAGTTTAATGTTTCAACTACTATTTTTAATTTGCTGAAAAATAATAATACCAACATATACTTTGTGTATTCTATATTTCTATTCATTTGAAAACTTTTCTGATCTTACCTTATTTGAAATATGAAACCTTTATGTAAACTCGTTTTAATTTATTTATCTTAAAATAAAGTAAAAATAAAGTGAGCCAATATGAGCTAATACTTAATATTTACTCTTCCATTTTAAAACGTGGAGGAGTTCACCTCTTTAAGACTAGCATACTAAATAGGAAAATTTGTAAATATTAAGTCAACATTTTGGCCGTTCGCTTTTATTACGTCAACCTTTTGATTATTTCTGAACACATCAACTTTGTAGTAGCATTAATTTTTATTACGTTAAAATAAAAAATGACTTGCAAAAACAAGTTAATTGCTTGCATGGAGCTAAAAAAGGCTAATTTTTTCAATTTTTCCATTTTTTATCCTACTTTCTATTCCACCTTTTTCCATCCTTCTTCTTTGTTCTTCTTCCCCATATTTCCTCTTTCAATTCTTACTTCATCTTCTCCACTCTTCCTCTTCATTCCCAAGAACTTTAACTCTTCAATTGTTTAATTCTTGTATTTGTTGTGGCCAGTTAGAAATTTACAAGAACCATATATAGTCAAACTAGTTTGAAGGTAGAGAATTACTTTGATCACAAAACCTCTTTATATGTACAAATAGTGCTTGTATTTGATGTTAATCCCCTTATATCAATATGAATAGACAATCCACATACTTAAAATTGCTCCAAAGTGAATTAGTTGGCATTATTAAATGCTAACTTTTATTTTTTGGTTTAAAAATGTTAATTCATTTTTTTATTTCAAATTTTAGAAATTACTAAGGGCTTATCCGGTCACTGGTAAAAAAAACGTAATAAAAATTAAAAGGTTAACGTGTTTAGAAATAATCAAAAGGTTGACATAATAAAAGCAGATGACCAAAAAGTTGATTTAATACGTACAAATTTTCCTACTAAATATAGGTTACTTTGTATATTTTTATTGAAATGAGATATTACTTTGTATGGAGTGGAAAACTGGAAATTATGGATAAATTTATGGATGTAAAGTTGTAAGCATGTAATTATCGAACTTGTAAATGCGACTAGATTTCTTAGTAAAGTATGTGGACCTCTTAGGCCCCCCACCATACAATACAACAAGAGTGTCAATTTTAGGAAAATGACAAAATATTTTATAATTAAAATATAATTATAATAAATAAAATAACATTAGACTACAACCAATGGCAACGAGCCACCGGTCCACCACTGATCATATAGCATATTGTAAAAAGATTCTAAGAGTTTGTAATTGGTTACTTGCTAATTAACTTCCTCAAATACGACAAAGCTTTGAAATATTGCCGACCTAAGCATTTTTATTAGCATATTAAAACGATGTTTTGGATGTTAATTGATGATTAGTGTCAAATTTAGAAAATTAAGCCACATTAAATAATAGACAACTCATGTGTGTCTCTTCGTGAGGAATTTTAGGATACACTCCAATAATGTGGTTTGCTAAACATGAATACTTAACACTTAAGCTATTTCATTTCTAGTAAAAGTCTTTAAAAAGCTATCAATTTATAAATTACCAATTATGTTGACAAACCCTTTTTTCATTTACTTTACATTTCAAGAAAATTTAGCACGGACTACTAATTCTCTTAAATTTTTTTGATTTTTTTTTTAATTTTTTATTTTGCTTTTGTTTTTGTTAAAAAGTCAAAAGAACATGCGATGAAAATCGATTTCAAGATTTTTGGAAATGGACATTTTCTAACCAATTAGTTCTGTCAAGTTGATTAAGGATTATGAAGCATAAGTTACAAGGGTAGATGAAACAATATTTAATAAATTAAAGTACGAGCACAAGAAGAAGAAGCTAGTGTAATAAAACACAATACTCCCTCTTTGTAGTAAAAAAAGTGGTAATTAATCAGATAAATTAAGCTCCATTAGCTAAGATCTATATCCTCAATTGATAAAAACTACTCCCTCTTTTTATCAAATACACCCATTTTGATCCAGACAAAGTTTTATGCGGTTAATTTATTGTAACATTTTTACATTTTTATCCAATAAATGACAAATCTATAACTCATAGAGTTTAGTATTTGACGTCAATATCTTGATGCAAATTAACAAAAGACTAATCAATCTTTCCAATTATGCATCTTTCAACTATGACTATAAATGCCTAAATGGTAGGCCACGCACCCACGAAAACTCGTTGCAACTTTGCAAGCATGCGAGGGTTGCCATGTTTGTCTTCTACTTCAACAATCTAGTTTAGAAATCTCTGAGACTGAATAATGTTCAACTCAAATCTACTTTAGATGTTACAGCTGAAAATCTATAACCTACACGAGAAGTTTGCACAAGGAAACTAGCTAATGGAGCATTCTAACACTTTAAGTTAAGACACACGTCTATTAAGTAAACTCTTTCGGTACCTTCATACTCTGTTTTAACGATAGAATCAAAATACTATTATTACTTCACGATGTTCTGTTGTTATTTTCGAGACACTATTATTTGTAAATTTAAATTTAATGAAGTAATACTTGTAATAAGTTTTATATATAATGGGTATAGTTCATTTTTCTTGAAAATTGTGCTATTTCTTAAATATCAAATGTTTTCCTGGAGGACGTGCAATAATTGTTCACAGGTTGGTATATAATCAAGTAGAAAGTATAACAAAATTTAACATAATAAACATGAATATATGAAGAGATTGAAAAGAAAAGATGAGAGATAGTTTAATTAATGAATAGATAGGTCATGAAGAAGATGATCAAATTCATATATGGAGCATGTTGTGGCACACTCAAGTGTGGAAAGAGGGCCACTAACTTTATTGTCTATAATTTATTTTCACCTGAAGATGAAAAGGAAAATTAATTTGCATTGTGGTTTTCCTTGAAAATATATGTTTTTTTAGAAATCATTTTTCATTAAAAGTGATATGAGTTATGTCCAATCAAATAAAGCCTGAACTAAACTTTTAATGATAATACTTGAATTTATTGGTAATGTATTTAGGCATGTATGAGAAGAAGGTGAGTGCTATCAAGTATCAATATATAGAGCCATGTTGTCAGTTTTCTTAATAACCATGATTTCAATAACTTATGTTTTAGACTCTAGATATGATTATACTTTCTCTGTTTTTTTTAGTTGCAAAACTTCTCTTTTCACGCTTGCTAGTTGTTTTTGCAATAAAATTCCGAAATTTGAGTTGTGGGAGAGCAAGCTCCTCTAGTCAAACCGAGTCTTGCAAAACAAAGAAAATCAATTACCTCAGGGGGTGTTCCCGAGAAAGCCCCTACAATGGTTAAGTCAGCCAACAATGTTTATGTGAGAGGATTAACTGCCTTGATTAGGGATTCTGTTCATTCTGGGCTGTATTAGGTATTGTTGGGCCATATTAGGGTTACTCGGGATGCTTGGAATATTCCTGTTCTAGGGCTTAAGTGAGGGTATTTTGGTAATTTCCGTATTTATTGAATGTAGGCCCATAGGAAGTCCAAACACTGTTTGTTAATATCTTTAATTACCAATATGTAAATTATAAACATTTGATATTAAAATAGTATAAATCGAAATAAATCTAACATGACCCCACATGACTATAGCTTTGCTTAAGTTATCGTCAAAGCCCGTCAATGTGAAAAAAATGAATAATGTAAAAGCCAAATTGACCTCACATGACTATATCTTTGCTTTAGTTATATGACTTTTTTTTACAAAAAAAAACTACAGTGATACCGAACGGACCTTGATGATGAAAACTCTATGTTAATTCGAATTCTAAAGTTTAGAGCAGGCTTATAAAATTAGAATTGACCATGCTAAACCTTGATATTCTTAAGTAAGGCCCATTTAGTATATTTAATATTCTTATATCCAGACAATCTGAAATCCTAAAGCAAGGCCCAATTAGTACTATTCACTGTATTTGGGCCTTCTATCATGGCTTTTTAAATCCTAAAAAGCAGCTAAATAGTCCAATAGATTTTAAGGTGGCCTGATCTAAAATGACTGCGAAACTAAGATTGGATGCTTCAATTTATTGATCCTAACATTCTTAGTTGCAAAATTCAATGCGTTGACTCATACATCGTAGGATCATACAACTTAGCACTAAGCCACCAAAGCCTTAGGATTAATAAGAACCATATAGTGTTTTCATTCCAATTTTAACCCATAAAACATAGAATATTAAGCACAACAAAAACAAAAAACCATTACAATGTAAGAAATGCAAAAGGTTATATGCCTCTCAAAAAAGGATTTCTTGTTGAAAAAAAAAAAAAAAAAAACTAATCATCTTATAATATATTTAAAATTTGAGGACATTGAGGGTCAATGGAAATGAACGTATGATAGATCATAAATTTAAATTGTCATTACGATCAGTCAGTCATCTTATTTAAAATCTAAGATATTATATAAAGGCGAAATTTGGCCTCAACAGCATGAACTTTTAACAAGGTGTAAGCAGCTGGATAAACTTTGACTAGTAGCTATAACAATACAAACTTCTTTATTAGGTGCACAAAATATCATAAATGAAACTTGATACCAAAAATTTTGCCGAAGACATGGTATCTAATATTTTATTATTATAAGAAATCGTCTGGTATTGCGTGCCTCAAATTTTATGTAGGAAAAAAAATTATCAAACAAGGTTTTAGAGGTCAATTCAGTCAGATTTGAGATCAAATTTAACAAATAATTACAAAAAAATCGATCTGTGTGCTATAAAAATATCTCGGGAAAGGTCATAGGTCAATTTGGACCTTGAAGGATAAAAATGATATCAAAATTTGCAAAAAGTTGATAAAATATCAATATTCGATAAAATTTCCGATCCTCAATTCCTTTCATTTATGGTATTTTGCGCACTCGATGAAGAAGTTGGGGCTGTTACGGCTACTAGTCAAAGTTCATAATGTTATATGCATGTTATTAAAAGTTCGTGTTATTAAGGCTAATTTTGCCCATTATAAATAAAAGGTGATAACAATAAATTAAAAAAATGCTTGTCATAAAGGGAAAAATCTACACAAAAGGAGACTTTTATAGGGAAGAACCCACTAACATTCAAAAGTGATTTTGCTTTCAACATTTATTAGAGTACACATTTGAGGTTATGAGTACAAAACATATAAACAATGTCAATACGACAATACCCTTTAGTTGTATGAACTACGTACAAAGGTGGTGTAGATTCACTGGTGGATGTGAAAGTTTAGTGAAATAGTGTTTTAATTAACTAGTACTCCAAACACCTAAAAAAAAAACTAATACTCAGTAAAAAGTTGATCTATAAACCCAAATTTATTGCATGAGTTTCTATAATGCTATAAAATGATGAGGTTTTCATTTCAAGTTAAAAGTATATATCACCTAGCCCTAAAATTCTTCTTGCTAAAAGCCTAAAACTATTAACTTCCGTGGAATCTTTGTCGTATAGAATCTTTGACCTTTATACTCCGTATTAGTAAGTGGTAAGTAAGAAAAACCTTGCCAAGTGCATTTAAATTGATTCCTGGAGCAAAAAACATTTGTTGAAAGTATAGAAAGAAGCTTATATACATGAAATGTTCCTTTCATCAAGTACCTAAAAATCACATTTTTCCTAGAAAGTTGAAAGCTCATAATTACTAGAACTGTTAGATTCTTGGAATCTTCTCATAATTTATATATTGGGCTGTCTTAAGTCCTTAATATATTCCCAAAGAAGTGGATATAGTCGGCGTTTAAAGATTACGAGCCTAAGATTGAATGTTCTTGACCAGCTAAAAAAAAAATAGAAAAATCTTCAAAAATGAGGATGCCCCAATATATCTAACCGTTAAACAAATGATGTTGATTAGGAAGCGAAGGTTGTTATGTCGTGGAAGCACCTTGATGCATAATTTTGTCGACTCTTGTAATATTTTACAGAGGCGAAGGCTATTATAATATACGAAATCAGACCTACTCTGGAAATTTTGAGACTTGATGTCGAAAACTAACGAGATCATAGGGGACGCATTTTCGGGTCATACATACAATGTTGTTTGAAACCATATAGATATGTCTATATGACCATTAGTTGATCATATAAAAGCTCACGGTGACCTTGAGTCATTGAAAAGAGGGTATGCTACGTAGACAACTAAATTAACAGTCTAAATGCATAGTGGACAGTTTTAACTACTCTTAAAGTTATAAGGTCCATGGGAAGCACCTCGACCAAATTTCTTTCTAGGTCTAAAAAAGTCAAAAATTGTTTAAATCAAAGGCTATAATCCACTCTTTCATCCCAATTTTGGAGGTTTTCGATCAGGATCTAGTGTCGAAATTTTTCAAGATGGTAGGAGATGCATCCCGAAGTCATATAATATTGTTTGAAACCATATATGATCACTAGCCAGTCACGTAAATATCCTTTAGTGGTTTTGATTTTATTGTAGGAGCTAAGTCTTGTACATAAATGTCTAAAATTTTGAATTAGAGGCAAACTAGATGGTTTCAACCACCCAAATGACCTAAAATGTTTTTCATGTTTCTACTTTTAAGTAGTATGTAAAAACTATTATACCTTAATTTTTTTTATTAACTTTATTCATTGTATTTCCTAAATTACCCTTGAATTTTCCACGGCCTTCAATTTAGGAATTTTTTGACTTATTTTCGCCCGGAAATAAAAATATTCGAAATATTTATCATGGTCCATAATACCCTGCAAGCGTCCAATTTGGTGAGTGTAACTATCCAATTTGCCTTTAAACGACCAATTTATCGGTTTACAACTTGCAACGATTTCATTAACTCAAGCCTACCATGAACATTTATGACAACAAATAAGGATAATACATGGTACCAAACGACATTATATGATCCCGAGATGTATCCTCTAAAATCTCAAGGCTTTCCGATATCGGGCCTTGAAACCTCTAAAATTTCAAAAAAAAGCGTGGATATTAATTAGCCTTTATTTTTGGAATTTTTAGAATTTTTTCGCCCGAAAATAATAATTGCCTAAATGTTTACCATGGTCCCTAATATCCTTTGGAGTCCAATTGGGTGGGTGAAACCATCCAATTTGCCTTTAAACGGCCAATTTACCGGTTTATAACTAGCAACGATTTCATTAAATCATGCATACCACGAACATTTATGACAATATATAATGATCATTTATGGTTCCAAACGTCATTATATGACCCTGAGATGTATTCCCTTAAATCTCAAGATTTTTCAACCCCGTGCCTCGAAACCTCCAAAATTTCTCAAAAAGCGTGGATAAAAGCCTTCAATTTTTGAATTTTTTGACTTTTATTTGGCCTGTAAATAAAAATTCCCGAAATTTTTACCATGGTCCCTAATACCCTCCGGGAGTCCAATTGGATGGGTAATATTATCCAATTTGCTTTTAAATGACCAATTTACCAGTTTACAACTTGCACAAATTTCATTAAATCACGCCTACCATGAATATTTATGACAACATATATGAAAGGAATAGTGTCCTTCGAACAAGTGTATTATTCTGATAGCAGGTTCAGAATTATTAGAAAGCTAATATATTCAGTAAGGTCAAGTGATCGGAATGCCTGGGTGGAGGCCGCTTCCGATCAGTAATATTAATATAATTAATATTACAGCTTAATCTTGGCTGAACCCTTCGCGTCACACCCAAGCAAATATATGCAAACCAACTCGACAAATTAATTCGGAAGAAATTAATTCGTCGCCCGAGTGTTAAATAATTAGACATCGGTAATTCGAGCTTAGAGCGTCGAAACCGATCGTCGGAAGTCGAGTCTAAATAATAAAAGACGAGACGCGCAAAATAATAATAAATCAACAATATTCCCGAACATACCCCTAGCATCGGAATGCCCCGAGCATCCGAATGCTAGGGGCAAGACGAGTCGGCGCACCGTGTTGGCAGCCACGACCAGCCGCGGCTAGGCACAGCAGCAGCCGCAGCCGCACCACGCCACAGCAGCAGCAGGTGCGGGCTGGGCTCGGGCCATAGGGCCGTGAATAAGGGGAAGGTTTGAATATGGGAGTAAGTGGGATTACCATGTGGCACATGGTGAGGGAGAGAGTGGGGAGCAAGTTTGGTCCCCATCTCCAAGTGGTCCTCACCTACTCTCTCATGTATGCTTGACACTTGTTGATTTATTACTAGTTTGCTTAATAATTTTATTTTAGCTTTAAAATAAAATGAGAAAATCTCATTGTCCCACATTGATGGGAAAGATTTTCATACTCCATCATTCCCTATAAATACCCAACTTTGGGCATTGGAAATGATGCTTGAGTGGGAGTTAAAAAGAGCATTCCATAATATTGGAAAAACTCTTAAACTCATATAACACTCGGGTTTTGGTCGGACCTCGATAACCCCCAGGTAGTAGACCTTAAAGTTGTGTTCGCCTTTTTCTGGGTGGATACCGTTGGAGGCGCGGCGCTTGACGTGCTCGTAGCTTTCAAGTAAGAGCCCCGGTTTTTGGGCGAAGCTCGCTTCGAGGGTAAGATTCGTTATCTTTTCTTAGTGATTATTTATTTATGCTTTATGATTTTAATTGTTGCGAGTGGTTCCTTGGGTCGGGGTTTGTTTCCGCTGTGAGTCGGACTCACCAAACCCCAACAGCGGTATCGGAGCCCCGCTCATTTATTTTTATAATCATATTTTTCAAGGTTTATTTTGGCTTAATTTTCTGGTTTAAGTTGCTAATTAGATTAGTAGCTCGGTTTTATTTATTTTAATCCTGTTTTTAATGTCGATTTTGGCCCAGAACCTAGATTTTCGCCCAAGACTAGTAAATTTTGGGTGGAAAACGTGTTCTGGAAAGGTTTTTACCCGCAGAGGGGACTGTGATTTTAGCCAAATTCTGACCAGAAATGCCTTTTTCGAGGGGTTTTTCGTTTTTGACGAAAAATTTTAAGTCTTTTCTAACCTTGAAATTAATGGCATAAATTATTTATTATATGGTTGATTATTTGCATTATTTTCTGCAATTTTATGTCCCCTTAAAGCACACTTACTTGGTAGTATTTGATGCTTAAAGGTTGATTCATTTTCACATAATTGCAAACTAATTGCTTTTTAGTGTGAAAGTTTTAATTTTGAGGCTTTCATAAGTGTTAAAGATTCAATCTTTATTTGTGATAAGTGATTGAAACTTTAAAAACCACTAAATTCCATGTTATTTTGTGTTAAACTTTGATGTTTTAATCATTTTGAGTTGATTGGAAACATAAAGTTTCGATTTTTGTGATAGAAATTTGGTTATCTTCATGTTGGAAGATATAATTTTCAAGGATTCACAAAATTTAGATGTTGGAATTTTCATTTGAACATTAAAGTTCATATTTTTCCAACTTCCCTTTACTTTGTCAAATTCTCAAGTTTAATTTAAATTGATTAAATTGAAAGTGAGAAATTGCCTCAATTTTATGTTGCACCAAGCTAAACCAATTTAATTAAGAATGGTTCTTAGAATTATTTTGGTTATTTGCACTTTGAAAATTTTATTAAGTTAGACTTGTTTAAAATTTTATTTTTCTCTCTAAATTAGTTCTAAAATTAATTATTGTTGTCTCGCGAAAAGGGATCAAATCCCGAGGTCGTGGCACGCAAAACGAGGCATTGCATCACCTTGGCGAGCCGGGCTGCATAGCAGCCCGTATGTGGCTGCCAAGGTGGCAGCACCGCCTTACTTGCGACCACACGCGCGGCAGCAACCACGCGCGGCAGCAGCACACGCGCGGCAGCAGGTGCGGGCTGCAGCAGCCACGCGCGGCTGTGCCATGGCAGCAGCTCGCGGCCGTGTGCCGTGGGCCGTGTGTTCGTGGTCTTGGCATGTGTGTATGCTTGGTGCGGTGAGGTGGCTAGCCATAGTAGGCTTGATGTTGCTTATTTTGCCGTTTTACTTATTTTAATTAACTTTGTTTATTTTAATTAAAATTTTGGGAGGCTAGGCCTCGGTTTTGAGCGGCATTAGCAAAATTTCATTTTGACAAGTTTGGGTGCTACCGACTTAATTAATTAGATTAATTAAGGAAATGCGGAATTTAGTGGGAGCTTCAATTTTTAATGACGTAATTTATATAATCGGTTAAACAACTTTGACTAGTTTTAATTAGGCTTGTTAATCGGATTAACCACCTAGATTAGTTACTAGAGCGCGCGTTGTTTAAATGCATTTTACTTTGTTTTAATTTGTAAATTGCATGGGCCATTCACAAATAGTGAATGGATGAATGGAATATATGTATATATTCTCTCTCACAGGTTTTATGGCAACTAGTGGGACCCGACTAGGATAGAAAATACGGACTACGTGCCGTTATGTATTTTTGTAAATCTAAATACGGTCTATGCACCGTTAAGTATTTTTGTACTTTAATATTTAGATCTTTCCTAGTTGTAGACACTAGTTTTTGCATAGTTTGGTTAAGTCTTGAAGACGGCGTATCTTGGAAGACAAAGCCTCGAATTGCAAATGAAGACCTTTTGAAAATATGAAGATCTCAAGGGGTCATGCTAGTTGCCAATATGCATCTGTAATTTCGCTTTATATTTTATGCTTATATATATGTGTGAATTATTCGTTAGATGCATGTTTAGGTTTTCTTGATGTTGCGATGATTAGTTAAGTTTACTTAAATCAACCAACATAGAAATCCTAAGTCCCTATTAATATTGAGTCAAACTTGCCTTTCCAAACAACACTTATTAACCGAACGAGAGTGATGGTAGGCTACGCCAAAGTGAGGTGCCATCACTTCTCCAAGGGGCATAAGGCACACCGGGTGTGCACGTTGGTTTTGGTTTAAACTCATAGGTATGGGTGAGGAGTCCTCACATATCGTGGCAAAAGAGATACATCGTCAAAGATGCATTAGATGCGACGATTATCTAACCAAGAGTGGCTTAGAGCCATTAGCAAGGCAATGCTTACCCAAGAAGATTGAGTGTTTAAGACAAGCCAAAGCATGCTTAACCAGTCTTTGTTTCTTCGGATCTTGGAATCGCCTTATTTTCACAAAATAGGGACAAATTTTACGTGTGAATAAGACGTTAAATAAGTATTGAAAATTTGCATGAATAAAATTCAATCTTATTTTGAATGGTTTTTCATTAAAATTCTTTCAATTGTAGAATCATGTCTTCAACCCCAAACAATCAGTTTTCATTACGCTCAATTCTCGACAAAGAGAAGTTGAGTGGTACCAATTTCCTTGATTGGCAAAGGAATTTGCGCATCATTCTTATGCAAGAACAGAAAGAGTATGTCCTTGATGAGGAAATGCCTGACGCTCCAAATGAGGAGGTAACTCAAGCGGCCCTTAACCGATGGCAAGTAGCCGATCGGGATGTCAAGTGCGTAATGCTAGCCACTATGTCTCCTGAACTTCAGAAAACCTTCTTCGAGAAGGAATCGGCCTATGAGATCATTTCTGAGTTACAGAATATGTTTCAAGAGCAGGCTCGAACTGAAAGGTTTGAAACCCACATGAAGATCCTTGAGACTAAGCTCAAGAAAGGAGAGCCAGTCAGCCCACATGTGCTCAAAATGATTGGATTATTTGAGAACATGGGAAGGCTTGATGCGGGGTATTCAACTGAAATGGCTATTGACATCATTCTCCATTCCCTTCACAAAGGCTATGACCAGTTCAAGATGAACTACAACATGCATAGCATGGAGAAAACCCTCACCGAGCTTCATGGGATGTTGAAGCAAGCTGAGCAGACGCTCAAGGATGAGGGAAAGCATGATATTCTCATGATCAAGAAGGGTAAGCCGTTCAAAGGGGCAGGCAAAAGGAAGAAGGGCTTCAAGGGGAAAGGGAAGAAGAACTTTCCGCCTAAGTCGAAAGCTACCAAAGACAACACGGAGAAAAAGGTAGCATCTTCTAAGTCTGATTCCGAATGCTTCTATTGCAAGAAGAAGGGACATTGGAAAAGAGACTGCCTCAAATTCAAGGAAGATAAGAAGAACGGAACCGTTGCTTCTACATTAGGTATTTACGTTATAGACTTTAACTTCACTAGCTCGGCTTCATGGGTATTAGATACCGGATGTGGCTCACACCTTTGTTCCAATTCTCAGGGACTAAGGAACACTAGGAAGCTAGCGAAGGGAGAGATCGAGCTCCGGGTAGGAAATGGAGCAAGGATTGGTGCTATTTCCATAGGATCTCTTAGTTTGTCTTTGCCCACGGGGCTAGTTTTGGAACTTGACAATGTTTATTGTGTTCCCAACATTACCAAAAACATCATTTCAATTTCGGCGTTGGACGCCAAAGGTTTTGAATTTCGAGTTAAAGACCAATCATGTTCATTTTATCTCGATAATGTTTTATATGGTACGACACATTCAGAAAATGGTCTTTATGTGTTATCACTAGACAAGGAAATTTATAAAGTTAATAATCCTGCAAAGAAAGCTAAGACTACACAGTCTAGTCAAACTTACTTGTGGCATTGTCGCCTTGGCCACATTAACATCAAACGCATCAAGAAACTTCTACAAGAAGGCATTCTTGACTCATTTGATTTAGAATCCTTTGAGAATTGCGAAGGATGTTTATTAGGCAAGATGATAAAGCAACCATTCTCCAAGTTAGGAGAAAGGGCCAGTGACTTATTGGGACTAATACACACCGATGTATGTGGACCAATGAGTACACCCGCAAGGAGTGGTTATCGGTATTTCATAACCTTCACGGACGACTTTAGTAGATATGGTTATATCTATCTAATGTCGCACAAATCTGAATCGTTTGATAAATTCAAAGAATTTCAGAAAGAAGTTGAAAACCAACTCGGCAAGAAAATCAAAGCGCTTCGATCAGATCGAGGTGGCGAATATTTGAGCCAAGAGTTCGATGACCATCTGAAAGAACATGGAATACTTTCAGAGTTGACACCTCCGGGAACTCCTCAATGGAATGGAGTATCTGAAAGGAGGAATCGAACCCTGTTAGACATGGTCCGATCTACTATGGGTCTTAGTGAACTTCTAATCTCTTTCTGGGGACTTGCACTTTTAACTGCGGCACTCACTCTAAATTGTGCTCCGTCAAAAGCAGTGGAAAAGACTCCATATGAATTATGGACAAGCAAACCGCCAAGGTTGTCTTTTCTCAAGATTTGGGGATGCGAAGCTTATGTCAAGAAACTCATTTCTGATAAACTTCATCCGAAATCTGACAAGGTTTACTTTGTGGGTTACCCAAAAGAAACTAAAGGGTATTACTTCTACAACAAATCCGAGAACAAAGTGTTTGTTGCTCGTGATGGTGTCTTCTTGGAGAAGGAGCATCTCTCCAAAATGACAAGTGGGAGGAAAATCGAACTCGACAAAGTTCGAGAAGACGAGCAACAAGGACAAGTTGACAATCAAAGTGCTTACCAAGCATCTGTTGACATTGGTCAAAGTCAAAATATGCAAAGTCAACCCGACAATGCAAATTCTCAGTCCATTACCCTACGTAGGTCGACTAGGCCAAGATCTCAACCTGACAGATATCTCGGTGTTGTATAAACCGAAGATCTGGACATCCTAGTAGTGGATGGAGATGAGCCGGCAACCTACAAGCAAGCTATGACGAGCCCCGACTCTACAAAATGGCAAGAGGCCATGAAATACGAAATGGACTCCATGTTTGAAAATCAAGTATGGGACTTGGTTGATTTACCCGCAGGTTATACACCTATCGGATGTAAATGGATTTTCAAGATGATAACCGACAAAGATGGAAATGTATTTATTTACAAAGCAAGGATGGTAGCAAAAGGTTACAGGCAAATTCACGGCGTTGATTATGATGAAACCTTTTCTCCAGTTTCTATGCTTAAGTCCGTTCGAATTCTTCTAGCGATTGCTGCATATTACAATTATGAAGTATGACAGATGGACGTCAAAACCGCCTTCCTCAACGGGATTTTGGAAGAAACTGTGTATATGACACAGCTTGAAGGTTTTGTCGACCAGAATAATCCTAAGAAGGTATGCAAACTTAAGAAGTCCATTTATGGATTAAAGCAAGCAAGCAGAAGTTGGAATCTGCGATTTGATGAAGCCATCAGTGAGTTTGGTTTTATCAAGAATCCAGATGAGTCTTGTGTTTACAAGAAGGTTAGTGGGAGTGACATCGCCTTCCTAGTCTTATATGTCGATGACATTTTGCTCATTGGAAATAGCATTCCATTGCTAGAGTCTGTAAAGACTTGGCTCGGGAAATGTTTTTCAATGAAAGACTTGGGAGAGGCTCAGTACATATTAGGCATCAAGATCTATAGGGATAGATCAAAAAGGATGATTGGAATGAGTCAGAGTACTTACATCGATAAGGTACTGGCTCGATTCCAAATGGAAGGAGCCAAGAGAGGGCACCTACCCATGTCACATGGCATAACCTTAAGCAAGAAGCAGTGTCCAAAGACACCTGATGAGCGAGAAAAGATGAGTCGAATTCCATATGCTTTGCTTATTGGATCGATCATGTATGCCATGATATGTACTAGGCCTGATGTATCGTATGCCTTAAGTGCTACGAGCCAATACCAATCAGATCCAGGAGAGGCGCATTGGACTGCGGCCAAGAATATTCTAAAGTACCTGAAAAGGAACAAGGATAAATTCCTGGTTTATGGTGGTAAAGATGAATTGGTTGTTGAGGGATATACCGACGCAAGCTTCCAGACAGACAGAGACGACTTTAAGTCACAATCAGGATACATATTCTGTCTCAATGGAGGAGCGCTTAGTTGGAAGTGTGCAAAGCAAAGCACAACCGCTGATTCTTCAACTGAAGCCGAGTACTTGGCAGCATGTGAGGCAGCCAAAAAGGCAGTTTGGATTCGCAAGTTCATTGATGAACTTGGTGTTGTACCCTCCATCAAGGGTCCAATAGACCTCTATTGTGACAACAATGGAGCTATTGCTCAGGCTAGAGAGCCACGAAAACATCAGAAGGTCAAACATGTCTAGAGGCGATTTCACATGATCCGAGAATGGAAGTCAGAAGGTGAAATCAGAATTTGCAAAGTTGGAACGGATGACAATGTAGCCGATCCACTTACTAAACCTTTGCCTCAAGTGAAGCACAACAAACACGTTCAGGCAATGGGAATCAAGCATGTCATGAACTGGCTTTGAATTCCATTTTATAGTGTTTTAATCAAATTTTGAACAATGTTGATGTAAAGCACTATGATGAACCATTCAGTTTTGGAGTAATTAAAATTTTTCATGCAATTTAAATCACTCCGTCTCTATTTTAATTGTGGTTTAGAATTAAATAATGAGTCCATTCGATTTTAATAAATATTCAAAATAGGGTATCAAGTCAATGGCTTGGATAAAGAAACACCTATTAAGTGAACATTGAATATTTTAATCGAAAATTATCTCTAATCAAGGTCATATTTTGTGGACGATTGATGACCATCAGAGATTAGTGTGTAGTATGATTTATAGCACCGTTTCTTGTGTTATGAGGATATAAATCATTTGCACAGGTATTGGTTTAGAACCATACTGGATCGATCTATAAGGATACTTTAAGAGATTTAAAAATCGTCATAAGTATTTTCTCATTATTACTATCAGAACTCTTTTCCTTTGACCATGAGTAGTGGAAGATCTCTTGTTTGAGTACTGGTCCGCTTTGGTATCCGCCAAACGTCCGCCGTAACTGGGGATTATAAAGACAGATATTGGGCGGGTGAGTCCTCTTAGTAAGAGAAGCTACATTACAAGACTGGAAATGTCCCCCTACTAACAATAGGGAACATGTCTTGTTGTTTACAAGGCCTCTCGAAGAGCGAGACTGTGAAAAATGCATGGCCGTGCTCAGATGGATTTTAGAAATCATCTGCTTATTGACAGTCAAACTCGGATTTCGAGAAACACTTCTGGACGTAACAGAGATGACTAGAAATCTTACTCTGTAGTTCATGAAGAGACATAGGATAAGGGCTATACACTAAATGCACACTTGTCCGGAAGGACAAGTGGGAGATTGAAAGGAATAGTGTCCTTCGAACAAGTGTATTATTCTGATAGCGGGTTCAGAATTATTAGAAAGCTAATATATTCAGTAAGGTCAAGTGATCGGGCCAGGTGCGGGCTGGACTCGGGCCGGACTCGGGCTTGGCTCGTGGCTTGGATCGGGCCATAGGGCCGTGAATAAGGGGAAGGTTTGAATATGGGAGTAAGTGGGATTACCATGTGGCACATGGTGAGGGAGAGAGTGGGGAGCAATTTTGGTCCCCATCTCCAAGTGGTCCTCACCTACTCTCTCATGTATGCTTGACACTTGTTGATTTATTACTAGTTTGCTTAATAATTTTATTTTAGCTTTAAAATAAAATGAGAAAATCTCATTGTCCCACATTGATGGGAGAGATTTTCATACTCCATCATTCCCTATAAATACCCAACTTTGGGCATTGGAAATGATGCTTGAGTGGGAGTTAAAAAGAGCATTCCATAATATAGGAAAAACTCTTAAACTCATATAACACTCGGGTTTTGGTCGGACCTCGCTAACCCCCAGGTAGTAGACCTTAAAGTTGTGTTCGCCTTTTTCTGGGTGGATACCGTTGGAGGCGCGGCGCTTGACGTGCTCGTAGCTTTCAAGTAAGAGCCCCGGTTTTTGGGCGAAGCTCGCTTCGAGGGTAAGATTCTTTATCTTTTCTTAGTGATTATTTATTTATGCTTTATGATTTTAATTATTGCGAGTGGTTCCTTGGGTCGGGATTTGTTTCCGCGGTGAGTCGGACTCACCAAACCCCAACAATATAATGATCACATATGATTCCAAACGGCATTATATGACCCCTAGAAGTATCCCATAGAATTTCAAGACTTTTCGACACTGGGCTCTGAAACCTCAAATTTCTCAAAAAGCGTGGATATTAGCCTTCAATTTTGTAATTTTTGATTTTTTTTTCGCCCGGAAATAAAAATTGCCAAAATGTTTACCATGATCCCTAATACCGTCCGGGAGTCCCATTGGGTGGATGGAACCATCCAATTTTCCTGTAAACGACCAATTTACCAGTTTACAACTTGCACCGATTTCATAAACTCAAGCCTATCGCGAACATTTATGACAACAAATAATGAACATATATGGTTCCAAACGGCATTATATGACCCCGAGATGTATCCCCTATAATTTCAAGACTTATTCGACACCAGGCCCCGAAACTTAAAAATTTCTCAAAAACCGAGGATATTAGTCTTCGATTTTGGAATTTTTTGACTTTTTTACCCTCGAAAATAAAATTTGCCGAAATGTTTACTATGTACCCTCCGGGGGTCCAATTGGGTTGGTGGAAACATCCAATTTTCCTTAAAACGGCCAATTTACTTGTTTACAACTTGCACGGATTTCATTAACTCAAGCATACTACGAACATTTATGACAACATATACTGATCATTTATGGTTCCAAACGTCATTATATGACCCCGAGATGTAATCCCTGAAATCTCAAAGTTTTTCAACACCGTGCCTCGACACCTCCAAAATTTCTCAAAAAGCGTGGATAAAAGCCTTCAATTTCTTCAATTTTTGAATTATTTTACCTTTTTTTTGGCCCGGAAATAAAAATTCCCGAAATTTTTACCATGGTCCCTAATAACCACCGGGAGTCCAATTGGATGGGTAATATTATCCAATTTGCCTTTAAACGACCAATTTACCTGTTTACAACTTGCACCGATCTCATTAATTCAAGCCTACCGCGAACATTTATTTCAACAAATAATGATCACATATGGTTCCAAACGGCATTATATGACCCCTAGAAGTATCTCATAGAATTTCAAGACTTTTTGACACCGGGCCCTGAAACCTCCAAAATTTCTCAAAAAACGTGGATATTATTAGCCTTCAATTTTGTAATTTTTGACTTTTTTCGCCTGGAAATAAAAATTGCCAAAATTTTTACCATGATCCCTAATACCGTCCGGGAGTCCCATCCAATCTGCCTGAAAACGACCAATTTACGTACCGGTTACCAACTTGCACCGATTTCATAAATTCAAGCCTACCGCGAACATTAATGACAACAAATAATGATCATATATGGTTCCAAACGGCATTATATGACCCCGAGATGTATCCCCTAGAATTTCAATACTTTTTCGACACCGGGCCCTGAAACTTAATTTCTGAAAAAACATGGATATTAGTCTTCGATTTTGGAATTTTTAGACTTTTTTACGCTCAAAAATAAAATTTGCCGAAATTTTTACCATGGTCCTTAATACCCTCCGGGAGTCCAATTGGGTTGGTGGAAACATACAATTTTCCCTTAAACGGCCAATTTACTTGTTTACAACTTACACGGGTTTCATTAACTCAAGCATACTACGAACATTTATGACAACATATAATGATCATTTATGGTTCCAAACGTCATTATATGACCCCGAGATGTATTCCCTGAAATCCCAAGGGTTTTCAACACTATGCCTCGAAACCTCCAAAACTTCTTAAAAAGCGTGAATAAAAGCCTTCAATTTTTGAATTTTTTGACTTTTTTTTGGCCCGGAATTAAAAATTCCCGAAATTTTTACCATGGTCTCTAATACCCTCCGGGAGTCCAATTGGATGGGTAATATTATCCAATTTGCCTTTAAACGACCAATTTACCAGTTTACAACTTGTACCGATCTCATAAATTCAAGCCTACCACGAACATTTATTTCAACAAATAATGATCAGGTATGGTTCCAAACGACATTATATGACCCCTAGAAGTATCCCATAGAATTTCAAGATTTTTCGACACCGGTCCCTGAAACCTCCAAAATTTCTCAAAAAGCGTGGATATTAGTCTTCAATTTTGTAATTTTTTACTTTTTTTCGCCCGCAAATAAAAATTGCAAAAATGTTTACCATATACCCTAAGACCGTCCGGGAGTCCCATTGGGTGGATGGAACCATTCAATTTTCCTGTAAACGACCAATTTACCGGTTTACAACTTGCACCGATTTCATAAACTCAAGCCTACCGCGAACATTTATGACAACAAATAATGATCATATATGGTTCCAAACGGCATTATATGACCCCCAGATGCATCCCCTAGAATTTGAAGACTTTATCGACACCGCACTAGTAGAATAAACGTGATGGGAAGCGGTTCTGAACCGCATGCCATTGGGGGGCTTGCCATTAGCCTTTTAAATGGCAAGCGGTTCTGAACTGCTTGACATTTGTAGTGAAAGGGCAGCGGTTTTGGCGCCAAACCACTGCCCATTATGGGTATAAAAAATAATTTTTTTTAGTTTTTCCAATTAAATTGAAACAAAAACATAATATATGCAAAAACATTAATATTTTTATTAATTAATTGTTGTAATATTACATTTTCATACAAAAAAAAAAATAATTCAAGCATATTACAACTGATGCTGCTCTTGTTCACCAGCCGTGCACATACCACCAGTCGCGCGCACCTCCAGCCGCACGCGCCACCAGCCGCCACCACCAACCACCTTAACTCGTATCAACACCACCAACCACCTTAACCCATATCACCACCACCACCCTATCCCAATTAACCGTATCTGCCAAACAAGAAATTGAAAAAATAAACAACAATAAGTAACTTAATTTCAGATCTTTTGTGTAAAAAAAATAAAAAATTTAGATCTTAAATTATAAACAACAAAATTTTAAAGCTAAAAACTCAAACAAAACCCCCACCCACCACGACCTCCACCCACGATCACCACCCACCACGAATCAAATTAAAATTAAAATAAAAAATAAAACTAAAATCGAAATAAAAATTAAAAAAACCATCAATCTAACCCGATTTTGGCTTCAAATTATGGTTTTAAAGGTCAAATTCGACCATAAAAACTCTAGATCTAGAGTTTTCATGGTCGAATTTGACCTAAAAAACTTATACAACCACATGCATGCACAAATTTGCTCGAAATTGTTCAAAATTGTTCGAAATTTGGTTGAAATTATCCTTGAAATTAGCTCGAAAATACCCAATTATGTTCAAATTTGATGAGATGAGAAAGAACAAAGAACAGAGAAAATGAAAGTAGAAAGGGCGAATTAGAGGGAAGAGGAGAGAGAGGGAAAACGAGAGTAGAAAATGAAAGAAGAAAGGGGCGAAATGAAAAAGGAGAAAGAGATAGAGCAGCTGAAATGAAAGAGGAGAGAGAGAGAGAGAGCAGCCGAAATGAAAGAGGAGAGAGAGAGAGAGCGGGCCAGGGTAAGGAAGAGGAGAAGAGAAATAAAAGAGGAGGGGTAAGCGCTTTTAGGGTTTTTTTTAATTGGCAAGTGGTTTGGGGTTGAACCACTTGCCAATATATCTAATGGCAAGCGAATCAACCCCAAACTGCTTGTAATTATATATATTGGAAAGCGGTTCGCGCCAAAACCGCTTGCCATTTCGTATTACAGGTTTAAAAAAAAAGGGTGAATGGCAAGCGGATTTTTAAAACCGCTTGCCTTTTGGGGCTTCCCATCACGTTTATTCTACTAGTGCCGGGCCCCAAAACTGAAAAATATCTCAAAAACGTGGATATTAGTCTTCGAATTTGGAATTTTTGACTTTTTTACGCTCAAAAATAAATTTTGCCAAAATGTTTACCATGGTCCTTAATATCCTCCGAGAGTCCAATTGGGTTGGTGGAAACATCCAATTTTCCTTTAAACGACCAATTTACTTGTGTATAACTTGAACGGATTTCATTAACTCAAGCATACTACAAACATTTATGACAACATATAATGATCATTTATTGTTCCAAACGTCATTATATGACCCCGAGATGTATTCCATTAAATCTCAAAGTTTTTCAACACTATGCCTCGAAACCTCTAAAATTTCTCAAAAAGCGTGGATAAAAGCCTTCAATTTTTGAATTTTTTGACTTTTATTTGGCTCATAAATAAAAATTCCCGAAAATTTTACCATGGTCCCTAATACCCTCCGGGAGTCCAATTGAATGGGTAATATTATCCAATTTGCCTTTAAAAGACCAATTTATCGGTTTACAACTTGCACCGATCTCATTAATTCAAGCTTACCACGAACATTTATTTCAACAAATAATGATCACATATGGTTCCAAACGGCATTATATGACCCCTAGAAGTATCCTATAAATTTTCAAGACTTTTCGACACCGGGCCCTGAAACCTCCAAAATTTCTCAAAAAGCGTTGATATTAGCCTTCAATTTTGTAAATTTTGACTTTTTTTCGCCCGAAAATAAAAATTGCCAAAATGTTTACAATGATCCCTAATACCGTCTGGGAGTCCCATTGGGTGGGTGGAACCATCCAACACTAGTATAAATATACAATAAGGCACCCCCATAAAGGCACCAATTCAGGCCAAACCGGTGCCCTAAACCGGCCCAAAATTGGGCGCAATTTTACACAAAAAGAAAAGGCACCGGTTCAGCCCAAACCGGTGCCAAAAATAAAAAGGGCACCGGTTTTAACCGATGCCTTACGAACCGGTTCATTTAAATATATATAAAAAAACCGCCCTTATAACTACCCCAAACCCTAAATATTTTCGGTCGTTCTCTCTCCTCCTCCTCCTCTTTCGCGTCGCCATTCTCCTTTCCTCTCCTTCATTTATCTTTCTGGTTCTCCTCCTCCTTTCTATCATCACTCGAAAACCACCAACAAATTCGAAGACAACAACATGCAACACGGATTTTGAGGTTTTTCAATCGATTTTGAGGTTTTTCAATCGAATTTAATAGTTTTTTTTTCGATTTTGATTTTTTTAATTTCAAACTCTTCTTTCAATTGATTTTGTTTTTTTTTTCAGCGATTTCTCGTTTTTTTTTGTTACGATTTTATTTTATTTTTTTTCTGGGTTTTTGATTTTTCTTTCGATTTCAATTTTTTTCCGAGTTCAACTATTTCGATTTCTGGGTGTTTTCGATTTGTGAATTTTTCTGGGTTAATTTTTTTGATTCCGATTTTGATTTTTTTTTCTATTTCTGGGTTTTTTTTTTTCGATTTCGATTGTTTTTTTTTTCGATTTTGATTTTGTTTTTCGATTTCTGGGTGAAAGCATGCGTTTTTGGGTTTGTTGATTTTTTTACTTGATTTAGATCCGTTAAAGATGCAAGATTTGTTCTGGGTTTGTTGTTCTGGGTTTGTTTTGGGATTTTCTTTTTTATTTTTCGATTTAAATTCGAATTTTTTTTTTATTTTCTGAGTTTTTTTTCCTGATTTTCGATTTTGGTTTTTAATTTCTGGGTTCAATTTTGGTTTTTATATGATGTTCTGGGTTTTTTCTTACCAACTGATTTTCTTTTTTATTTTTTGATTTCTTTTTTATTTTATTCGATTTAAATTAGAAATTCTTTAATTTTTTCTGGGTTTAATTTTTTTGGAAGCTTAATTATATATCGTTTTTTTTTGCTTTAATTGGTGTAGGTATCTTGAGTTAGATCTTAAATAGAAGAATCAAGATGCAAGAATATTGAGTTTATTTTTTTATTTATATTATAAATTTTTTTATATGTTGTAATTAAACTACTACTGTATTGATCTATATTGTAAAATTGTTTTGATTATATATTGTAAATTTTTTATTATGTTGATTGAAATTCGATCTATATTTTGATGTTCTGAATAATTTAAGTCGATTTTTAATTGTTTGCTGTTCTAAAAAAAAATAATAATAATATTTGGCACTTTTGGATCCGGTTAACCGGTGCCAAAAACAATTCCACATTTTTTTAAACCCATTTTTGGCACCGGTTAACCGGTGCCAATTTCAAGTTTTGGCACCGGTTTGAACCGGTGCCTTTTTAAACCCCTTTTTGGCACCCCCCAAATTGGCACCGGTTCAAACCGGTGCCTTAGGCCGGGTTTGAACCGGTGCCAAATTCATTTTTTCACGTAGTGCAATTTGCTTGTAAACAACCAATTTACCGGTTTACAACTTGCACCGATTTCATAAACTCAAGCCTACCGTGAACATTTATGACAACAAATAATGATCATATATGGTTCCAAACGGCATTATATGACCCCGAGATGTATCCCCTAGAATTTCAAGACTTTTTCGACACCGGGCCCCGAAACTTAAAAATTCTCAAAAAGCGTGGATATTAGTCTTCGATTTTGGAATTTTTTGACTTTCTAACGCTCGAAAATAAAATTTTCCGAAATGTTTACCATGGTCCTTAATATCTTTCGGGAGTCCAATTGGGTTGGCGGAAACATCCAATTTTCCTTTAAACGACTAATGTACTTGTTTACAACTTGCACGGATTTCATTAACTCAAGCATACTACGAACATTTATGACAACATATAATGATCATATATGGTTTCAAACGACATTATATGACCCCGAGATGTATTCCTTAAAATATCAAGACTTTTCTACACTGGGCCCAAAAACCTCCAATTTTTTTTCAAAAAACGTGGATATTAGTCTTCAATTTTGGAATTTTTTTACTTTGTTTGGCCAAGAAATAAAACTTGCCGAAATGTTTACTATGGTCCCTAGTATCCTCCGGGAGTCCAATTGGGTGGGTGGAACTATCCAATTTGCCTTTAAACGACCAATTTACCGGTTTACAACTTGCACCGATTTCATTAATTCAAGCCTACCACGAACATTTATTTCAACAAATAATGATCACATATGGTTCCAAACGACATTATATGACCCGTAGAAGTATCCCATAGAATTTAAACACTTTTCGACACCGGGACCCTGAAACCTCTAAAATTTCTTTGGAATTTTTCGACTTTTTTTGTCCGGAAATAAAAATTAATGAAATTTTTAACATGGTCCTTATTACCCTATAGGATTCCAATTGGGTGTGTGAAATCATCTAATTTTCTATTAAACGACCAATTTACCGGTTTACAACTTGCACCGATTTATCGGTTTGCAACGGTCAATTTAATTAACTTGCAGCGAACGCGACTTGAATCGAAATTGACCCTAACCCGTTTTAACCCGTCAAAACCCGACTTGTTACTAACCTAACCTGAATTCAGCCCAACCCGTTCCTAACCCGACTCGAATTTAACCCAACCTGTAACAAACTCGACCCGAAATCAACCCGACTTGTTATTGACCTGACCCAAATTCACTCGACTTGTTATTGACCCGACCCGAATTTTACCAGACCTATTACTTACCCGACCCAAAAATTCAACCCGATCTTTTACTAACCCGACATGAAATTAACACGACTTGTTAATGACCCGACCTAAATTCTATCCAAATTGTTCCTGACCCGATTTCAAATCACCTTAATTGCAATTTAGACCATCTTATTTTTGTTGATCAAAGCATTTTGTCAAGAGAGACCAAGTCGGTCCAGGCCAGCAAAAAAAAAAGGAGCATCATCCTCAAATTTTAGAGTTAAATATAGTTTATATTTGTTGTATGGTCAAAGGAGATAATTATCTTCCTAATTTATGGACTATAGTTCCCTAGTATATTGTCATATATATTATAGTCAAAGGAAATAATTAGCTTGATAAAAATGATAATTATCTATTTATAGTTAGCTGAACCTGAATATGACCTGATTTGGAAATGATTTGACCTGATTGTAACCTGCAAATTATTGACTTGAACATAACCCGACTTGAATCCGAGAATGACCCGACTTGGAAATGACCCAACCTGATTATAACCCGCAAATTATTGACTTGAACCTAACCCGAATTGAACCGGAGAGTGACCCACTTGAAAATGACCCGACGTGATTATAATCCGCAAATTATTGACTTGAACCGAACCCGACTCAAACTCGAGAATGACCCGACCTGATTCTAACCCGCAAATTATTGACTTGAATCGAACCCAACTCGAACCCGAGAATTACCCTAACCCGTTTTAACCCGTGAAAACCTGAATTAAACTCGACCTATTGTTCACCCGACCCGAATGTAACCCGACTTAAATCCGACCCAAACCCATTAAGAAGTATGACCCGACGTGACCCGACTCAAGCATGACCCAACCCAAACCCGACCCACATAGGTTATGGAATTAATTTGAATTGACCCGACTTGAGTTGACCCGATCTAAACCCAACCCGTTTATCCGAGTTGACAGCTCTAGATGTGATTCTTGCTCATTGCTATATTTGTTAATTGCTATGATTTACTTTTATTTTCAATGCTATACTTGGGTTCAAAACACTTTATAGCGTTAAAAGTTTATAACCTAGCTATATAGGGTTGTATAATGAAAAAATATAATAAAGCATACACTCTATGAGTCAACTTTCTAAATTAAGACGAATATTCCCAAGTTCGAATGTGTCAACAACTCAACAAGGAGTCAAATCCTATTTCCTAAGTCTTGTATGTAAAAGTGAGAACATAAAATGCAACCATGTATGCCTTAGTTTCTAAGGATCATACAGCATGTATGGCAGACACCAAGTGACAAATTTGCCATAATATTCTCCTACTTCCATGGAATTTGGGATTGATTGAGAACTATATATAGCTTTCCACAACCTATACTACCACGAGTACCACCTTTCGCAACTTAATTGGTGAATATTTTCATGCATAAATTACAAATTTTAAAAATATAAAAAAGGAAGAGCGCTTGATAGTAATTTTATTTGTACGTAAAATTTCTCAAATATACATGTTGAAGTATATAAACTTTTTAAACAATACATGCAAGTTTTTCACATTGAGAAAAGAAAAGAGAAGAGAAGAGAGCCACAGATAGTACTATACTAGAGAATTACATATGTAACCCTGAAAGCATTCATTTACAAAGAAGTGTGAAAGATAAATGTATAATGTGATAAATTCTTATATGACTATAAGTCTTTAGATTATTTTTTTTTTTAAATCTTTAGAGTATTTTAAAATTATTAGGGAAATTGAATATTTAATTACTATACTATATTATTATACTACATATGCTCATAAAAACAGCTGTAAAATTTTCTAAGCATTAAATTTGATTGTTTTTTCAGATATAATTATAAAATCAATTATTATTATTATTTTTGACGGATAAATCGAAATCAATTATTAAGCTAGAAAAAGGATCATGAATAAAAATCTTTATATGTAATACTTAAGCTTAAGTTTTTATTTGTTAAGTATATAGCGAAAGAAGTCGTATCAAAATAATAGATAAATTTATTCAAATAACAAATGGGAATATTTTAGACATAACCTAAATACTCTCATTAGGTAATCTTCTAATCAACGGGTTATGATCCTCAGTTATTTCTTGTCATTATAATATAAATTGTTTGATTAACACACACACACATAAAAAAATAAAAAAAAAAAAAAAAAAAGAAGAAGAAGAAGAAATTATATCATACGTCTTAGAGTAGGTGTATACGTAGTACATACTCCCTCCGTTCTTTTATACTTAATTGACTTGTTTCATTTATCATGTTTGTCATTTGCCAATACATATATTTAACTTAATAACTTTAATTCTCCTTAGTAAAAAATTACTAAAGTTATATAATACTGCGTATGATACTTGTAGTACTTATTGAGATGATTTTATCAAAATCTCACATGAATTTATTTTTCCTTACATTTAATTTACAAAAGACGGTGAAATGAGAAGTGATAAATAGTAAAATAGTATAAAAATCAAATCGAGTTAAGTAAAAAAAAAATGGATGAAATACATAATACGGTTACTAAACTAATTAGTTACTAAAGTATTGTAGGAGCCTGTTACATGTCCCACAAAACTAGAAAACTTATACTTCGTAGTTCTTTTGACCCCTTCACCACCATATAAATTGACACTTCGTTCAACCTTCTCCTTGATAATTATTTCTCTCGTCAAACACCTTCGTATATTACATTTTAATTGGGTTTTAAGGCCGGGTTTCCAAGCTCCCATATTTTCTCTTCTTTCAAATTCTTTTTTCAACAATAATTTGGATAGGATTAAGAGCTTAATTAACACCCACTCCTTATAATTATCCTCATTTTTGGATAAGAATACAAATATCATCATCATACCCTCTTAATCTTATACTAATATCTCATTTCTCTTCTAAAATTATTATCCCTTTTGATTTACACTAGTAAAGAGCAAGTATATTCATATTTGTTTTTAATTCTAATATTTATCAAATTCAACATGGGAGAAGCCTAATCAGTAGTACTATAATTATTACTACTGTTGAGTATTATCATCATATGGATCCTTTAAAGGAAATGGCAGCCAAGCTAGCACAAGACCCTCACCCGCAATCGCCATCGACGAGGCGGGTGTGGGTACCCGGCCCGGTGATAGTAGGGGCGGGCCCATCGGGCCTGGCGGTGGCGGCATGTTTAAAGGAGAGGGGGATCCCTAGGTTAATCCTAGAACGGGCCCAGTGTCTGGGCTCGCTCTGGAAACTCCACACCTACGACCGCCTTCGGCTCCACCTCCCGAAGCAGTTTTGTCAGCTGCCACACTACCCATTCCCACAGAGCTTCCCTACATACCCCACCAAAGAGCAGTTCATAACCTACCTTGACTCCTACGCCACACACTTCAACCTCCGGCCCATGTTCGGGCGATCCGTGGTAAAGGCCCAGTACGATACCCGCCACGGGCTGTGGCGGGTACTCGTGTCCGGGCCGAAGAAAGAAGTGGTGGAATATGTGTGTCAATGGTTGGTAGTGGCAACGGGCGAAAATGCGGAACCATACATGGCAGATATAGTAGGAAGAGAGGAATATAAAGGAGTAATAATACATTCAAGTGAATATAAGAGTGGAGAAGAGTATAGTGATAAGAAGGTAATGGTAGTCGGGTGTGGTAATTCGGGTATGGAGCTTTGCTTGGATCTTTGCAATCATAATGCTTATCCTTCCTTGGTTGTTAGGGATTCTGTAAGCATTTCTTTCTTTCTATCTCTCTCTTTTTTTTTTCATTCATGATTTATTGCTATTTTATTTTTTATTTTTTTTGCACAAATTTCAATGAGGATTTAACTACCATCACGGAATTCAATATTGATTGTTTAACTACCATGATTGATTGATTGATGTTAGAGATCAAAATAGTGTTTAACTAGGTTAGAGGATTAATTAGTTTGTGATATAAGGTAATAATTTAAAGATTTTTGAAAAAAATGTAGATAATTACTATTCTCTCAGGTTCGTGAAGTAAGCCGCGTAATAAAAATGAGATTTTTTAGAGTATTAACAGAGTGAAATATGAAGTATGTTACATACCGAATGAACTTTCAAATTTAAATTTAGTGTCTGGATTGATAGTACACCTCCTTTTTTCTAGTTGTTTTTTTTACCTTCAAAATAATTATGCTTTAAAGGAATGATATGAATTACGTCAAACAAGCGTGACATGCATCATGAGTATGACAAAGTAGATGAATGATCCAAGTAACATAAATTTGGAGTATTACTTCAAATTTGGCTATGATGTGCATTTTAGCTGCCACGAATTGGTATTGGTTTGGTTAGGAAATGACGATATTAAAATTTTAAGTTTGTTTAGAAATGATGATTAGTGTTAGTATCAAGCATTATTTTGTTTCTTTCTAATCTGTCTTTCACATCGGTGTTATTGATTGGATATCTTTATCATTCGATAGGACCGTCATTTTTATTTTAATTCTTTCTGAGCTTAAGATGGACTTTTACATAACGAAAAAGAAACAGGGACCAATACATTTATTTTCATATATTGTTTATTGGAAATGGTTTTTATATACTTTCAATGTGCTAGCATGTTGATTCTAGATAAGAATATGCACAAAAACTTTACCTTGTTAGGAATAACTTTAAGTCCAAACATACCAATTACCGAAAGATTCAATGACGAGTTTCCATGTGTTAGTCGAATAATTTCCCATTAGGGTCATCTTAATCTACTAATTTCAGCACTAACAATAATTCATAACCTTTTTTGTTTCGAATTCTATCTTTTTTAGGATGGGATGACGACCATGTACACCATATTTTGTCCTTTCAAAAAGAAGACCTAATTAACAGTTTCATTATTTTATTTTTTAGATTGCTAAATATAATGTTATTATAATAAATTTAATGGTAGAACTTTTGCAGTCTTCTTTTATCCTAGTAAACTTCACTTTCTTGGAGGTTGTTTGCATGCTTATACATCTTCTTATTAGTCGAATCTGCCTTATTCTTTTTTACTGACAATTTTTGGCATTCTCCAAATTAATCTACATGCATGTTACATTTGAAATAAATAAATAAATAAATAAATAAATAATTTCAAGAGTATATGACTATTCTATATGGTGTGTATCATGTGATAGACATTGCTTTTAACTCTAACAAATAAATTTCTACACATTTGATTTTATACTATATCCTTAATTTCAAGAGATATAAAATATCCCTTTGTTGCGAGGAGAGTATATATATCTCGAACACATGTTAAATCTACTAGCTAGTGTACATAAACAACACACTTGTACGTACTAATCAAGAGGAAAAGTGCAAATATTGTATTGTATAGGTTCATATATCCCATGAGAAGTAAGTGATGCACTACTTCACCGAACATCACCTCAATTTGTGGCCAATCATTGTTTATACTTATTATATATTAGTATTAATAATATTATGTATAGACAAATTAAAAATCTTTAGATCCGCAAGTGACTCTTTATGTACATGTAAGTCTACTTTATTGTTATTAATTGCCTCTTTTCTCTGATTTTTTTCCATTTAGGTACATATACTTCCACAACAAATGCTAGGAACTTCAACTTTTGGATTGTCAATGTGCTTATTAAAGTGGTTTCCACTGAAGTTAGTGGATCAATTTTTGCTACTAATCTCTCGATTAATGCTTGGTGATACTGCCCAATTTGGCATAAATAGGCCGGCAATTGGCCCCCTTGAATATAAGAGCGTCTCAGGAAAGACTCCAGTGTTAGATATTGGGACACTTTCTAAAGTCAAAGATGGAACTGTTAAGGTTTGCTCTATACTTTTATAGTTTAGTTTAATAAGATTGGATTAATGAGATAGGAGACTAAAACAGTTGGTACGGTTACGTTTCTTACTACCAGGTGTAAAGTCATAGGTCGAATCTCACCAACTATTTTAAAAGGGAATTTCCCAAAAGTCCTTCCTCCTAGATAACGAGTGGACTACTTTGACACTTTTCATACAATACGTGTTAAATATCATTTACCGATAGCGATTGACTTAAATTTAACTTTATTTTCTAATCAAAGCTTATCTACACTAAATCTTATTATTTTAGGTGAATTAACCATTAAATGATTATATATATGACCATTTCCTTTTTTAGGTTACATTTACTTATTTTTTATTAAAAAAAAAGGTTTTGAATTTATATATTTTGCTCACAATTGATATCAAGAGATAAACAGTGAAGTGCTATAATGAGATGATCAAAATTCTTTGCATTAGAAAAATGGTACTTCATATGAACATTTAATAAAAGAAGGCATTCATGTGACAAATTATAGTACAAGATTTATTGTAGAACGGAGGGAGTAATGTCTCAAATGAAAAGACATATATATTTGTTAAAGATCACTATTTCTAATCAATATTAATTAATATAATGGTTCAATTAAGCTAGCTCTAACTTTACTAAATCTTGTACACACAGGTTTTTCCGGCGATTAAAAGATTAACACGTCAAGGGGCAGAATTTGTTGATGGAAGAATGGAAAATTTTGATGCTATAATTTTTGCTACGGGTTTTAAAAGCAACGTACCATCTTGGTTAAAGGTTAATATTTTATGTAACCTTCAATCTAAATTTTGCTCCAATTGATCAAATGTTTTTCAAATACTTGTACAAAATTAATAGTTACAATTTTTCATATACAAACAGATCGAGTACTTTAAAATACTACTCCGTAAAACATACATGATTGTTCAAATAATAATCGACACACGTATAATGATATTAATGCAAAAATTTTATAACTTTTGTACCTTATAGGATACCACTATGTTCTCTGAAAAGGATGGATATCCGGTGAAACCATTTCCGGAAGGATGGAAAGGCGAGAATGGATTATATGCCGTAGGTTTCACCAAACGGGGCTTGCTTGGTGCATCTCATGACGCGATAATGATAGCAGAAGACATCGATAGAGATTGGAAAACTAAAGCAAAACAATTGATGCAACAAAGATCAATCTCAGAGTAAGTAAAGAGCTCTACATAATGGCAAACTATGGAGTAACAAATTTATTGTTAGGTAATGTACTAGGGCATCAATTTTGTGGTTTCTTGGTAATGAAGCATATCATGATTCCATGTAAATATTTTTTTGTATATAGTTCTAGAAATGCCCTAGGTATAGTAGGACAAAATAGAGAGAATTTGGAGGATTGAATATCAAAGTGGATAGACAATTGTGGTATTTGCGTATATATGAACTATAAATATAGTATATGTTGCCATTGAAATTTTGAATTTAATTGTTCAATTTAGCCTCAAGTAATTTAGATTATGTACCATCAAAAATATATATATATATATATATATATATATTAGTGAATAGTACAACCGTTTTTCGCACATATGATATATTAATATTGATGGATGTCTAGAATGCAACTTTAATTAAAATTATCAAACACTAAGTCGGTCTATTTCTAAATTTCAAATTAAAACAACAAAGTATTCAAATTCTATTTTACAAGGCTTTATTTTTTTGATGATACCAACATATTAGTAGCCCCAACATAAAAGCCTAACATCGAGGCAAACCAACAAAAAATACAAGAGAAAGAATACGTCAAATGTCTCACCCCCATTTGTAATTTTATTGCCTTTGTGATTTGTTTATAAAAGGTCACAACTTGTACGAAGTATATTTCTCACCCTCATTTATACTCCGTATTTTGTACTCTGTATAACCTATGTGGCTCATACGGACGGAAAAGAAAAGGAAAAAAAAAAAGTTCAATGCCAAAAAAATAAGGAAAAAAAAAAAAGTCGGCAGTGGAATAAAAGAGGTGGGGGCAGAAGGATTTGATAAAGAGAGGGAATTTATGTAGGAAGAAGGGCCAATTATTTGTTGGGCCCATGAAGCTGGACCTCTCAGCCTCTATCATATTTTTAATATTTTTTGATTGAATATGAAGAAAAGACTTTTGAAAGTAACATTTTGATGTTGACCTTAATTTTTTGCACAATCTAATCTATCATTCATTTATTCCCTTCTTGCATATATCTCCTAACCCTAATCTTCGATTTTCTGTACTTTGTAGTATTCCTTAAGATAATTGATAGTTTTATGCAGATTTACTTCATGTATTCAAGTGGACGTAAATATATAATTGCAGATTTTTCATTATCAATTTCTAAGTTTTTAACCTTGTTTGTTGATGTATTTAAAATTTTACATTGTATATCAAATGCACTCGAGTTATATGCCTTTACAAAAATAAATAAATAAATTATGCTTCAATATAAATATATATATTAGTAATAACAAATTTTTTTGTATACATCCGATATACAAAAATATTATTGTATATTGAAGTAATTTTTATTGAATTTAGGGTTTATTGAATTTAGGGTATTTTTAGACTTTTTGAGTAAGTTTTATCAATAGAGCATAAATAACTTTTATTTGACTAGCTTTTAAATTATTGAATTATAAATAAAATACAATGGCTGAAATGTGATTTTAAAACTCGTACTTGTATATTGTATAATATTAAGACGAGCTGCTTATATTGTGACACAAGAGTTTCATTTTGGAAATTAATAAGAACATAGACTTTTGAATATAAATATGACTTAGCAATAAAATGGATCTTGAACTTGAGAGCTAGAATTGAATAAGATCAATCCATTATGCAAGATCTAAATTACAAATACATAATTTTGTGGTGATGAAAAAGCTACTAAGGGCCTGTTCACATAAACTGAACTGAATTGAAATGATTGGAGCTGAACTGAACTGAACTGAATTGGGCTGAAATGAATATTTTATGAGAGATGAAAATTAATTAAGAGCTGAACTGAACTGATTGGAGCTAACTGAACAGGCACTAACTCCGTTTCGTACTTGATTTTTTTGCAACTTTGAAATATTTTATATCTCACAAATAATACTCCAAAGTTGCAAAAAATATGAAACGCAGGGAGTAATTAAAATTGCATTTTGCATCTGTTTTTTGAAAACTAAATCCGTCTTTGTAGTTTAAAATTTGGACACATTTGTCATTATTTGGCTCATAATAAGCTTATAAGTATCCTTGTTGCTATCCAAAATCAACGTACCTAAGTCATGATCTTATCTGTGGCTTTTTCCAGTGTTGTTACTATCATAGTTAGGCACATATATATTACATAAATTATAACGAAAAGAAAGTAATAGTATGACAATGGAATTTCACACATGAATTAAGCATAAGTTTCATAATTTGATTAAGTATTAACATATATCATAATAATCAATCAAGTTGTTTTGACAAAGAGCACAAATTGGAGACTAACAAGAATAGTAATATTAATTGTGGTCCGCATTATTGAAGAATGAAGATGAACATTAAACAGCTAGCTATTGACCTAGTGAATCAGTGATAAGGCTGCAAACAAGGATTAATATGAAGAGAAAAGGACTCTCCCTACATTATGTGACCACTTGTATATTGTAATGTAGACTGAGTTATGATTATCTAGACGTAAGAATTCGTTAAATCAACAATATAATTAACCATCAAAATAGCATCTCCAATGTACCAAGTACTACTGTACTAGTGTACTACTATGAATAAAGTACTTATTTTTAAACGGGAAAAATTAGTAAATGAATTGTTAACAACTCGTATAATATTATCTCAATTTCAAGAACGAAAACAAAGTTGTTCTACTTGTGTGTCTAACACGTGATTTTACTTTAAATTTCCCAGGAAACTTATATTATGTGATTTTAAGTTTATTATCAATTACAATCATAGTAGTACCTAAGGACTAAGGTCCTTTTAAGGAATTTCTGTTGTAATAAAAGATAGGGGTAGATGAGGGACTTGATGAGGCCTTGAGGGTGACTAAGACTTAGGTCAAATTGACACACATTACTGTATAATAGATATCTATGAAATTGGAAACAAATAGGAATTTTTTAGACAGAAAAAACAAAGGTTAAGAAATTGAACATGATTGGAATTGGACCATAAAATAAAAGTGGTAGATATCTATCTCTCTCCCTAAGTTGTCATAATTTGTAAGATATATCAAATCCAGGGATTATGCAAGAGAGGTATGGTTCATCTTTAGTTCTTCCTATTAGAAGAAGATTGTCTTATAAAAATGTTTAAACGAAAAAAAAAATAATTACTCTTCTTATTTCCTAATTTAATGATGTTATGGAATGAGATTATGAGATGATTGATTGATGAGGCCGGGTTTTAACTTTTTGGGAACAACTAGATATTTTTACTACTACCTCCGTCCAAATTACTCGCAACTTTGGGGTATTATTTGTGAGATATAAAATATTCCAAAATTGCGAGTAATTTGGACCGGAGATAGTATATAATTTTCATCATTTACTCCGTAATTTTAGAGTAGTTTTATATCAAATTATCAACTAGGATTGATGGAGTGCAACACAAACAAATCTTGAAGCAACTTCAGAGATAAACAGTAGAGTGCGTGCATGCATGCATGCATAGGGTCGGGCTATGCATGATTGTTAACTACTTAGGGCCTGTTCAGTTCAACTTAATTTCAGTTCAATTCCTAATTTCCTTCTCTATAAACAATTCATTTCAGCTCTTTTCAGTTCAGTTCAATTCGGCCCTAATTAATCAGTTCAGTTTAATTGTTTTCAGTAAATCGAAACATACCCTTAATATTTATGTAATGGCATCATTCTAGCACAAATGCTAGCTCAGGAACTTCAAAAGAATATTTTAAAAAATCACATCATCATAAATACTCAATATAATAACCGGTTAAATTAATTTACATCAACATAATTATACAGTGTGCATATGTGAATGCTAAACCTAAAATCATAGTAGCAATTAATGCAAAACAAACATACTTATAGTAGAGAATTTGGTGATGGTAGTACATACAATTAGATTACGATGGACAAAGGAAAAGGGGGGTCCAATTGCACGTGATTTCCACAAGGGTTATACGGTTATACCAAGTGTTAAATGTTAAACTTGGTATGTAGTAGTAGTAGTGAGTTTCATCACACTTTCATGTATGAACATACAACTTTAAATTACTTGGCAAAAATGTGACCCGAAAACTAATTCTCACCCACCCACCCACCCGTAGAAAAGTTAGATGGTAGCTCAGACTAAGGACCATAAAATTCAATACTATAGCATGGTTCGTCATGTGCCGTTGGTACCCGTACGTTTAAGTTTTAACCACCGTGGTCCAGATGAAGAAAATTCTTTCATTATATATGTGATTGACTCACTTTCATAACTTCTAACGATTAGGTCCCCCCACTTGCTAATTTGAAAGATTAATCCGAGGTTTGGGATAATCTATTCTACTTATATGTATATAACGATAAGACGTACAATTTGACTGATACAATTATCTAACATCCAAAGTCGTAGTAAATGACAAATGACTTTCTTCGATATGATCTTTTTTAAAAAAATTAAAAATAATGACCATTCTTTATAATTAACATCCCTTAGTTATTTCAAGCTTTTTAAAAGATAGGGATTACTGTCAGAGTTTACTTAAGACAAGGAACAAACCCACTCTTCAATTCGAAATAATAGACAAGAGTTGTTACTGTATTGATTAGTTTAGGTTCCAAGTAGATCATAGATCATACTTATATCTAGTTATATATAATTAAATTATTGAAATTTGAAACCAACTAGCTAGTTGAAAATGGTCAAATTAAATCATAATCAACATTTACCACACATTATAATTTTTGCGGAAGTTTGGAAAATACGAGAAGATCAGTGAACTTATGATTTGATACATATACAATCAACTTGTTATTAAAATGAAAAGATGTTAGTCTCCAATATTCATTACTCCAAGATCAAATCTCCAAGATCAAATCAGTGAACTTAATTATTGTAATGAAAAAATGTTAAAGTCTCCAAGATCAAATCAGTGAACTTATGAATAAAACATATACATTATAGAGTAGTATTTTTTGACGATTTTGGTAAAATGCATCAAAATCAAATTAGGTTATTGTAGCACAGAACCATAAGGTGATGAATTAAATTCTTCTATGAAAATTAAGACGGATGGACAGCTGAACACTAACGGTTTATTGCATGTATCTTTTTTTTTTTTTTTTTGAAAGATATTGCATATATCTTATTCAACTCAAAATACAAATATATCAAATGTTCATTATTACATTCATTTACAATTCATAATGTGTCGTGCTATGAACCTATTAGACTCTTGATTGAACATTCTTGATCATTAGAATCTTACCTGTATATGAATTAATATAGGCATACGTATTTTAAAATTTGGAAAAGGAAACAACAAGAACATTTTAGTTCTCAAAATTAACACAAACAAACTCTCGTTTCTTAAATCTTAAACACAATAAAGCTCTAGTTTCCTAAACACATAAGTTAGTCATGGCATATAAAAGGTCCAATGGAGCACTAGTTTCCTAAAACACATAACATAGTCGTGGCATATAAAAGTTCATTAAGTATAAAGGGCGCATACCGTCCTTATTTTTCAAAAATCTAAATTCTCAAATTAAAAAGACGAATTTGAATAAAATGTGATCGATCATTCAAGACAAAAAAGGTATTATGCCGTATAAGAGGCATAGAGAGACTCATAGTTCAAGGGGCCAAGCATATTCCCTAACCACCACTTTTGTATGCAACTAGCTTTCCTAAACTTCCCATATAGTAGCTCTTTGGATTGTACAGTAACAATCACTTAGATAACATTCAAAACGTGGCATATCTAATAATCCATCAAATGATATTTTAAAAACAAATTGTATTCCATTGAAAAAGGGACCAATGCAAATCAAGGTATTTGGCTTGAAAAATCTCACTTTTATCACCAAATTGGTACAAAGTTAAAGGGGTCCATCCCTACCAATTAGGCTATTATCCCCCAAAATGAAGGGCAGTGAACGAATGAATTAAAGGGCGTGGGAGAAAACGTGGGGATCGTATCATTAACCCTTTATTGCGTCGGATGAAAGGGCCATTTCATGCAGGTCTTTAACCAATAATCCCTTCGTATTTTCGTTTAAGGGAAGCAACGGTAAAGAAGAAGACGTACAATTTTCAAAATTCAACTAAGAAAAGTAGTGATGATCAAATTTAGAGAACTAGCTAGCTAACCCCTTCCTTATAATGGAATTGGGTCTAAATCATTGTTATAGTGCATGCAAGTACAAAATACTCATGGTGCCGAGGCTAGGCCTGTTTAAAAACGACAACTTTAAGAAAATAAAATAAAATCTCTTCTAAAACTAAGTATTTTACCAAGTATTGTAGAAAGATGATTTTCTTACCCACTTCTTTACTCTCAAGCATTGACCAGTATAGTTGGGCCGGGCTAACTAACCAATAAGAGGTGATGGTTCAGTTGGACCCTTTGTCTTAACCACCAAAATAAAAAAAATAAAAAAAAATCGTTCTTATCATTAGGACCTATGTTAATTATGTTATCCTAAGAATAAAACGAGTGTATGGTAAACAATGTGCACTCGAGCATATAAAAACCTAATTATTAATTGCGTATTTTAGATAACTAGCTAACGTCTAGCTTTCAATACATGGAATTAGCTTAAATCTTACCAAAAATAAAGCAACCGGACCAGTTATTAATTCAACAAATGCAACGACTAATTTTGTAAATTATTTGTCTTGTAAAATGTCATTCATTATACCAATCATTTTTATCACTAGATAACATCTGTCTCTTGGGCACTCATCATTCCACATGTTATGGACGCTTTAACTCCGAGGTTTTTGCCTTGCCCTAGATTTTATGTTGCACTCATCATTATATCAATCATTTTTGTTCCAAGTTTATGAAAAACTTAATTACGGGATTCAGAAAAGACTCAATACAATATGGTCCAAAAGAGTGACTCATTCCATTTGCCAATTAAATAAAGTATGTTTATCATAATAATCCACTTATCAATTACCACAATGATATTATTGTATAGTTTATAGTAATAATAATCTGATTAAAAATGAACATTAATATACGGAGTACTTTGCTTTGAAAGACTAGTCACTTAAATTCGATCTATACTGAATTAAACCAAACTATTGGAATAGGTTGTCAATTTGGGTAAACGGGTCGGGTTTGGGTCGGGTAAGAGGGGATCGGGTCAATATAGATTAATTCCATTACCTATGTGGGTCGGGTTTGGGTTGGGTCATGCTTGAGTCGGGTCACGTCGGGTCATACTTCTTATCGGGTTTGGGTCGGGTTAGGTCGGTTTAATAACATGTCGGGTTACATTCGGGTCGGATGAACAATAGGTCGGGTTTAATTCGAGTTTTCACGGGTTAAAACGGGTTAGGATAATTCTCGAGTTTGGTTCAAGTCAATAATTTGCGAGTTAGAATCATGTCGGGTCATTCTCGGGTTTGAGTCGGGTTCGGTTCAAGTCAATAATTTGCGGATTATAATCACGTCGGGTCATTTTCAAGTCGGGTCATTCTCGGGTTCAAGTCGGGTTCGGTTCAAGTCAATAATTTGCGGATTATAATCAAATTGGGTTATTTTCAAGTCGGGTCATTCTCGGATTCAAGTTGGGTTATGTTCAAGTCAATAATTTGCAGGTTACAATCAGGTCAGGTCATTTCCAACTCAGGTCATATTCGGGTTCAACTAACTATAAATAGATAATTATCATTTTTATCAAGCTAATTATTTCCTTTGACTATAATATAAATGGCAATATACTAGGGAACTATAGTCTATAATTTAGGAAGATAATTATCTCCTTTGACCATATAACAAATATATACTATCACTAGTAGAAAAATGGTAATTGGCACTGAGTTTTGGCCACTGGTTTTTAAAAATCGGTGGGAAAAAAAAGGGGGGAAATGGGCGGGATTTTAAGAGAAGAGTATTGCCACCGGTTCAAACCGAACCGGTGGGGAAAATATTAATCCCACCGGTGGCAAATTTGCGACCGTTTTTGGGTTATAAAACGGTCGCAAAGGTACTTAAATATATTTTTTAAAATAAAATGCATGTGAAATTTTATTTAAAATTAAATAAATTCTGTTACGACCGGCTGTACCGGTCGCAAAATGTGTTACTTACGACCGTTTGCAAAACGGTCGCAAAATTACGACCGCCATACCGGTCGCAAAATGTGTTAATTGCGACTGTTTGAGAAACGGTCGCAAAATTACGACCGTCTTACCGGTCGCAAAAGTGCTATTTTAAATTTAAAAAAATAAGGGTATAAAAGGATATATCCACCAAAACCCTAGTATAAGAAGAATAAAAGCAGCCGTTCTAAATGCATCTACTCTCTATCCCCTCTCTCTCTCTCTCCTCAAGCATCCTCTTCTCCTCTCTTTTTCTTACACCCTTCTTCTTTCTCTTTCCTCTTTCCACCTCCCAGTGAAGTAGTGAACGGCCCCTCTCGCATCTCCTCTCTTCACCAACCCAAAATAGAGTAGCCACCGTTAAAAGAAACGCACAATGTTTGGTGTTTATGGTCAAATTCGACCTTAAAAATTCCAGATCTGGTGTTTTCTTGGTCGAATTTGACCATATTAACCTAAAGAGGAAGATATATTATGAAAGGTATGTTTATTTCTCTGAAATTTTTGTTTATTTTCGAATTTTGTGGTTGAATTTCGTTTTCCGTTCGAATTTCCATGTTTGTTTGAGTTTTTGTTAATTCTGTTCGAAATTGTTCTTTATTTGTGCGAATTTAGGTTCGATTTATGAGGGTTTGATTTCATTTTTGTTTGATTTTTTTGTCGAATTTTTTGTTCAAATTTGTGGGTTTAATTGTTGTGGGTTTTTTTTTTTGGGTATAATTTTTGGGTTGAATTTTTGGGCGATTTTTTTATTTAATTTTTGTTCATTTTTTTGTTTAATTTTGTGCATTTTATTTGTGGGTAAAATTGTTTTGATAAATTTGTTCGAATTATGTCTTTTTTGGATTTTTGTTCGAAATTGTTTGATTGTTTGATGATGTTTTATTTCGTTTTTGTTTGATTTTTTTTTCGAAATTATTTAGGTGATTTTTATTTTTACTGTTTTTTTTGGGTTAAAGGTGGTTGGGAGGGTTCGTGGTGGTGGGTATTGGTGGTTGAAGGTGGACGAAGGTGGTGGTGGGTAGAGGGCGGCGGAGGCGCCTAATGGTTGTTTAGGGTGGGCAGTGGCCAGTGGTGGTGGTTTGGGTGGGTCTGGGTTAAGGATAGGTGGGTGGGTCTTTTTCTTTTTTTTCTTTTTTTTTAATACTTTTAGCGACGGCTTATGACGGTGCAAATTTCAATATTTGCGACCGTTTCATAAGGCGGTCGCAATTTGTAATATTTGCGACCGTTTTTTTAACGGTCGTTGAAAATAGTTAAAACGACTGTTAAAAATCTGCGACCGTCAAACGGTCGTAATATTTTTTTTGCGACCAAGATAATAACGACCGTCATGTTGTGACTGTTGACGGTCGCAATTATGCTTTGCGACCGTTTTCACTATTTTTTGCGACCGTTTGCGCCGGTCGCAATTTGGCCAATTTTTAGTAGTGTTCTCTCTTCGATCTCCTCTCTCTGTCTTCGATCTCCTCTCTCCTTCGGTCTTGGATTTTCCGAATTTAATCGATTTTGGATTTTAATTCGATTTTTCTCGTTTTATCTAGGTTTAATTAATCGATTTTTCAGGGTACATGCTTGTGTTTTTTGGGTTTTTTTATTTATTTTTTTCAGGGATTTTGGGTTTATTTTCAAATTTTTAAAATTTTTTTGAGTTTTATGGCTTTTTTTTATTTTCACTTCGTGAGATCTATTAATTTATTTATGGGAGAGCATTTGGTGTTGTATGTGGACCGATTGGTGAATCCTAAAGAGGTCGGAGGAGAAAATTGACGCCTGATGCTACTTCTGCTACTCTGTGCTCATGATGTTCTGCCCGAATCCTATATATATATATATATATATATATATATATATATATATATATATATATATATATATATATATATATATAACATTGTGATGATTATGAATTTCAATTATATTTTGTATGGTATGATTTTCTGCTAATTTTTAAGTGAAAAAAGATAAAAATAAAAAATAACTTTTTTTTTTATTTTTTTGGACATTAACCGGTGCCAATAACAAGTATTTCCACCGGTTCAAACCGGTGGCTTTTTCATGCGATTATTAGCATCCCCCAAATATTCACCGGTTCAAAACCGGTGGCATTGAGGGGTTTTGAACCAGTGTCAATCTCGTTTTTTCTACTAGTGTATATTTAACTCTTAAATTTGAGGATGATGCTTCTTTCTTTTGCTGGCCTGGACCGATTTGGTCTCCCTAGACAAAATTTTTTGATAAACAATATTAAGGTGGTCTAAATTGCATTTAAGGTGATTTGAAATCGGGTCAAGCACAATTTGGGTTGAATTTAGGTCGATTCAATTACAAGTCGTGTTGATTTTGAGTCAGGTTAGTAACGGATCGGGTTGAATTTTTGGGTCCGGTTAGTAATAAGTCTGGTAAAATTCGGGTCGGGTCAATATCAAGTCGAGTTGAATTTGGGTCAGGTCAATAACAAGTCGGGTTGAATTTTAGGTCAGGTTTGTAACAGGTTGGTTTAAATTCGGGTCGGGTTAGGAACAATATTTTGTAAAATTCCAAAATTGAAGACGACTAATATCCACGCATTTTGCGAAATTTTGAAGGTTGCAGGGCTCGATATCGAAAAGTCTTGAAATTCTAGGGAATACATCTCGAGATCATATAATGACGTTTGGAACCATATATGATCATTATCTGTTGTCATACGTGTTCGTGGTAGGCTTGAGTTAATTATAAAATCGGTGCAAGTTGTAAACCGGTAAATTGGTCGTTTAAAAGCTAATTGGATGGTTCAACCTACCCAATTGGACTCCCGGAGGATATTAGGGACCAGGGTAAAAAAATTCGGCAATTTTAATTTCCGGAAAAAATAAGTAAAAAAATTCAAAAATTGAAGGTTATTATCCACGCTTTTTGAGAAATTTTGGAGTCTTCAGGACCCAGTGTCTAGAAGTCTTCAAATTCTAGGGAATACATCTCGGGGGTCATATACTGTTGTTTGGAACCGTATATCATCATTATTTATTGTCATAAGTGTTTGTGCTAGGCTTAAGTTAATAAAATCGGTGCAAATTTTAAACCGGTAAATTGGCCGTTTAAAGGCTAATTGGATGGTTCCACCCCGCCAATTGGTCTCCCGAAGGGTTTTAGTCATTTTAGCAATTTTTATTTGCGAGCGAAAAAAAAGTGAAAAAATTCATTAATTGAAGGCTAATATCCACGCTTTTTGAGAAATATTGGAGGTTTCGGGACCCGTTGTCGAAAAGCCTTGAGATTTTAAGGGATACATCTCGGGGTCATATATGCCGTTTAGAACCATATATGATCATTATATATTGTCATAATTGTTCGTGGTAGGCTTGAACTAATGAAATCGATGCAAGTTGTAAATCGGTAAATTGGCCGTTTAAAGGCAAATTGGATGGTTCCACCTACACAATTGGACTCCCGGAGGGTATGAAACACCATGGTTAACAATTTGGAAATTTTTATTTTCTGGCGAAATAAAGTCAAAAAAATTCAAAAATTGAAGGCTATTATCCACGTTTTTTGAGAAATTTTTGAGTCTTCGAGGCCTGGTGTCTAGAAGTCTTGAAATTCTAGGGAATACATCTCGGGGGTCATATAATGTCGTTTGGAACCATATATGTTCATTATTTGTTGTCATAAGTGTTCGTGGTAGGTTTGAGTTAATAAAATCGGTGCAAGTTGTAAACCAGTAAATTAGCCGTTTAAAGGCTAAATGGATGGTGCCACCCATCCAATTGGACTCCCGGAGGGTATTAGGGACTAGGGGTGAGCAAACCGGGTACCCGGTTAAAATTTTAGGACCCGGACCTGGAATTGGCTGGAACCGGGTCCTAAAATTCGGAACCGGAATTGGAATTGGTTCAACCGAGTCCTAAAATTAAGGACTTGGAATTGGAACCAACGGGTACCGGTTCCGGTTCCGGGTACCCACTTATGTAAATAATTATGAACATATACTATAAATTATAATACTTATTTAAGTTTATCATTTTTAGCGTTTAACACTTGTATTTATATGTGCGTTAAGATATTTTATTTATGCTAGGTATTAAAAATAATTTATTTTTTTTATTTTACCAACTAGATACAAATTAACATAATTTTATTTTACAAAAAAACTTATTTAGTGTAGCATATGTTAGTTAACCGGGTACCTACCCGGTTCCGGGTCCAAAAAAAAAGAATTGGAATTGGAACCAGTTGCAACCGTTTCCTTAATTTATTACCCGAAATTGGAACACCGGGTCCAATTCCGGCTCCGGACCCACCGATTCCTAACCGGTTCCAATTCCAATTCCGTGTACCCGGAATTTTTGCTCACCCCTATTAGGGACCATGGTTAACATTTGGGGAATTTTAATTTCCGGGCGAAAAAAAAGTGAAAAAATTCAAAAATTGAAGGCTAATATCCACGTTTTTTGAGAAATTCTGGAGGTTTCGAAGCCCGTTGTCGAAAAGCCTTGAGATTTTAAGGGATACATCTCAGGGTCATATAATGTCGTTTGGAACCATATATGATCATTATATATTGTCATAAATGTTCGTGGTAGGCTTGAATTAATGAAATCGGTGCAAGTTGTAAATCAGTAAATTGGTCGTTTAAAGGTAAATTGGATGGTTCCACACTTCCACCTACCCAATTGGAATCCCGGAGGGTATTAGGTCCCATGGTAAACAATTTGGCAATTTTCATTTCCAGGCGAAAAAAAGTCAAAAGGTTCAAAAATTGAAGGCTAATATCCACGCTTTTTGAGATATTTTGGAGTCTTCGGGCCCGGTGTCTAGAAGTCTTTAAATTCTTGAGAATACATCTCGGGCGTCATATAATGTCGTTTGGAACCATATATGATCATTATTTGTTGTCATACATGTTCGTGGTAGGCTTGAGTTAATAAAATCGGTGCAAGTTAAAAACCGGTAAATTGGTCGTTTAAAGGTTGATTGGATGGTTCCACCTAGCCAATTAGACTCTCAGAGGGTATTAAGGACCATGGTAAATATTTTGGCAATTTTTATTTCCGGGCGAAATAAAAGTGAAAAAATTAAAAAATTGAAGGCTATTATCAACGCTTTTTGAGAAATTTTGGAGGTTTCGGGGCACGTTGTCGAAATCCTTGAGATTTTAAGGGATACTTCTCGGGGTCATATAATGCCATTTTGAACTATATATGATCATTATATATTGTCATAAATGTTCGTGGTAGACTTGAATAAATGAAATCGGTGCAAGTTATAAATCGATTAATTGGCCGTTTATAGGCAAATTGGATGGTTCCACCTACCCAATTGGAATCCCGGAGGATATTAAGAACCATGGTAAACAATTCGGCAATTTTTATTTCCGGGCGAAAAAAGTCAAAAAATTAAAAAATTGAAGGCTAATATCCACAATTTATGAGAAATTTTGGAGTCTTCGGGGTCCGGTGTCTAGAAGTCATGAAATTCTAGGAAATACATCTCGGGGGTCATATAATATCGTTTGGAACCATATATGATCATTATTTGCTGTCATAAATGTTTGTGGTAGGCTTGAGTTAATAATATTGGTGCAATTTGTAAACCGGTAAATTGGTCGTTTAAAGGCTAATTGGATGGTTCCACCAAGCCAATTGGACTCACGGAGGGTATTAGGGATCATGGTAAACATTTTGGCAATTTTTATTTCTGGGCGGAAAAAAAAGTGAAAAAATTCAAAAATTGAAGGCTAATTATCCACGTTTTTTGAGAAATTTTGGAGGTTTGGGGCCCGTTGTCGAAAAGCCTTGAGATTTTAAGGGATACATCTCGGGGTCATATAACGCCGTTTGGAACCATATATGATCATTATATATTGTCATAAATGTTCGTGGTAGGCTTGAATTAATGAAATCGGTGCAAGTTGTTAATCGGTAAATTGACTGTTTAAAGGCAAATTGGATGATTCCACCTACCCAGTTGGACTCATAGAGGGTATTAGGGACCATGGTAAACAATTCGGCAATTCTTATTTCCGGGCGAAAAAAAGTTAAAAAATTCAAAAATTGAAGGCTATTATCCACGCTTTTTGAGAAATTTTGGAGCTTTCGGGGCCCGGTGTTTAGAAGTCTTAAAATTGTAGGGAATACATCTCGGGGGTCATATAATGTCGTTTGGAACCATATATGATCATTATTTGTTTTCATAAGTGTTCGTGGTAGGTTTGAGTTAATAAAATCGGTGCAAGTTGTAAACCGGTAAATTGGCCATTTAAAGGCTAGTTTGATGGTTCCACCCATTTAATTGGACTCCCGGAGGGAATTGGGAACCATGGTAAACACTTTGGCAATTTTTATTTGCGGGCGAAAAAAAAGTGAAAAAATTCAAAAATTGAAGGCTAATATCCACGCTTTTTGAGAAATTTTGGAGGTTTCAGGGCCCGTTGTCGAAAAGCCTTGAGATTTTAAGGGATATATCTCGGGGTCATATAATGCCGTTTGGAACCATATATGATCATTATATATTGTCATAAATGTTTGTGGTAGGCTTGAATTAATGAAATCGGTGCAAGTTGTAAATCAGTAAATTGGTCGTTTAAAGGCAAATTGGATGGTTCCACCTACCCAATTGGACTCCCGGGGGGTATTAGGGACCATGGTAAACAATTCGGAAATTTTTATTTCGGGCGAAAATAAGTCAAAAAATGCAAAAAATGAAGGCTAATATCCACGCTTTCTGATAAATTTCGGAGGTTTCGGGTTAGGTCAATAACAAGTCGGGTTGATTTCGGGTCGGGTTTGTAATAAGTTGGGTAATGAACGGGCGGGTTGAATTCAAGTTAGGTTAGTAACAAGTCGTGTTAAATTCGGGTTTTGCCGGGTTAAAACGGGTTTGAGTCAATTTCGGTTCAAGTCGAGTTCGGTTCAGGTCAATAATTTATGGGTTACATTCGAGGCGAGTCATCTACAGGTCAGTGCATGTTTGGGTTCGGGTCTCACATACTCTGGTCAACTCGGGTCTAGGGTTGGTTTCAGGTCGGGTCAGGTCCGGCTTGTGTTACCAATTTTTCGGGTTCAGATGGGTCGGTTTATAATCGGGTTTGAGTCGGTATTTCGGGTCGGGTCAACTTTTGACAACTCTAGTTAAAATACCTTTTTAATTAGTAACTTTAAAAAACAATACATTAGTCTTAAAAAAAATCAAACAATATATTAGAGAATCAGTAAAAATAAATTTACTCTAATAAAAATACTTTGTACCTTAAATTTACTTTAAATAAATTCACTTTAGTAAAAAATGAAGTAGAGAGAACATCGAAAATCACAACTCGCATTAAGTTTGAAGCGATGGAGTGTGAGCTATGCCAAATTGCATATTAGTTATAGTAGTAATTTTGATAGTAAAAGTTAAGTTATGATTGTATATGCCGTATGACTATTTATTAATGATAAAATTCTTCTTCCTGTCAAAAAAAAAAAACAAACAGAGAACATACACTTTAAGGATTAACTCCATATGTATAAACATTAAACAATAAACCTCGTGTGATACGGATATCGGGTTGAAAAGTCCATAAATCACGTTTACACCCAAAAAAAAGCCCATATTTGACAAGAAAATATAGGCCTGCTTAGATAAAATTGGGCTATTTAAGTCTTAAGGCATGTGTTCGGTTTTGTATATCTTTCCACATTCCTTTTTAAACCATTGAAACTATTCTGAAATTACCAATCATCTTGGTGCTTTAATCCAACAAAATTTGACAAAATTGGGTTCAACTTCGTCAGATAAATATAGTTTGGTTTATTTCTTAAATGATGAAGTTCGCGATTCTGAATTTGAGTTCATGGATGTAAGTCATGTAACATAACTTCATTCTGATTAAGCTTTGGCTCACTTCAACCTCAATTTCATAAATCTCAAATTCATTTTTGTGGCACTAAATTTTGATTAAACTGACTTCAATTACCCAACTATGATTTGGATATCCACATACATCATCTTTAATCGATATTCTAAACATCATCTTCAATTACATAATTCGTGTTTTTTTTAAGGATAATTTGCCAATTACTACCGCAAGTTAATACCACTTTGTAAATTACTACCGCAAAAAATTTTAAGATGTTGCGATTACTACCAAACCCCCATTAAACCCAACTTTGACGTCATTATATCCCTTTAACCCATATTTAATGGCTTTAACCCATGTTTGACCATGGTGAAGAGCTTTACTCAAAATGTTCTATGATGGAATAGAAAAAAGGAAGCAATTACTAAAAAAACTACAAGGGTAAAATTGATGTTTCTTTGGATTTGTGGAAATCTCATGACAAAAGAAGGTTTGTAGCTGCCACAGCACATTCAATTGATGATACTTGGACACTACAGAGCTTCCGTTTTAGGTAATACTCCGTATTACAGTAACAGGTATATTTGCTGTTGTAGTTGCCAGACATTTGTTTTTCCCTCATGTAAGATGATAGAATTTTTATCTACGTTGTCATAGGTTCATAAAGTTGCCAAAGGAATACTCGGAGAAAGTGATCATAGAATTTTACCTCAAATGCATGGTTGGCTGGAATTTGGATTTTAAGATATCCACGCTGACAGTTGAAGACTCCATCAGTGATGCCATGGTCTATGAGAACTTTTCTGAGTTGTTTCCTTGTAATTCTGTTATGGCTAGAGAGAAGTTCTTGCGTATGAGATGTTAAGCACATGCCCTGATGTTGCTAGTGAAGGAAGGTCTAGCCATTCTTGGTGATACAAGTCTGAGAATTCGGAATATTGTAGATTATATGACAGCAACAGCTCAGAGAAAGGATACTTTTCCTCAGAAAGCTCGTCTACTGAATCTTTACATAAGGGGAAAAGAATTAGTCCTGAACTGTGAAACAAGGTGGGATTCAACCTACGTGATGCTTGAGAGCGCTTTGTATTACAATGATATGTTTAAAGACGAAATGCTTTGTGAATCAGGGAATGTAGCTGATAGAACAATGTATACTACAAGAGGGGGGGGGGTGAATTGTAGTGTATGTAGACTAGGGTAAATTTTGCGAAATTAAATCTACTACTAAGAGAAAAGACACTGAGATAGGCAATGAATAAATTCACTATGTAAAAATGATTTACAATCACTAATACGTTGCCTAGACTCAAGTTCCGTGAGGAACTCAAGTTACCCAACTGTGATCCCTCAATCACAGTTTCTCACACTTTGTGATTCTACTCCGAATCCCTTGTACAGTGTAAACAACTCTCTCAAGTCTCACACTTTACAACTCTCACAACCCAAACCCAATTACACAATGATTACAAGTATTTCCTAAAGAACTTAAGAGACTAAAGATGGAAGGAACTTCTCTTTTAAACACTTTGAAACTCTATGCTCAGAATACTTAAGATTGTTTTTCCACGCTTTCAAAACTTAACGTTGATCTGTTTTTATAAGGAGAATATTCAAGCTTCCATCAAATTCCCACTTCCCCCTTAATCCCACGTTCTCTTTGACTGAGAAGTTGGGATGTAGGCAGAGGAAATTTAGGAACATGATTTCCCTAGCTTGACTCCTAAATTCAACGTGCTCCTTAATTTAAGCAGCCAATATTTACCAAGTTAAAAATCAGTTAAAGACTTATTCAAAAGATAATTATTTAATAAAAAAGATAATTATTTATTTATTAATTAAAAGATAAATAATTAATTAATTTAAAACTTATCTTTTTAAATTAATGAATTATTTATTTATTTATAAAATCTTTTTAAATCTTTTTCAAAACTGATTTTTATCACTTCCTTAAATTAAGGGATATGAAAACTGTTTTAAAACTTTTGTTTAAAACTTTCTGAGTCAATCGTCAAGTTCTTTCGGGAACTACAGGTTCCTTCAGGAACTTCGAGTTTCTTCTTAATTCCTTCCATTCCTTCCAACACTTTTGTTTCTTAAGCTCGTACACTGAGTAACTAAGTATATAGAGTTATGAGGACATCTTGAAAGCTTGCATTCATCATCAAGTCTTCCAAACTCTGTTGTTCCTACTCCGGAACATGTATTTGTGTACCTGAATCTTTCTGTTCAACCAAGACTCATAAATATCATTAGTCAGAGTTTGTTTTATGTAAGTCAATCATCAAAATATTAAGGTAGTCAATTCAACAGTGGCCATACTTGGTGATTCTTAATGAGAGGAAGAAAAATAAGGTAGGTGTAACAACTGAGTTGGACTATTATCTAGATGAAGATGTCTTGCCAAGAACCAATGGTTTCAATGTAATATCTTGGTGGCACACCAATGGGCTGAAATATCCTACCTTGCAAAGTATAGCCAGGGATGTTCTTGCTATACCTGTTTCGAAAGTAGATTCAGGTGCTGCATTTTGTACGGTTGGTAGAGTGTTGGAGCAATATTATAATAAGCTGGATGAAGAAACAGTTGAAGCATTGATGTGTAGAAGAGATTGGTTGATTTCAGACATTCCAGGTATAGCAATTTCTCGCTTAACTGCAATTTAAAGGATATATCTAACTATGTAATCTGATGTGGTTGAATATTCTTTGATACATGTGTCATGTATAATACAGCTTGGCCCTGTTTGGTAATTAGTTGATAGCTCGTTTAATCTTCCAATTATACAAGATGCTATTCACTGCAGCTTATAGGACAATAATTTAACTTCAATTATTGTCTTTAGGGACTAGTTTAAGTGCTTTAGAAGTTTCAGGATACATAAAACATATTGAAAACTTGCTCATTAGTTTTTTCTGACCATAATTATTTCTTCATCTGTAAAATTCATTGCTCATTACATACATAAAAATTGTATTACATAATAAAAAGTACACTTGAAAAAAAAAACAATTGGAAAATAAAAATTTGATCATTACTAGAAACCTAGGAATCACTGATCAGCAAAATAATATATTGTGTTCAAACCAAAACTAGTAGTACATTGTCTAACCCTTCAATGCTTGCAACACAGGTCTAGAAATGTTTACCTTTGGAGATGCCGTCTGAGGACCGAAAAAACTCTGTACACATCTCCCCTAGGAACTTATCAACTATGTCAAGGTAAGCAGGACATGTAAGACGGGAATAGTAACGAAGAAACTCTTCAACATCAAGCTTATGTTCAACATTCCCCTTATCCATCATTTCTAATTCCTTCAATTTCTCTGCTACAAAACACAGCCTGTTTTCTCTGACGCTCCTCGAACACAGTTCAGGTTTCCTCTTATTCCCTGGACTAACATTCAATCCCTTGCTCTTCAAAACCTCTCTTATTTCTGCATTATTATTCTCCTTAGAAACACAATTCCCCTTGTTAAAATCACCCCTTTTCTCTGTTTTTTTCACATTGTCTTCAGTTCTTGCAGCATAGTTATGACAGTTTTCCTTCTGAGAAGAATGATCTAAGAAAAACTGCTGACTCTTTTTTGTTGTTGCACGAACCGTGTTCTTTTGAGCCTTTTTCTTAACCTTACCCTTACGCGAGTCCCATTGATGAGTAAACTCATTGTAGAGATTGTCCAACTCGTTGTCATACCCTGATTCACCATCTTTTCCCCTAGTGGTGTCGCGCCCACAAGAGAAGGGGTGAAAGGGGGGTGTTTTAGGCAGCCTTTCATAAGTGCTTCCTACAGAAAGAAAGGACTTAACATTATCTATAGTTTTTTGGAAGAACTTCTTGGTGTTGGAAATGGAGTTTCTTAGTAGCATCGTTGTTCGAGTTTCAAAGACGAATAACAACGTTGCAGCAGCTTCTTCATAAACAACAACAACATACAATGAAAGGAGAGACTATGTTTTAATATTGTAAGCGAAAATGGTGTTGGAGATTAGTATAAAAAATTGAGGATTGTGCTTTTTTGTAAGGAATTCTTTGGATCACACGCTCCTTGGCTTTCATAGTGTTCTCTTCTACCTTACTTAATGGTCCCTGTCTAAGATTATCAAAAGTGCCAAAGTTTTTTTAAAGCTTTGAAGGGGGGAAATTCACAAGTATTTTATAGGGTTAAATAAATTAGACAATTTGATTGCACTTTCATTTTTTGTACTTTATTTTATGCTATATAGTTTGGTGTGTAGCCACTTTAGGGAATTGACAGGCTCTTTGCTTTTGATTAGTCTCTAATCTCTCTTTCCCTTCAATCATGTTAAACTTTTTACCCTAATAAGACTAATCAATATCTGTATTATTGATGACATACATTAACACATGTTTAAGTGTCATACTCCTACTACTGTACGGAGTAAGAAACTTGTCTATGGTTCCGGTAAAATGAAGTGTCAAGTGTCCATACTTATGTTTAGAGTATTGAGAATCTCATACATTGATTAATCTGATCCAAAATGAATGTCAAGTGTCCATATTTATGTCTAAAGTATTGAGAATCTCATACATTGATTAATATGGTCTAAATTAAAATGAAGTGTCAAGTGTCCATACTTATGTCCAGAATATTGAGAATCTCACACATTATTTAATTTGGATTATTAGTTGTACGCTTGTACCGATGTATAGTGCGTTAGTTGAGTACTTGATTCACATGAAGCATAGCTATGCTAAGCATTATTAAAAGTAGTATATAGGTAAGTTTAAGTGATGAATGTTACTAGTTACAAGCATACACATTTAGTAAGAAATAACCGTGAAGAGGACCCATACCCATAAATTTGGAGGAGAGTCTTAATCAGACAAAGAGAGGTAGTAGCTATATTGAGACTCAAGGTTCGTGTTTATGAAGGTTAGAATTGCATTTACTATTTACTTGACAAACACATCTTTTAGAAAGTCATGTGTCAACTACTTCTGTTAACCAAATCAATGTTTTTAGATGTGACTTAATTTATTCAAGCCGTATGGTTTGAAAATTAATGTTTCCTTGTTTTTGGATGTTTCTTTCTTGTTTTGTAAGAGTATAACATTTAGGTTTTTACTAATGTGAAAAAGAAAGTTCATTACTTTTAAGTTGAATTTATACTCTTCCATTGCATAGGAAAATAGAGGTATAGCTCATTTTCTCAACCTTTGTTAGTGTAGTGGATAAACTTGGTAGAGCTTAGCGTCATAAGTAGACTCTGCGTATTTGATAGTTACCACATATCTATTTTAGGTCGTCTAAACATTAGTTCATTTGTTGAAAGTCTATCTAAATTTACACAGCTATTGGAGAACATAAAGCGTTTTCTAGTCGAATGATCAAACAATCAATAGTGTTTTTATAAAGCTGGCATGCATTAAGGTTTTATCCTAAAACTAATTGATTCCTGTTAGGACCAAAGGTGTATAATACGGAGAATATGATTTTGTCGCTTATGAGTCATAATGACTCTCATAATATGGAAGTATAATTTTGACTATTAAAAATGATTAGCAAAGTTAGACTAGTAGTATTAGCGGCACTAAACATTAGAATATGTACTTATCATGATAGATTGGTTTCCAATGTTGTAATTATAATAATAAGGTCACCGTGATTGCCGCATGAACTTAGAAAGAGAATTTCTTTTTGTCTTCCCAATACCTCTTCCTAAAAATAAAAATAAAAATAAATAAAAAAACAAGTTTGACTGTCTAATCATTTAATCAAATATCATCAACCAACACCGTGTATGCTCCATCATCCATACATAATAAGGCTTTAAACCAACTTTTTATTTTGATTTTATGGCATGCAATTTTCTTGACGAAGAGCATCTTTTTTTTTTACTGTTTAAAGGACTTTATTTCTTATCTCTTGTCTTTTATTTATATCTTTAAAAAGGAAGAAAGAAAAATCATTTGGTTTTGGCGCCAATGAGTTTTGCCTAATACTTCAAATTAAAATGCCATATTAATCTTTTGCATTCATAAAATGCCTAAGCTAAAGGAGATTATTGAATCCTGGAATTTAAGTTCTTATTTATAAGTTACATTTGTAAACTATGAAAAGTTAGCTTCTATTAGTTTTAGTCGTAATCATTTTTGATAAGTAATTATGTGTTTTATAATAGGACCTTAGGGAGGTTGAGAAATACTCCCTCCGTTTTTAAATACTTGCTCCACTTTTCTTTTCCGGTCGTTTTTAAATACTTGCTCTATTTCCTTATTTGGAAAACTTTTACAATATTTTATTAATTTCTCTCACCAAATGGACCAAACAATATTAATTTCATATTCTCTCTCCTTCAATTATCTCCACTATTTTTGATTTTTTACCAACCCCACTACCTTCATATTTTATTACTTTCTCCAATTTCTCTTAAAACAAGTATTTAAAAACGGAGGGAGTAACTTTCCTGTTTTGCTTGAAATGTATCTTTCAAATAATACAACTTCTAGTATTCTCATCACTATTTGTACATTAGTATTCCCTCCATTTAATCAGAATGGCCTCATAATTCTTCTTTATATGTTCCATACAATTAGCCATATACCATAAGTGAACTATAAACCACATTTTTAGGGTTTGTTTGAGCTGAACTGAATTGAACAGAACTGAACTAAATATTTTATAAAAGAAGGAAATTAAGAATTGAACTGAACTTATTGAAGTTGAACTGAAGTGAAATGAAATGAAATGAAAATAATCTGAAAAGAACAGACCCTTCATCTCAAGATTATCAATGTACTTTAATCCCACCAAATTTCTCTCTCGAATCTCCATTTCTCGTATGAAGTAAATCCAATGACCAATGGGACAAAGGGAATACTTTGTTTTATACTCTCCATATAATCATCCTAGGAACTACTAGTAAATCTGAGTCAAGTTACACAAGAACCTAAGACGGAGTTTGGTGAGCAAAGACGGCACATTTTCGCGCCAAAATTGTGCAACAGACAAATGCTCTGTTCAGGGCTTTTTGACATGGGCTTAGTTTCAAATATTAATGGATTATCTGGATATTACTTCAGTTGGGCCATGGGCCTGTTCATATATGATAACTTGCAACAAACTTTGTGGCCCATATATTGGAATGTTTGTTTTGTTAAACTCTTCTAAAAAGTGTTCTTTTGTCTTTCAGAGTGAATTAAGAGACTAATACAAAATACAGAATACTCATCATTTAGCTGCTAAGAACTTGATTTTGTATAATTCTATAAGATATGGTAGTGTATAACATTTGCATTTGCCACTATCCTTGATTTTAAAACTCGTTTAATCAATCTTTTGTAGTATCAATTTTTAGAGAAAGGGAGTCAACATTAACTGATTAGCATGCATCATCGTATAGATCAAAAACCGGCTATACATTTTATTCCCTTTGTGGCTCTCGCTACACCAAAAACAAAGCCGAATTTTATTTTGGCTTAATTTTTCTTTTGGCTGAATTTTGTTAATTTGCAGGTAAACATGTACTTCTATGAATAGATTATGTACTCCTGCAAAGGGAACCTTCCACCGAGGTTATTCGGAGCCTGGCCCCCCGTAAATTATTGTAATTAATTAGTTGATGAACTAAAATAACCTATATTTACTTATAAAATATTTGAACATAGTGATACTTTTGAGGAAGTGGTTAAATATTTAAAGTCTGACACTCTGACCCCTCTAATTATTTCGACCAACATCCGCCACTGTACTCCTAAAATATAGTTTTGTGCCCAAATTTGAAGTTGTTGGATTTGACGTCAGTAACAGCAAGCAACATAGTTGGAGGCCCACTTTAATAATGCAGCCCAGCTAAGATGCCTAAACCCTAATGTCGTAGACTAGCTAAACTAAGTACTACCTTAGCTGCAGGTCCACAAGAGAGCCTAGATCTTATTTGCCCTAATCATAATTTCTATTTTAGGCCCAAGTCCTAAAGGACCGTTGCCACTGTTGTTTCTATAAATGTAAAGGCCATGTTTGGTAAATGGCTTTTTGGTGGCTTTTTGGTTAGCTTTTGGCTTTTGGCTTTTTTATGAGGTCAAACAGCCAAAAAATGTGTTTGGTAATTGGCTTTTTAGCCAGTGAAAAAGCTGGCTTTTAAGCCAAAATGAAAAAGATGCTTTGAGTAGCTTTTTTGTTGGCTTTTGGCTTGTTGGCCCACAAATTATCTAATAAACAGTCAAATACCAACAATTAATTTACCAAACACTTTTATAAACAGCCAGCTTTAACCGCCAATTTCAAAAGTCATTATAAACAGCCAAACATACCAGCTGGTCAAACAAGCCAAGTGAACCAGCCAACAGCCAACCGCCAACAGCCACTTGCCAAACAAGGCCAAAATCTTGCAAGTTGCAACACCTTTTTTTTGAATTTTGATTTTCCCCAACAAAATTCTCTCATTTTCTTGATCACTAGGGGAGTAGGGGGAGAAATGCCTAGCTAATGGCACCACTTGGCCAATAGAGTATAATCAAATGCAATATATTCATACATGATCAATAATTTTTTTTTTAAAAAAAAAAAAAAACCAAATACAATTGTTTATAACGTGAAATTATGATGGTACACTCTCAATTCTATATGTAAGGCTTTTGGCACAGTTCACTAAGATACGGAGTACATATTAAGGAATAAGTTGAATTATTATTATTATCTGCGCAAAAATAAAGGTTGGATTATGAGTATTACTGAGTTCGATTTTTAGCTATTCAACTACTTCTCCTTCAAATATAAAACTTAATCCATCAATTCACCTTGGTGTATCTAGACCGAATATTTATCCTGGTCATTTGATGAATGAACAAAAAAATAACGATAAATTTACCTATCTGTATGTGCACAAGGCACCCTGTCTTTATAGACCTAGCCTCGTCAATGTGTCATGGTGCTACACTGCTACCTCTACCTAGAGAGAATTATGGCAAGTTGAAAGAAGCTAGCTCAAATCTCAAAAGAGAGTAAGAAAAGGAAAAACAACAAAGAGAGAAGGCAAAAAGAGATTAAACAAGGAAGAAGAATGAAAGCTTCATAATTGAAAAAAATACCATACAGAAGACTCATTAAATGCAACACATAACGAATAGTGCAGGCTCAAGAACCCAAAAAATGCGAAGCAATAAATGAGACAGCAACCTATTAATAGAACTACTCAGATAAAATTCCACAGTACTAGAAACTAGTGCTACAGAATTAACACTGGTTTATTTATTTATATATGCTAAAACATCAAAAGTACTTGCATATTTAGAAATAACAACAATAAATTTAAGGTGTAGGTACAGACAATTGAGGGAATTCTCTGAACATTTCTTTAATTTTTTTTTTTTTTTAAAAAAAAAAAAAATTCTAGTTTGGGAATGTGTTTGAAATTTGGTTCCCAAAGTAAAATTAATTCTTACAGTTTGTTACCACATTTATGTAAAACTACCTCTGTGTTTACTAGTAGTACTCCATCATTTATGTCATCCTTATTTCATTTACTATTTTTGATAGAAAAGGAATATCTTGCATGCTTGCACTAGATTGATAGCTACTCTAGTGGTTTATCATATTTTCATGTTTATTATCGGTTTTTTTTTCCCTTGTTTTATCTTTTCAATATAAAATGATAAGAAATAGAGTAAGGACTTGCTCACATTTACTGAACTAAACTGATTGGAGCTGAACTGAACTGCAATGAACTGAAATGAATATTTTCTAAGAGAGAGAATTTAGGAACTGAATTGAACTGAATTAATTGGAGCTGAACTGAACTGAACTGAACTGAAATTAAGTAAATGTGAACAGGCCCTAAGATGTTAATTTTATTTTCAACATTTGATGTAGGGATTGGCTTTGGGTTTTCTTTTCTTTTTTTTGGGTATTTTTTTTTTTTTTTTGCTTTTTATAAAGTTTTCTCATCATAATCAATTAAGTCAATATGATTTACGAGTATTTATAGACTTCAATTCGAAACTGATAATGAAAATACAATTTTAAAAAGTACGTAGTACGGAGTACTCTCTAATAAAAGAACATTTTGTGGAAATGATGATATTTAACAACCAATTAAAGGAAAATACATGATAGAATTACATAACTCATGTTTAAATTTTAGTTAGAAAGTAAATAATTTGAAATGTATGATTTTATGTGTCCATCACATGGAGTACAAGTTTGATAACTACTACACTACTTCCTAAAGTTATAAAGATGTACTAGTACAATGTACAAGTACTATTTTCACCCAAAAATTAAAGGAAAAACATATGAAGGACTTACAAAATACTACTATGATAGATGGTACAAAATACAGTGGAGTATTGAATTAATATACATAATGTAATAGCCCATCCTCTTCCAAATGTAAGAGAGCTATCAAAGCAGTGGACAGTAGGAGCAAAAAGTAAAAATAGGCCCACAAAATAATTTAAATTTACCCTACACATTATTGGAAGTATATATTATAAGGTTTTGTTCATATTGAATAATACGAATAACGGATTTAATATAGAGTACGTGACCCTCCTTTATATTCAATTTGCATCATGCATTCATGCATGACAGCAACCATTTTCATGGGGTACGACGCTCCATTGAAATAGACATCTCTAAATATTACTGCTACTTTTTATTTTTTTTATATATTTTTTTATTTTTATTTTATATATATATATATATATATATATATTTACCCAAGATCATATATTAATATATTATATACAATAATATGGTAGGAATATAACTGCTCATTCCATCACCAATTGAAAGTTTAATCTTCTTTTTACTTCTGTTTTGATAGTGACATAGAAGAAGCTCTCCATTCTTTGTTATCCTATTTTTTCTCTTGTTTTTCTTTTTGTCTTTTCTTTTTTTTTTTTTTTTTCTTTTTCTTACACATAATTCTACGGGGTTTTATTTTCAAATGAGTGGAACAATTATTTGCCATTTTATTCTTGTTATTATTGCTTTATAATTCACATGCTTGTTTTTCTCTAAGGCTGAAATTGTGATGTGACTTAATTCAAAATATTTAAGATTGAGATAAAATCTGCCTTTTCCAATTTTTATGCATGCATAGAGTCCTCTCCACCTATATGGCAAATTGGCAAGTATATATCACCCAAAATTATAACTTCGATATATACCTTCATAAATTATACACGCGTTGTTTCAATCCCGTATCATTAGTAGTTTCATCTAGAAAAATACATTGGAACATCCTTTAATCAAATAATACTCTGTACAAGTATATAAGTTACACTCTTTTTATCCACAATTATTAATTGTTCCACTCTAACTTTATTACAATAATACATCAAAACATTTCAATTATATAATACTCTGTATGTGACTATTATTTATTTTTGTATGAATAGGATAGTATCTTATGAGCGAGTAGAACTTCCATTTTGTCATATGAGTATTTTAGCCAACTTTTTTTCTAGAAATAACTTAAATCAACATATTTAGGGGCGAAAAGCCGGTGTCTACATCTATGCGTACAAAGCAAGCACCAATATATTCCTATGTTTTGAATATGTAACAACTAACAAGTTAACAACTAAGTTACAAGGAATGGACATGTACTTGGACTTGCATTGCATTGTGTTCATATGTTAATATGTTTTATATGTTTTATAAACTATATATAAATCCAAACATACATGCTTGATCTATTCTTAATTAATTTTAATTAGTACAAATTTAAAAACAGTGCTGACTAAACAAGCAGAAAAGACACTTATAAGTTCAAGTGTTGTTGTCTGTTAAGATGTACGAACCTGCGAATCTTACAAGCTGGTTCCTTTTGCTTCATATTCATCTGCACTTTACATAATACAAACAAATCTAACCATATTAATTAACCAATTAAGAGTACTGGTTTATAATAATTTCAAAAGAATCCAAACAAACATATGTTACCTACCATATGATTATATTTACATTAATATAAGCTTAAAAGAGCTCGATGATGTATGCACTTCCTCTCTTCTTTAATAATTTACATACTACGGTCTAAAGTAATGTTTATTCTTATTTAAATTAAAAGTTTCATATTATTGAAACATTTTTACTTAAACTCGATTTATCTCTTTATCTCTTCTCATCACATAGAATTTTCCTTCTCATTCCGTTCTCTTTTCTCATAATTTTAATTCCTAAATATCAAGCATCCAATTTCACATCCTGCATAAAATCAGGGGAAATATATATAATATCACAACAATATACTACATCTGGTTCGTATTATATGCAACTTTGGAATTTTTTATATCTCACGAATATTACACCAAAGTTGCATATAATACAAACCGAAAATAGTATGTTGTCTTTAGGCCACCATGACATTCATATGTTGCTAAATTTTTTGAAAAATCCATCTACGAATTTTGTGATTTAGTGAAGCGAAGAACACGTATAAATCGAGAACGTGATGACTAGATAGTGGAGAATAGTCAATTTCTAATGAGGTGGTCCATTATTATATTATTACAAGAGATTTTAATTTGTCTAATCTAAAGATCGTTTCATAAGTTAAGTCAATTTATTCAAGAGGTGTAACACAAATGAGTTCACAGCCATAGTTTTCTCATGGAAAATCTGGACCATATTTTACAGTTACGCAGACATTGGAATAAGTAGCTTAATATGGATAAAGTCATAAAAACAGAACTGTACTAGAATTGTTTTCATGGCTAAAATAAGCTATGGTCCAAATATTATTTGTCAACTAAATCAATATGATAATTGAAGTATATGTTATGTATAATTACTCTAGGACATTTGCATTTGACAATAATTGACATTCTTCAATAGATTTATGTTTTGTATTGTGATTTTATTCGATGGACTCTTTTACATTTTACGAGCAAATTAGAACTAGCTAGAGATTTTTTTTTTCTTTTACTCCATATTTGATAATTATCAAGAAATTCTATAATTTTCTTTTTTGAAATAAGAACACAAATGTATACTATGTGGTACATATTATTAATTTTTTTAATATTAATAATAATAGATTAAGTAACAGATTATCTGATCTAACACCACCTATCTTAGCTTGTTGAAAATATGAATAACATTTACATCTTAAGCATAATAATAATAATAGTACTAGCTCAAAATATGTCATTTAAATGTGACTAATACAAGTATAAAATCAGGATAAGATCCAACCCTTAAACAAAATTTCAATTAATCCTCATATTAATACTAGTCAATTACTAGACATACAAAACATATCCAAGCAAATTAACAATGCAAAATTCATTCTTTAAATATTTTTATACTGATGAACTGTTCTTCCACTTGTAACCATCTCAATTAAAATATGAGAATGCCACCTAAGAAAAATTAGCTCAAAAAATAGTCAAATATAAAAGTGTAATTCAAATCCCTTTGATCTAAAAAGGATCAAATGAGATCATACATTTATTAATTTTAATTCAAACTCTTTTTGCTCTATATGGATTGTAGAGAAAGTAATCTCTGAAAGTCAATTGTGTTATTGTCAAAAGAGAAGTTGATTCCCAACTTTTCATGCTTAAAACAAGTTTCCTTTTCAATGAAAACTATCACACTTCTTAAGTTCAAAAGCTGTCCCATAATCTAAATATATGGATAGTAATTGCAATTTTGCAAATATTGTCAAAAGTTAAGGAAACATCCAAACTCCAAAGTAATGTTTGTTTAATCTTTTCCAAATCAATTTTTCACCCCTACATTTTCCCTCCTTTCATTTGAACACTATTTGTTTATCTCTCACAACCAAACAAACCATCAAACAGCAACAAGACAGAAAATCCAAAGAGATAAAAATTAAATTAAATCAAAAGACAAAAAAAAATAGTGTAAAAAAATGCAAATAAGATCACACAAATGAACCAAAAAAATGCTCATTGATAACAGTCAATAATCATCATCATAATAATAATAGTTAGTACAAGTACAATACAACACTAATCACAACTAAATCTCACCTTTTTAACATCCTAAAAATAAAATTGATAACTTTTTTTGATTTTTTTTTTAATGGGAGTAAATAGTTAAGAGCAATAAGAAAAAAGAGCATCCCAAATTTCAGTAAAAACTTCAACAATAACCCTATGATGATGAGGAGAATTAAGAGATAAAAAACAATGCAAAAGTTGCTCCAATTCTTTAGCTCCAAATATTTGCTTCTCAATTATCATTTCCACCATTGATGTTCTAAAATCATTGTAAGGATCACTTGAACTCTTCACCACTGCAAATGTATCCTTCACTTTCCCTTCCAATGGGACAACTCCAACCTCCTCTCCTTCTTCCTCCTTCACCATTGCTCTACTTTCTTTCCTCAGCCTCGAACCCGGCTTTCGCCTTCGTGTTCGAGGCCGAGCCCTGATTAGACTTCTACTAGACTTGTTCATTGGATTATCAGAATCAGAAGATAGAGAAATTGATTTAGACGAAAAAGATACAGACTTTAAAGAAAATAAAGTCTCTGTTTCATCTTCTTCTCTTTCATCATCACTGCTAAACCAATCACCAATGTCTGTCTCATTTGAAGAAGAGTAATATATTTTATCTGGGTTTTCCTTTTTCTTCAAAAGGGTATTTTCATTTTTGTAAAATCCCTTATTTTTCTTCTTGTTTTTCTTTCTTTTCCCCTGTTTTTGTGAAAACAGGGGAGAAGCAGGGGATGCAGGAGGACAACGCCGGCCACCGGAATATTCCACAGCCGGCGATAGAAGAGAGTATTTTCCGGCAATTTTCCGTCGAGGTAAAGGGTTTCCGGCAATGATACAATTCTCTCGAACCATCTGATCAAAAGTTTCAGGACATCTAGGCTTACAATACATCATTGAGGAAGATGATGAATGTGATTGTTTGGGTTTAATTACAGGGGAATGGAAAGGGTAATCATCATCTTCATTTTCTTGAGGAACCTCCATTAATGGAGTTTGAAGAAAAATGGTGTTTTCAGGGGTAAAGATTGGAACTTTATGATCAATTACTTCAGAAAGATCTTGGGTTTTGCATGAAGAAGTAAAGATTCTAGGGATTTTTAGCTTGAATTTGTTCTCTTTCTCCATTTTTGGAAGATGAGAGAGAAAGTTGATGTTTTTTTTTGGGAAGGAGAGGGGTAGTGGATGGAGGATCTTTGTGGATTAAATAGGAGGAATTATGATTTAAGAAGTCAAAATTATTTTAATTTTAATTTTTTATTTTTTTGGGGTTTTGCCTCCATTTTTTATAAAATAAAATAAAAATTTTGGGGGGACGTGGAAATGTGGAATATGGTAATTGGAGGTGTAATTTGTTTGCTACTAATTGCCATTGGTTCATTCCCTCGAAAAATAATAAAGAATAATTAAAAAAAAAAATTGAGAGAAAAAAAATAAATTAGAATTGGTTCATTTTCTTTTTTAGTCGGTGCGGCTTCCATCACCATCCCAAATTAAATATTTCACAATTTTTTGTTTTGTTCTTTGTAATTTATTAATAGGGTTGATGGAGACCTAGTAATAGTATTGTTGTACTTTACTCTAATTATGTGTAGACAATTCTACTTATTTGAAATTATATCCAAAATGACAATGCATGTATTGCATTAATTGCCTTCAACTTATAATATAGGTACTTGACTAATTGTTCGTTGTTTTGAGGATATATATGGAGGTTACCATTACTTCATCCATATATCACAAAACATATGAGCATGTCTTTGGTAGAGTGCATAATTGGACTTGATCAGCATAACCCATATAGGTCGAGGTAATTTAAGAAAAGATCCTCAAAGTTATGATCATCTTGAATTTTGCTTGGTAATCGGGAAGGTTAGAATCAAATCTCTAACTTTTTTTATTAGGAGTTAGAAGTTAACTACCATCGAGATTAGATCTCACACAATTATCTTTCTCTAGATTGTTTTTAAGGCAAAAGTAATAAGTCTCATGTGTAAACTTTAAGGTAATGTAATTCACTAATGTATTTTTTTTTCCAATTACTGTAGACAATCTTCTTTAAATGTTTATTTTGGTCAATAATTTAAGAGAAAAGTCACCAAATTCATTTAACTAAAATTCTAAATATTCAAATTTGTTTTTAAAAAAATAATAAATTGGACATGTATGTAATTTCCTTCATTACTTTATATTTATTTATTTGTTGATGGAATCCTTCAGTAAATAGATTTTATAGGCTATTGGGACCTGCTCTAATTTAATTGACTGAAAACAACTAAACTGAATGAATTGAATAAAACTAATTGGGGCTAAATTGAACTGAATACAGCTAAAATTTATTTATGAGAGAAGGAAATTAAAAAGTAAATTGAATTGAATTGAACTGAACTGAATTGAAATTAAGTTGTACAGAACGGGCCTTGAACTTGGTTGTATTTTAGTACCTCTAATTCAATTATTCAAACGTTTCAATTTGAATTAATATTTTTTTTTGACGGGACAATTTGAATTAATATTTTTTTTTTTACGGGACAATTTGAATTAATAGCTTTGTCTAACCTACTCAAGAATGTATGTCTTAAACCCCGGAATATAGCGGGTACCAACTTTATTTCCACTAATTTACACAAGTATTACCGTATTTGTCTTGTACTGCCTCTTCACAACCAATTATTAAATTCTGTTTTGTACCATTTATTAAAAAAATTCCAATATTCAACATGAATAGAATTAAGCTGTGAGATGTCAAAAAAAAAAAAAGAATTAGGGCTTGTTCATATTTACTTAATTTCAGTTCAGTTCAGTTTCAATCAGTTCAGTTAAGTTCAATTCATCAGCTCCAATCAGTTCAGTTCAGTTCAGTTTAGCTCTTAATTTCCCTCTCTCATAAAATATTCATTTCAGCTCATTTCAGTTCAGTTCAGCTCAGCTCCAATCAGTTCAGTTCAGCTTAGTTCACTAAATGTGAACAGGCCCTATTGAGCTATGACCAAACAAATAGTAGTATATAAGATTTGCCATAAACAACCAACAATCTTAAAGAGGTGCTACATTACATGCTACGTACTAAAGTGAGCTAAGTATTGGGAACCAGGTATTACGTTTAATGACATTCAAAATTTAAACTGTTTTAAACTTCTTTTAAAAAGATTTAACTACTCCTATATGAAGACCTATAACAACTACAATACGTATTCTATTACCTACAAATCTACAATTATAGGTTTTATATATTTTTAATTACTAAATGTACTACTAATTTGAGACTAAAGCATGTAGTATATGATGCACAGAGCATGTCTAGTTGGCCTCTAAAGGTCCGTGACATATTATTAATTTAATTTTTTGCTGTAATACCTTTGTATTAACATACATAACCCTACGTCTAATTGCTGTGAACTTTTACATTTTGAGATTATGATGGTAAACTGACATAAATAGGTCGAGACTAAGGCTTGTTCTTTTCAGCTTAATTTCAATTTAGTTCATTAAAATAGGCCCTAAATTAAATGTCACGCGTTGAAGAAGGATGATGGAGTACAATCAATGTTTTGTATATCAACAAATAACAATTGGTTTTAAGAGGTTATACTTGCATGGGGTCATCAAACTTTTTGTAGGCTTTTATTTGTGTGTAATCAATCACCTATTAAAATTTATGGAGTATTTTATTAATTTTATACAGAGTATAATATTATACATTTATACTATATTATAAATACGTGATTAAAGTTGACAGTGTATAATTATACTTGCATTGTAATTTAAAAAATAAAGTTAATCTGCACCCACATACAAGCACTACGAACTTTACGGAACTAAAATTTCTCTTGAGCCCGTGACTTATGACTAATTAAAAACTTTACACGGTCTTTATTGACTTAATATGTGATCATGATCATATAATATCATATGATTAGATAATCTTAATTCTTGATGAAATGCCGTAATATTAAAACAATATATAGTATGTTTAAATATTTTAATAGATATACTCGATCTAATCATTTTTTAAGTACGTATTAACGTGTGCAATATGTCATAGTTGTATGGGTTTTATCCAAACTTCTACGTTGATGCTTTCACATACAATGACAACTTAGAAGATGCTAAAATAAACAAAATACTCTTTAATTTTTGTGACTGAATTATTAAATTAATTACATCTTATTACAAATTGTATCTTAGCATGGGAAATATTTTTACAAAAATAATTAATAAATTTTATATATGTAGTCAAATCCATATGTATCACCTGTGACTTGTGACGTACTCTTTATCGAAAGGGCAAACTCGTGTGATTAGAAACATGAAAATTACAAAATTTTGATGCATAGCAGTTGTATACTTGTGGATAACAATAATCCAGGAGGTTGATTGGTTTCACCCCTGCAACTTATTTCTTAGACTGTAACTTTTACCTCATATTCAAAGTGTAATATTATTCATTTATGCAATTTTACGTACGTTGATTCAAAATTGCTATACCACAACAATCATCCATCTTTATAAAGTTATAAGTGATAGACAAAGTATACGTCATATTAAAAAAATGATTTTGAAACACCCATTGTGAAAGTACTTCATCTACTGCTATTGTTATAAATAGATGTAGGTGGGCACACAAAGCAATATTATACGGAGTAAACAAAAAGAAATGATTGCATGCATGCTTGTGAAGTTGTGATGAACTGATGATGTACAAGTTGACAAAACCAATCAAGCAAGGTATATACTTTCTTTTTATTAACTAGAATAATATTAATACTTCATATTATTATAGAGATAAATAGTAAGTCCATTAAACACAGAATTTTGATTTTTCCCTAGTCAAGATCATCTAATTCTTTCCACACCTATAGTATTTTAAAAGGATTCTCTATTTCTTCAAGTCCATGTTCATGCCACTTTACATAAAGTCGCGTCTCAAATTTCCACTTAATTAACCAACTCAATTAGAAAAAGTGTAAAAATGTAGATTAATTTAGTCTACTATTATACAAAACATAGAATAAGACAAATGCAAACGGTTTCTTCCACCTTTTTTCCCCACCTATACTTTCTAGTAAAAGTTCAAAGTTTCAAGTTTCAAATCAATCTTTTCAATATTGCCTTGTCTTTCGATATATAGTATGTATTTCTTATATACGGAGTATATAGTGAGAGAAGAAATATAAAACTGTTTGTCTCATCAAGAGGGAGAAGTTAATTAATTAGCATAATTAAACAAATTCATGATACAAGTGAGTTCATTATATGGCTTTGTTATCATTTTATCAAAATATGCATGCATGCTCCATCTTCAATCAACATGGCTACACATATTACCTCCTAAAACTTAATTCGATTGCCATTGATACAATGGAGGCACATACGTACTACAAAGTTTATGATAAATAAATTATAGAGTATAAAACATATTCTTGGGTCTCAACCATCAGTTTAAGCTTTTGGTTGAGTTGGTTCTTTAACATACACAAATTGGTAACACAAGTCATTAACGAGGAAAAACCCATTATCCGACTAAAGGTCCAATTAGTACTTACTACAAAGGACTTTAAAGATCATAGAACAATTTAGCTCTTCTATTTTTTGGGGGGTATGATTAAAAAATTAATTAAGAAAAGTTTATTAGGTGTACTAATTAGTACCTCAAGAATAATTGAAAAGGTATAGACTAGCTCAACTATAAAATAATGAAAGATTAAGTCCTAGAGAGAATAAGACAAATACAAAGTGTTTAATCTCTACCTTTTCCCAACTACGTAAGTATATATTTTTGATAATTTTTTCAAAATTTCAAGTTTCAAATCAATCTTTATAGTTTTTACTAATTAAACAAATAAATTGACTCAAATTTGTCAATTAGCTAATGTCTAAACGAAATATCACAAATATTAGAAGACAAAAAAGTTGAGGCCCAAAAACCAGAACCCCTGCCCACTTTCACATTCCCAACAAAATGGGCCGCGCACAACCCGCCCAAATATCGCTCAAGTGAGGGTGGGCCCAAAATTCAAGGGAAGAGGCCCTAATATTTCGAAGCATCCCAAAGTCTTAGAACTTTCCAAAAGCTAACCAACAAAATACTACTAAGTCAGTTAGTTTTCAGTAGCTTTAAAGTCTAAAATACCAACAAATAGCTAAAATACATTTCATAATTTTGACAAAATTCTATGATTTCAAACTTTTACATGTATTTTTTGTACATAAAATTGACAAAATGAAGCCCATGACTTACAAGAGTTACAAGTCTTACAACCTCCCATTTAGATTTCTTTACCTTTTAATGATTTGACTCTATGTTTTGGTATGTGTTGTATGCATTATATCTTAGGTTGGGACCAATTTTATTAGCCATGATAAGAAAAATAAGCTTTTGGAATTAGGTTCCCTTCATATTCAAATATACAAGATCGTATATAAATAATCGATTTACTTAGAATAACTATAATCGATTTATCAAAGTTACTTATTAGTCTATTATCCGAGAAAAGTAACATAGTATAAGTACAATTTATTAATGATGTTACAATCTTCCATATAACGAATACATTCTTTCATAAAGATTTAACCTAAAATTTTGTATAAGTATATATGAAGTACTACCAAAGATTCATATATTTTATGATGAGTTGTTTTTTGTTGTGTCGTAGTTCCCACTTATATTATTCAAGTACTCAACAAAATTATTAAGGAAAGCAAATGAAGGGTATGGGAGTAATCGGAGTACTAAACTTTGTGTGTGTCCTTTTGGCGGTAGGAGTCTTCTTTTCAAAGTTTTCATGTGAGGTTGTCTTGAGTTATGGCATTTTGCTCAACCATATTACTTGTTAAATATTAGGTGAGTACTACATGAGAGTTTTTAAATTGGTCTTGCTGCTTACGCCTAAGAAACTTGCAGATGAATCTAATAGCTTTAAAATATACATAGTCTATATAGGCTAGTGGTGCATCTTGATCGAAAATATTGAAGGGGCTTATTTGAACTTTAGTTCTAACCTCTTTCCGTTTAATCATTATTCCACTACTAAAATAAGGTCATTTGAGTTTAGTTATTACATCGGCCTAAGATGTTGGTTAGTACCAATACAAGTATTATATGATACAAAAAAGGTGAAAAGCTCACGGTTAATTAATCTCTTGATCTTCCAATCTAATACAAATTATTATTGTTGATAATACCCGACTCGACACGACATGATATGACATGACACAATAAAATGACAGGAACTGAAATTCAAATCAAGACCACATGAGCACAAATCAACCGAATTGAATATATCACTTAAAAAGAGAGTGGTCGAAATTTCAAGGGATGGGTTGTAGTGTTCTACTAACCTTTTATCGACAACACTGATGAAGCAAAAGCAATGATTAAAATTTGCTTGTGTTTCTGCGGGTAAATGCCATGCTTCGTACGTACTTGGAATTTGGCAACTTAAGACTTGCATAATTCTGCCTTTGTTTTGTACTTGTGCATCATTACTTTTACGTGAATCACATCATTGTGAATTTGAAACAGGAAACATCCAATTTACATAATTCGGAAAGAGTTATATTGCACCATCTTAGGTCGACGATCTCTTATCCTTAGCATATTTTCAAATAAACACGTCATTTTCAAAGCCTAATGATGTAACTACACTGTATACACATACTTCGTATAACTCCTATTTCTCTTACAAATTCGATTTATATCATGCATCTAGAATAAAGGTTTCATATTCTCAATTATGTTTGCCATGATAGACGTGTATTATGTGGCACATGTAATGGTTGCGCAAGTTTTAATGTATGTGTACATAGATTTGAAAGTAATTTTTTTTCTTGCTTACGTGATGTGGAGAACTTGGAGTAGACAGTAGTTTAAGTGTGCAAAAGGCCGACAGAAGACACTACATGGTGTTTGCAACACACGCACCCACCTGATGGCTCGGAACCCTGGAGCATCATGGTTCTAGGTACAAAGGCAGAAAACCTATTAAAAGCAAAGATTTACAACCAAGACATAATCACCTGATAAGATGATGGAAGAGCTTCAGAAAGCACGTTAAGCTTGCCTACATCGAGTGGAGACCATAGCTAGTAAGATTGATGACAAAAGACCTTTTCCTTTACGACGGTATTTAGCTCTCATGGGGTATATTCATTTAGCGAAAGATGGTTGGGGTTATGTTAGCCATGAAAGAGAGCACAGTTGTAAATTATGGATAACAGCAGCAGAAAATGTAATAAACAAGACGGACAGAGGAAATGAAGAATTAGTTTTAAAATTCTAGAGACTAAACAAAGCGCCATCAAGTAATAGAAAGAATGTATATATACAATTGGCGACATCACACCAATAACACAAACATAAAGATTCATAAAGGGAGTTTCTCAGGGAAACTACCACCCAAGAAATATATAACCTGCACAATAACAAACACAACATACTTCACAACAGCAACTTCTTATGTTCATGTGAGAAAGGAAAAGTGAGAAATTGTGAACCTAAAAAGTACAGCCATACTTGTTCATCAACATCAGAAATGTAACCGTTTACAAAGCGTAGCCTCAATCTCAGCTGGGCAGTAAGGGCACTTGAAGGTCTTGGTACTGCTCTTCGAGAGTTTTATGATTGATTGCTTGCAAAGAACATGCCCACAAGACATCAGCATTGGCGGGTTCTCCTCAGTTGCTTGATCCCGAGTTACAGGGCACACAAATATAGTGTGGAATTGAAATTCTTTATCTAACTCAATTGGAACAGGTAGCTGCTTCATAGATTGCCATTCCTGTTTCTTACTTGTCATCACATTCATCAGTTTAAGAAGGGTAGGAATCCCTTGAACTCCAGCTGCTACACTAACACTCAAGGGACTCTCAAAAGATTGTCCCAGGAGATTACAGAATTGCCTTGTAAATTCTTCACCCAACTTTTCCCAGTTGATAGGAGCAAGAAGATCAGAATAGGGGGAGGAGTCGAGTTTACCAGCCCATAAAAGACATGCCATCAGCTTCTGGATTTCAGCCATATGGGAGGAAGCGAAAGGAGATAGAAAAGTTCTGGCATATTTTAGGGCATCATCTCTACCCTGATTCTGCAGAATTTCAACATACTGTAGCCTATGGAGCTTAAGCTCAAGATCTGATCCATTTTGCTTGAGTATCTCGCGGTTAGCAGATGCCCATTTAAGGGCTGGTTCCAAATTATGTGACTTCATGGCTTGTTGGATATGGTACATCTCAATAAAAGGAGATTTTAAGGCAGTTGCTTCATGCTCCCCAGCTTCATTGGCAAAGCAGTCTCCCACTTCAAAAAGGCCTTCCCTGTACAGATGACTGGCTATGATCTGATTAACTGTATGGCTATTGAAATCAACGTTTCTGTATGCTTTAGATATATCAGGGTTGAAAGATTTTTCGAGCTGCTTTGGGTACTTGCTTAATGGTCCATTCAGCTCTTTTTGGCTGGATTCTAGTTGGGCGCGTTGAGCAATCTCCTTCAACTTGGTCTTGAGATCAGCAATTATGACTTTATGATCTGAGCATGAAGTACTAGCATCAGCTGATTGTAGTTTAATTAAAGCCTGCTCAATTTCCTGGCCTATCTGTTCTACTGCTTCATGGCATTTGGAGGAACACATCTTTTGTTTTTTTGTAACATGGTCAAATGCATCTTTCACACCCTTCAGCTCCATTTTGTTGATCTTAAATTAATTTTCTAAATGGATCTGTGAAACACAAACAAAGCAGATTAAACACATAAAAAGATGTAGAAATTGGCATAGGAGAACAGCAGTTACAATAATTTACGTAGCAGACAAAGTCACATCTTCAATGAAAGAAACATTACATTTTAAAGAGCAGGGAGAGAAATTTATAAAGTAAAGTATCAGTATATGGCAGGAGCACCAAGATAGCATATATACAAAGTATATCCATCTCAGGAAAAAAAAAAAAAAAAAATTCACTACATAGCACTCAAAAAATAAAGTAGCTACAAGCCATTTGATAAGAGAAGATTTGATCACATGTTAGGATAGGCAATTCAGATAACAGAGAGAAATTTTATGAAAATGACACAGCCTTATAAATGCACAAAACAAAAGGACAGTGTCATTAATAGGCTGCAAAGAACAGTTCCCATATAGTTCAGTCTTCAAATGTCATATCCCCTCATCCAGTGTTTCTTGGTAATCAATGACTTCTCTTTAATTGATTATCATCTGAAAAATAGGAAGCTCATACATCAACTGATCTACCGAATCCTCCCTATGTCTCGATCGAGCTAGTGTAGCAAAATATTTGGTCAAGAAATACTCTGGAATTATTGATCCAATCTGTTTTGGAGTCTGAACCAACTATCAGACTAAAATTAACTTCTTCCCCATGCAAAATAGTAGTGTAACCATGAATGTCACATTGCAATCCAAAAATCTAAAAGCTTATGCATGATGGGTTGTCCCAAGCAATTTGGGCTAAAAGTCTCCATGTGTGTGGGAAGAGTTAGGAATGTAAATCGCCGTTGATTCATGGCCATAACAATCAACTGAAGCATTGAAAAGAACAAGGGATGTGCATCTTGTACTTGTCTTTAAATTGTTGTCAATGGCCTCTTGTAGCATTTATGAAACTTTCAGCTACCTATATTCTCAACTAGTGAATCCCTATCGCCTAGGTACGCCTTGAGCCTTTGGTATCCAAAATGGTCTAGAGTCATGTATGATCCACCATTTATCACAAACTTAGGTTACCTCAGAGGCTACTATGGGGATTAAGAACCTTGAAGTTGATATATAGTTGGAATTTCTTTTGACTAATCAATCATAGGTCACACAATCAGAGGCTCAGAGCACCATAAATTCGCCACATCCTAGATTTTCTAATTATTACTGTGGTTTCCCAAGCTAACAAATGGCCAACTGTTAATGGAAAACCATCAAGCAGATAGTAAATTGGTAAACTGAGAATTGTATGAAGCTAGAGAAGGGTGTTTACTAGTGAAGGACCTTCTGGTTATCAGTAACTATTTTTAACCCTAGCATAGAAGTATGATACAACACTCTAAATAAGCTCTCTATATCAGATGCATAAATGACACTAAAATTGATCTTGCGCCTCTAAAACTATCCAATGTGTTACACAATAACTATTGTTTGCATGAAACTACAAACCTCTTAAATATAAATCAAATTGGTATATATGGTGTTAATCTCTAAAAACCCCAAGTCCCAACCTCCATTCATATACCAAGGATATAATTCACAAATTATCTAAATTCAGAAATTAAAGAGAAATATAGAAATATAGAATTATGACCGAGAAAGGCGAGATATTCATCAAAATTACCCCACAGGCCAGTGCAAGATACATCATATTGGCTGGTATTAATCCATAGAGGATGTATCACTACTGCAAGTTGGGGTAGGGGGCTTCAGATAAAAGCCTACAAATAAGTATATTAGAGAAACAAAATCAATTGTGAGCTCGAGGAAAGAGGTTGACATGGTTTGGACAATGCAAAAAGTGGAAATAGCAGTGGAGAAAGATTTATGATACTGTGTTACAGATGATCAAGAAAATAAAAAAATATAATAAGTCCCCGATGGGGTCTTTCAATTAAAAAACTTTAGGTATCCAAAAAACCTTGGACTTACATAAGAAACATAACTATCCACGATGAGGAGAACTAATGTTTATATACAATCCTATGGGACTTACGGAAAAAATAGAAACTAAAACTAGACAGTAAACACTGTTGTAACATCCTGCAAAGTTGGAGTATTATTTCTTTCTCAAAAGCTCCACAAATTCCAGCTCTAGACTTCTAATCAAGTTAAAGAGAAAGAAGAAACCTTAGACAAGAAGAATAAGTGTGGTGAAAAAAAAGTGAGGTAAGCAACACCATGCCCAAGAAGCACACTTATAATCCTAGGTCCGAAGAGAACGCTTTGAATATTTAGAATATCGTAAAATTATACCACTGCAACTCTCAGCTTTTAATGAAGCCAACTATGACATAAAAAAGTCACCTAACTAAACAAAAGATACTGTGAGAGAGAAGATGAACCAACTCAATAGAGGGTATGTGTAAATGATACCTGAAACACAATTTTCCAAACCTAGGAAAGAAGAGAGTCTCATATAGCTGATTGTCATACACAAGAATGAGTAACATGAATAGAATCTTAACCACATACAAGCGAAGTCAATAAAAAAAAATGCAATTAAAAAACCAGATAAATAAAAAGCCATGAGGTAACTTCATAGGCACTACATATTTTCTGAAAAAGAAAATTGTTAATCTCTTCTCCTTGAATCTCAATAGACTGATGACATTTATATAGAAACACCACATATATGAAATCAAATTGTTCACATCTGTCTATTTCCAAAGTTGCTGAAAGTTATTTGCCAAAATATTTTACTTCTGTTTAAAATAGACCAATAAGTGACATAAAACGCGTCAAAGTATTCAATCAATAGATGGTTTATGAATCAAGTATTTCAAAGAACAAACTCTAAAATTCAACCATTAAGAACACATTAATTTTACACAATCCCACATCCATCATGCATCCACACAAAACTATGAAAAAGAGAGCGTCATGAGACATGTTGAAGAATGGTGTGGGGAGGTAATAAAATCATCATCATCATCATCCAGTATACACATGAATGCATGATCATGCATATATTTTTGCGTTTTCAGTTGCAACAAGTAAATTGATACAAAGAATAGAGAGAGAGAAAAAAAAAATGCCAAAACAAAGCATGCAACTTCTTAGCTATTTATAAAACAGAAAATGTTATTAACTTAATTGGTACATCAAAGAATATTCTTGTGCAAAGTAAAATACAACAATATCATCATCAATGCTATTGTTCTACTCCTTCAAAGATGATTTCCACCACCCCTACCACGAAATCACTCTTCATAATAATTAATTAATTCCCAAGTTCTCCCTGCCATTCAATTAAAGTAGGGGTGTTTTGAAAAATCCGATTGCAGATCATTACTATTCTCGGATAGTCAAACAACCCTAAATAGTAAGTTTAAATACAAGCAGACCAAAAGGAGTATCGCCGAAACTCCAAATACTGCCAAATCAGAATCTTTATCAAATACCAGAAAGTTAAGCCACAAATTCCACCCCCCCCCCCCCCACAAATGCAATCAGTGAGCCAATACACATTCCATATGTCTAATATTCACACACAGTGACACAACCAACGATTAGTTGCTAAAATCTACAGCCATCCAACCAAGAAAACTATCGAAAAGGTACGAAAATACCGACAATCACTACGTCTCCCCCTTAGAAATCTTCAAAAGCTGCAAACTTGAATTCCTCTATGTGATTAAGCTACTAATCAGACAAAAGGTCAATTCACCTAATCCACCTCATATTTAATCCGCAACTCAAAATCAATCAACAAGTGGAGTAACAAGCTAGGCATAATAAGATTAATAACCAAATGAATAATTTACAATACTCAATTACCCAAACAAGAATTGATTATTAAACAGCTCATAAAAGCTACATAATTCATTAAAATTGAAGTAAAAAGAATCAAATAATGAATTGAAATTGAAACATGGAAGAAATCCTAACAAAGCCCCAAGAAAATTAAACCAAAAATACCCATTTCCTGACAATTCAGAACCCATAAATACCCAGATAAAAAGAATCATCATGAAATTAGAGCAGATCCAAGAACAAGAAAAAACAAGAGAAAGAGAGAATTGGAATGAGAATAGAGAAAAAGAACTGACCTTGATAATGGGGAGAAAGGGGGTATGGTGGGTAAATGATGTCTGAGATTGGATTTGGTGGGGAGGAGTCAAATATGAGCAAGGGTTTCTTGCTTCTTCTCTTCTTCTGGATTATCACTGATACACAAACAAATAATGCTTTCTCATTTTCGTACAACATCAGGAACCAGGGCATTTATTTATTTATTTTACTTATAATTTTTTAAAGTATTTTTTACGGTGCGTCTTATGTGCGTCTGGTCATGTTATATGGCCGCTTGGCCACATCACATTATTTTTTTGCTAATTCCATATTTTTTTTACACTCGTTGTGGAGAGATCTTGGGTACATACGTAGTATTATATTAGGTCTATGAGCAACTGAGCATCATAGCAATTTTTGTGTATCATTAGGGGTAAGTAAATCCCCTATTACCAAGTAAATATAGTTGATGTGGCTCGGATTTATAACGTCAAAGTTACAAGGTAAGTTTCCCATCAATAACAAGTAAAAAGCTTTGACGTCATACTTTAGTGAGTTTCCTCAGTTTTGAAGTACACGTTAACAACTTCTGTATTTTCTTGGTGACATCTTAAAATACACCTACAACTCTACAAGTGTTTGGTTCACCTAAATCAATAAACTAAGAAATAGGTGATAGGATTCGAACTCATAATCAACATCTGAGTATAAGGAAATATTAAGGGAATCCTCTACTCACAAACAAATATAGGTAATAAGGTTCTAACTTATAACCTCGAGGTCATAAAATAGTTCCCACTAGAGTATATTAGCTTAAGGCATTTAGTTTAACTACGATATTATTTGACCAATGTGTGTAAGGTGTAACTATTTTAAAAGTACTACTCCTTCTGTCCCTAAATTTTTGTTCCATTGCAAAAATTGCAAAATTTTAGGTTAACTTTTATAAACTTTGACCATAAAATACTCTTAATTTATAAGTGATAATATAGTCCTATAAAATCTTGTTTAATACGCCTCATTGTACATTTTATTGGTATTTATGGCTTGTTTGGTTGATGTAGGAAGTAAATTTCCATGGGAAATTCTAATTCATGGGAAATTACTTCCTTTATTATAATTCCTAAGAATTACATAAATATGTTTGGTTGTCATGTGGGAATGACTAAGGGAGGGGTGGGTAAGTAACTTCCCATGTTTTGTGGGAAGTGAAAATTTCCATGAATTATGACTTTCCCCATTTTTACTTTTTAATGTCAATCAAACAATATATCCAAAAAGAAATTCATGGGAATTTTGAGTGCCCATGGAAATTAAAGGCAACTAAACAAGCCCTTAGTTTTTATAACCGTTTTAAAACGCTGGTTTAAAATCGCAAAAAGTCATTAAGGACGGAGGGAGTAGTCTTTAGTTTTCGCGCCTCTTAGTCTCTGACTTATGTTCTGTTCTCCAACTTGGTTACTTGACTCACTGAGTCACTGCTCTCTCCAATCGCCCTCTTCAGCTTTCTAGTGTCACTTTAGAAAAAAGGTACAATTTTTTTCTTCTCAAAACTATAGCTTATATGCTCTAATTACAATCTTGTTTACTTTGTGTTTCTCCTTGATCGTCTACTTTGTCGTTATAATTTTGTAGAATTACGCAATTTGTATTTGCTAAATTTCTGAAATTTTGGAGGTTATCTTGTTCTAGGGTTTTGCAATTTTATTCCAATTTTCTATTTTTCACTTTGTTATGAATGTTTACTTTGATTAAAATGATTTTAAAGCCCAATTATGATATTATTCTTAACCTTGAATAAAATTGTATTTCTCAATTTATTCTGCCTTTTTTTTTTTTGGTAGTGGATGACTTTTGCAAAGAATTGTATAAAACATAAAATAAAATTATAAACTTTTCTTTGTGTTGAGCAATACCCAATTACCCATATTCATTTCTGCAATTTAAGATGTCTGAAAAAACCACCATTTTCTTACAAGGTTTATTTTTGTTAGGAATTTGTTTTTGTTTTTGGTGTATAACATAAAGAGGCATATAATGCTAATAATGTAGATGAAATTCAGTCTCAAATCATAGGTATCACCCCTGAGACTGTACCACATCGGTCATTTGCTCGTTTTTTCTAAGAACGAACAGCGGTTTTCTGCATCTTTTACCTGTTTCCTGTCACATAATATTAAAAGAAAATTGAGTTCCATTTTACAGATATTAGTTAGTGTAGTTTGAACAAAGGTTACGATATGACAATCAAAATGCTGCTCAAATGAAGATGATATGTCAGTTGATTTGTAGGGATGTACTGATTAGTTTTGTTCTGTAATAGGTTTCTGAAGTTTATGAGAATCTGATATTTAGGCTGTACAAGATGGTTCATATGTTACCGTCCAAGACACTGAAGAGGCCAGCTGATGAAGCTTCTTCGGAGAGTGTGAAGAAACAAAGGGCAGTGGATGACGAACCTAAGTTTAATGCTGTACTGGATGAGGTACTTAATATCTAACTATTTGTTGTAACACTTAATTTACTCTCAATATCTGAAGTTTTTCAATCTGGAAGTTGTGATTTTTGTTATAAAGAAGAGTTCTATCTGTGTTTTTATTTTCCTTGCATGGTTAAGTAGACATAAAAGGATCTTACTGATACCATGATTATTCAGGGACATTCAATCTCTAAACAGCCGTGTCAACCAACCACACCAGAAGATGAGATTCAGTCTCGAATGGAATCTCATAATTTAGAATGCTCTGTGGAGTCCCTTCAGTCAATAGATTATTACGATTCAGAAATGAGTATTCATGATGTAGATGCAGAACGGTTGGTAACTATTCAAAAGTTCACCTTCGATCCTGTCCTATTGAGGAAAGAATTGGCCAAAATGATTATATTACATGAACATCCTCTTTCTATGGTTGAGCAAATAGGGTTTAGAGACTTTTTGTGTAAAGTTAATCCTTCATTTGGGATGCTCTCTCAAAACACTATTGAGAATGATATAATGAATATCTTCAAATTTGAGAGGTGCATGACATACACCGATTTAGGCGACAATTCTTCAGGCTGTGGAGTTGCTATTACAACAAAAATGTGGACTTCTAATGATGGAAATCGAAGATTTTTGGCCATCACGGGACACTTCATTGATGATGAGTGGAAAAGACAATCATATATCTTGAGGTAATTTCAGTTTTCACTTTGCTATTGCAAAAAACTGTTTTTTATCAAAGGTGTGAGCTGTATGCTTATCTCAGTTGCAGCCTTATATTTCTCTGCTTGCTGCAGGTTTGCAAATGTTCCATTACCTTGTACAAATGAGTCAATTAGCAAGGTCATTCTAGATTGTTTCTCATACTTTGATGTGATAAAAAAACTGTCAACTATAACAGTCGACAGTTACACTTGTGATGACAAGCTTGTTGATATTCTAATGGAAAAGCTTCCGGGTAATAAACTACTCTTTAAAGAAAAACTATTCCGGCTACCATGTTTTTCTCATACTATGAGCCTGATGGTTCAAGATGGACTTGATTTGGTTAGGCGTGTAATTGAGAAAATACGTGATAGTATTGTGTTTTGGACATCATCACCAGAAAGAGAAATGACATTTGAGAAAGCCGCTTGTGAGTTGGGTGTAAGCACTACATCAAAGTTGGTGCTTGATGATGGGTTGAATTGGAGTTCAACATACTTTATGTTGCAAGACTCATTTGTTGTCAGGGATGTATTTTCTCTTTTAAGACAGCAGGAATCTCATTACGACTCTTTGCCTACTGAGGAAGAATGGGATTTAGTTATGGAAGTGTGCAATAGGCTGCAATTTCTGTATAATGAGACGAAGTATTTGGCAAACTGTCCTGCTGCTTGCTTCTATATTATGCACTTGTGTTACATTAAAGAGACTTTAACCGAGTGGCTCGATTGTGAGGCTCCAGGGATTAAAAACATGGCCTCAATGATGGTAAAGAAGCTCGATCAGTACTTCTTTGCCACACATGATATACTAGGGGTTGTGTCTGTGTTTCACCCTAAATATCGTTTTTTCTCAGTGGAGCACTTTTTTTCCGTTATTTATAGAAATGAAGCTGAAGGTGTGGTTGAAAGGATTCGCAGAATGTTCTATGATTTATTTAATCAGTACAAGAACTCCCATCCTGTGGAAAAATCCAGTAATGAGGGCTTAAGCTTGCTAGAGTTGCGACAAAATCCTGCTGAATTCACGTTTGAGAGGTATCTCAGAGAAATGAAGAAGAAAGAACCTGAACTATATGAGGTTGACTTGTACTTGAAAGAATATTTCGATCCGGAAACAAAAAATTTTGATATCTTGTCTTGGTGGAATAACAGGAAGACAAGATATCCTGTCTTGCATAAGATTGCGAAAGATGTCTTGTCTATTCCAATATTCTCAGTTAATGTAGCGAATGCGTTTGATATTGGTGATAAGATTTTGGGTGCAAATCGTAGCAGACTTCGTCCAACAATGGTTGAGGCATTGATGTGTACTCAGAGTTGGATTAGGAGACGCAAAAATTTGAATTCCTAAGGTAAACCAACTAAGTTAAAGAAAATCAGGAAATATTATTACTGTTTAGTGTTTTCTACATTGATTATATATCACTGCTTTTATATATGGGATAATCCCACATATTTTACTTCATGTATTTGCGTGCAGTTTCATCTTCAGCTATAAATTTGCATACATTCGGTGCAATCTTTGATGATGCTTATGTTGAATGTGGAATAATTTTTAAGGTAAACCTCACTTCTATAGTTCTATCTAAATACTCATATATTCACGTTGTTATCATTCCTTTGAACTGGATTTGATCACATAACATTGTTTCTCAGGACACGGCTGCAGAATCTAGTGATGAGCCTTCACAGTCGCCTAAATGATTGATATCAGAGAATTACTCACTGATAGCTTTTGAATTTTATTGAAATGTTAGTTCGTTTGTACATGTATGCCTGGTGGTGTCTAGGGAGAAAGAGTTGGATTTTGGTAGAAGCTCGCTGTTAACTGAGTAAACTGTTGACTAAGTGCAATTGTAGACCTTATAAAACAATAGTAGTGTACGCACTTATGATGCATTAAAAATTGGTGTGTTGCATACTTACATGGTTTTCTTTTTCAACTTTCCATCTTTCTCTCGTTGGATTTTTCTTGGTCCTCTTTTTCTCCCCTGCTCTTTCTGTCGTCTCTAGGATTGTATAGTCGTGGCGGCGGACTGGCAGATTGGTGAGGTCATGGCAATGCGAAAGAGTTGTGGTGATTTTGAAGGGGTTGGGAATATTACTTGTTGGTTGTGGCCTTGTGAGTTGAGTAGTGTTGGCATGGAAGGGCAGAGGGACTTATTGCTAATTGGTGGTGCACTCGTGTTTTTATATGCTTTTCTCATGAAATGGCGAGTCACAATTGGTTTTTCAAAGAACTTAACAGGTCAGTTTTTTGTTTTTTGAAAGTAACAAGTCAAATTTATTCGATAAAATGGAATAATTATTTGATACATTGATACATAATTCAAGAATAATACTTTTGTATTGTAAAAAAATAGAGTACATCAAATTATGTGTGATATTGTCACATGTTTTAAGATTAATTCTCATTTCTAAAATCACAACGATCTACCAGTGATATCGGATTTTAGAAACCAAGAATAAAAGTAACTTCAAGTCATTAGTTAGTTTTAAAACATACTCTGTAATATCTCATTTATGCAAAATTAACTAGTATCCGATCACTCGGTTGTATGTAGTATAGAGCTGTCAAAAGTTGACCCGACTCGAAATATCGACTCAAACTCGATTATTAACCGACCCATCTGAACCCGAAAAATGGTGACCCAAACCCGACCTGACCCGATCTGGAACCAACCCTAGACCCAAGTTGACCCGAGTATGTGAGATCTGAACCTGAACATGAAATGGCCTGGAGATGACCCGATCCGAATGTAACCCGTAAATTATTGACCTAAACTAAACCTGACTTGAACCGAAATTGACCCAAACCCGTTTTAGCCCGTCAAAACCCGAATTTAACTCGACTTTTACTAGCCTGACCTGAATTTAACCCGGCCCGTTCCTAACCCAATCGGAATTTAACCCAACTTGTTACTAACCCGACCCTAAATCAACCCGACTTGTTATTGATCTGACCCAAATTCAACCCGACTTGTTATTGATCCGACCTGAATTTTACCAGACCTATTACTTACCCGACCCAAAAATTCAACCCGATCTGTTACTAACTCGACTCGAAAACAACACGACTTGTCATTGACTCGACCTAAATTCAACTCAAATTGTTCCTGACACGATTTCAAATCACCATAAATGCAATTTAGACCACCTTATTATTATTGATCAAAGCCTTTTGTCTAGGGAGACCAAGTCGGTCCAGGCCAGCAAAAGAAGCATCATGCTCAAATTTAAGAGTTAAATATAGTATATATTTGTTGTATGGTTAAAGGAGATAATTATCTTCCTAAATTATAGACTATAGCTCCCTATTATATTGTCATACATATTATATTCAAAGAAAATAATTAGCTTGATAAAGATGATAATTATCTATTTATATTTAGTTGAACCCGAATATGACCTCACTTGGAAATGACCCGACCTGATTGTAACCTGCAAATTATTAACTTGAACATAACCTGACTTGAATCCGAGAATGACCCGACTTGAAAATGACCCAACCTAATTATAACCCACAAATTATTGACTTGAACCGAACCCGACTTGAACCCAGAATGACCCGACTTGAAAATGAGCCGACCTGATTATAACCCGCAAATTATTGACTTGAACCGAACTCGAATCAAAACCGAGAATGACCCGACCTGATTATAACTCGCAAATTATTAACTTGAACCGACTCTGACTCAAACCCGAAAATTACCCTAACCCGTTTTAACCCATGAAAACCCGTATTAAACCTGACCTATTGTTCACCCAACCCAAATGCAACCCGGCCTGTTATTAACCCGACAAAAACCCAATAAGAAGTATGACCCGACTTGACCCGACTAAAGCTTGACCCAACCCAAACCCGACCCGCATAGGTTATGGAATTAATCCAAATTGACCCGACTTGAGTTGACTCGACCCACTCTTACCGACCCAAACCCGACCCGTTTACCCGAATTGACAGCTCTACCCGAAACCTCCAATATTTCTCAAAAAACGTGGATATAAGTCTTCAATTTTAGAATTTTTTGATTTTTTTTCACCCGCAAATAAAAATTGCCGAAATGTTTACCATGGTCCCTAATACCCTTCAGGAGTCTAATTGGCTGGGTGAAACCATCTAATTTGCCTTTAAACGACCAATTTACCGGTTTAAAACTTGCATCGATTTCATTAATAAAAGCCTACCACGAACATTTATTACAACAAATAATGATCATATATGGTTCCTAAAGACATTATATGACCTCAAGATGTATTTCCTAGAATTTCAAGACTTTTCGACACCTGGACCCGAAGACTCCAAAAATTCTCAAAAAGCGTGGATATAGCCTTCAATCTATGAATTTTTTTACTTTATTTTTCGCCCGAAAATAAAAATTGCCGAAATGTTTATCATGATCTCTAATACCCTTCGAGAGTCCAATTGGGTAGGTAGAACCATTCAGTTTGCCTTAAAACGACCAATTTATCTGTTTACAACTTGCGCCGATTTTATTAACTCAAATCTACCACAAACATTTATGACAACATATAATTATCATATATGGTTCCAAACGACATTATATGACCCCGAGATGTACCCTTTATAATCTAAAGGCTTTTCGACACCGGACCCCGAAGCCTTCAGAATTTTTCAAAGAGCGTGAATATTAGCCTTCAATTTTGGAATTTTTTTTACTTTTTTCGTCCGGAAATAAAACTTGCCAAAATGTTTACCATGGTCCCTAATACCCTCCGGGAGTCCAATTGGATGGGTGGAACCATCCAATTTGCCTTTAAACAACCAATTTATCGGTTCACAAATTACACCGATTTCATTAACTCAAGCCTACCTTGAACATTTATGACAACAAATAATGATCATATATGGTTCAAAACAGCATTATATGGCCGCGAGATATCACCGAAACCTCCAAAATTTCTCAAAAATTGTGGATATTAACCTTCAATTTTGGAATTTTTTTTTACTTTTATTCGCCCGGAAATAAAAATTGTCGAAATATTTACCATGGTCCTTAATACCCTCCGGGAGTCCAACTGGGTGGGTGGAATCATCCAATTTACCTTTAAACGGCCAATTTACCGGTTTACAACTTGCATCGACTTAATTCACTATAGCTTACCACGGACATTTATGACAACATATAATGATTATATAAGGTTCCAAAAGGTATTATATGACCCCGAGATGTGTCCCATAAAATCTCGAGTCTTTTCGTCATCGGGCCCCAAAACCTCCAAAATTTCTCAAAAAACGTGGATAGTAGCCTTTAATTTTGGAATTTTTTGACTTTTTTCGCCCGGAAATAAAATTATTGTTTACCATGGTTCCTAATACCCTCTGGGAATCCAATTGGGTGGATGGAACCATCCAGTTTGCCTTTAAACGACCAATTTACGGGTATACAACTTGCACCGATTTCATTAACTCAAGTCTACCACGAACATTTATGACAACATATAATGATTATGTATGATTCCAAACGGTATTATATGACCCCGAGATATACCCCTTAAATTTTCGAGGCTTTTCAACACCGGGTCTCGAAATCTCCAAAGTTTCTCAAAAAGCGTGGATATTAGCCTTCAATTTTGGAATTTTTCGACTTTTTTTCGCCCGGAAATAAATATTACCGAAATGTTTACCATGGTCACTAATACTCTCCGGGAGTCCAATTGAGTGGGTGGAACCATCCAATTTGCCTTTAAACGGCCAATTTACCGCTTTACAACTTGCATCGATTTCATTAACTCAAGCTTATTACGAACATTTATGACAACATATAATGATCATATATGGTTCCAAACGTCATTATATGACCCCGAGATATTTTTTCTAAAATCTCAAGGCTTTTCGACAACGTGATCCGAAACCTCCAAAATTTCTCAAAAACGTGGATCTTAATTAGCCTTTAATTTTGAAATTTTTTTGACTTTTTTCGCCCGAAAACAAAAATTTCCAAAATGTTTACCATAGTCCCTAATACCCTCCGGGAGTATAATTGGGTGAGTGGAACCATCCAATTTGCCTTTAAACAACCAATTTACCTGTTTACAACTTGCACCGATTTCATTAACTCAACCCTACCACGAAAATCTATAACAACATATAATGATCTTAAATGGCTCTAAACGGAATTCTATGAACCCGAGATGTATCCCCTAGAATTTCAAGACTTTTCGAACCGAGCCCTGAATCCTCAAAAATTTCTCAAAAAACGTGGATATTAGCCTTCAATTTTGTAATTTTTGACTTTTTTGCCCAGAAAAAAAATTGCCGAAATGTTTACCATGATCCCTAAAACCGTTCTGTAGTCCCATTGTGTGGGTGTAACCATCCAATTTGCATTTAAACAACCAATTTACCGGTTTACAACTTGCACTGATTTCATTAACTCAAGCCTACCACGAACATTTATGACAACAAATATTGATCATATATGGTTCTAAATGACATTATATGACCCTGAGATGTATTCCTTAGAATCTCAGAGCTTTTCGATAACGGGCTCCAAAACTTCCAAAATTTCTCAAAAAGCGTGGATATTAGCCTTTATTTTTGGAATTTTCAGACTTTTTTTGCCCAGAAATAATAATTGTCGAAATGTTTACCATGACCCCTAATCCCTTTCGAGAATCCATTTGTTTGGGTGCAACCATCTAATTTGCATTTAAACGACCTATTTACCAGTTTATAACTTGCACCGATTTCATTAAATCAAGCATATCACGAACATTTATGACAACATATAATGATCATATATGGTTCCAAACGTCATTATATGACCCCGAGATATATTCCCTAAAATCTCAAGGCTTTTCGGTAACGTGCCCCGAAAGTCCATAACCTCTAAAATTTATCATAAAGCGTGGATATAAGCCTTCAATTTTGGAATTTTTTTGACCTTTTTTTTCGTCCGAAAATAAAAATTGCCGAAAATTTTACCATGGTCCCTGATACCATCCGGGAGTCCAATTGGGTGGGTTGAACAATCCAATTTGCCTTTAAACGACCGATTTACCGGCTTACAACTTGCACCAATTTCATTAAATCTAGCCTACCACGAACATTTATGACAACATATAATGATCATAAATGGCTCTAAACGGAATTCTATGACCCCAAGATGTATCCCCTAGAATTTCAAGACTTTTCTACACCGATCCCCGAATCCTCCAAAATTTCTCAAAAAGTTAGCGTGGATATTAGCCTTCAATTTTGTAATTTTTGACTTTTTTTTTGCCCGGAAATAAAAATTGCCAAAAATGTTTACCATGATCCCTAATACCGCCAGGTAGTCCCATGGTGGGTGTAACCATCCAATTTGCCTTTAAACGACCAATTTACCGGTTTACAACTTGCACTGATTTCATTAAATCAAGCCTACCACGAACATTTATGACAACAATTAATGATCATATATAGTTCCAAATGGCATTATATGACCCCGAGATATATACCCTAAAATTTCAAGACTTTTCGACACCGAGCTCCGAAATCTCTAAAATTTCTCAAAGAACGTGGATATTAAGTCTTCAATTTTAGAACTTTTTAACTTTTTTCGCTCGGAAATAAAAATTGCCGAAATGTTTACAATGGTCCCTAATATGCTTCGGGAGTTAAATTTGCCGAAATGTTTACAATGGTCCCTAATATACTCCAAGAGTTCAATTGGGTTGGTGGAACCATCCAATTTCCCTTTAAACGACTACCAGTTTACAACGTGCACAGATTTCATTAACTCAAGCATACTACGAACATATTTGACAATATATAATGATCATATATGGTTCCAAATGGCATTATATAACCCCGAGATGTATCCCCTGAAATATCAAGACTTTCCTACACTGGTCCTCGAAATCTCCAAAAAATTTCAAGAAAACGTGGATTAGCCTTTAATTTTGGATTTTTTTTTTTTACTTTTTATCGTCCGAAAATAGAAAATGCCGAAATTTTTACCATGGTACCTAATACATTCCGGGAGTCCAATTGAGTGAGTGCACCATCCAATTTGCCTTTAAACGACCTATTTACCGGTTTATAACTTGCACCGATTTCATTAAATCAAGCCTACCACGAACATTTATGACAACATATAATGATCATATATGGTTTCAAACGTCATTATATGATCCCAAGATATATTCCCTAAAATCTCAAGGCTTTTCGGCAGCGGGCCCTGAAACCACCAAAATTTATCAAAAAGCGTGGATATTTAATCTTCAATTTTAGAATTTTTTGACTTTTTTTTGCCCGGAAATAAAAATTGTCAAAATGTTTACCATTGTCCTTAATACCCTACGGGAGTCCAATTGGGTGTGTGGAACCATCCAATTTGTTGTTAAACGGCCAATTTACTGGTTTACAACTTGCACCGATTTACCGATTTACAACAGCCAATTTAATTAACTTGCACCGAACCCGACTTGAACCGAAATTAACCCTAACCCGTTTTAACCCTTCAATACCCAAATTTAACCCGACTTGTTATCAACCTGACCTGAATTCATCCCGACCCGAATTTAACCCAACCTGTTACAAACCCGACCCGACATCAACCCGACTTGTTATTAACCTGACCCAAATTCAACCCGACTTGTTATTGACCCAACCCGAATTTTACCAGACCTATTACTTACCCGATCCAAAAATTCAACCTGATCTGTTACTAACCTGACTCAAAATTAACACGACTTGTTATTGACCCGACTTAAATTCAACCAAATTGTTCCTGACCCGATTTCAAATTACCTTAATTGCAATTTAGACCACCTTATTATTGTTGATCAAAGCATTTTGTCTAGGGAGACCAAGTCGGTCCAAGCCAGCAAAATAAAGGAGCATCATCATCAAATTTAAGAGTTAAATATAGTATATGTTTGTTGTATTGTCCAAGGAGATAATTATCTTCCTAAATTAAAGACTATATAGTTCCCTAGTATATTGTCATATATATTATAGTCAAAGGAAATAATTAGCTTGATAAAAATGATAATTATCTATTTATAGTTAGTTGAACCCGAATATGACCGACTTAGAAATGACCCGACCTGATTGTAACCTGCAAATTATTTATTTGAACATAACCCGACTTGAATCCGAGAATGACTCGACTTGTAAATGACCCAACCTGATTATAACCCGCAAATTATTGACTTGAACCGAACCCGACTTGAACTCGAGAATGACCCGACTTGAAAATGACCTAACCTGATTATATTACACAAATTATTGCCTTGAACCGAACCCGAATCAAACCCGAGAATGACCCGACCTGATTATAACCCGCAAATTATTGACTTGAACCGAATTCGACTCGAACCCGAGAATTACCCTAACCCATTTTAACTCGTGAAAACCCGAATTTAACCCGACCTATTGTTCAGCCGACCCGAATGTAAACCAACATGTTATTAACCCGACCCAAACCCGATAAGAAGTATGACCCGACGTGACCCGACTCAAGCATGACCCAACCCAAACCCGACTCGCATAGGTTATGGAATTAATCCGAATTGACCCGACCCGAGTTGACCTGACCCACTTTTACCCGACCCAAACCTGACCCGTTTACCGGAATTGACAGCTCTAATGTAGGGCATGTTCTCATTGACTGAATTCAACTGAACTGAACTGAACTGAACTGAGCTGAACTGAACTAAGCTAAACTAAACTGAACTGAACTAAAATGAAATGAATATTTTATAAGAGAAGGAAATTAGGAGCTGAACTGAACTGAACTGAATTTCAACGTATGAGAACAGGTCCGTAGTATATAATTACTTAACCCAAAATTAATCAAAATCACTCGGTCCAAAATGATTCAATAATCAATGTAAATGGGTAAATTAGGGGTGAAAGTTCGGTTTTCGGTTTGGTTTTTTTCCCAAACTGAAACCGAACCACCCTATTTCGGTTTCTTGATTTTGCAAACCACACCGCACCACTTTTGCTCTGAAACCGAACCAAACCAAACCACCTAAATTTCGGTTTTTATAAAAAAAACCAAACCGCACCGAATTTTCCTATCAAGTATCATAGACATCAAATTTTGCAAAAAAAACCGAACCAAACCACACCAATCAAAACCAAACCAAACAAAATCAAACAAAACCAAAGCCACAACGAACTGACAACCCACCCCCACCAAACCGAAACCATCACCACCAGATTTTTACCAAAACTAATGAAATTTACCAAAACAATTCAAGCACAAAACTTACCAGAAATCAAATCATATTAATGGATTTATTAAAAATTCAAAAAAAAAAAAGAAAATTAAAAACAAGAAAACATACCTTTTAAACCAAAAATGACCCTTAAATTTCATCTCGAATTTGGTTTAAAATGGTCAAATTCAACCATGAAAACTCTAGATCTAGAGTTTTCATGGTCGAATTTGACCATTAATACCTTCGTTTTGGCCATATTTCGTGAATTTTGTTACGAAAAGTCGAAAACCTTCGTTTTGACCATGAAAAATCTTTTCTTTAATATGAAAAATCGCAAATTTCGTGCTAATTTTGAAGACAAAGAGGAGTAGAGGCAAGGAGAAAGACAAGAAAGAGGAGATGAAAAGAGGTGATCGAAGAAGAAAGAGAAAGAAGAGATCGAAGAGGACAGAGAAAGGAGCAAAGAAGAGGAGGAAAGCAGAGAGAAAGGGCGGAAAGTGGCTGAAGAAGGATTAGGGTTTTTTTTTTTTCCCTTTATATACTAGGGTTTTTTGGGGTTGGGCCGAAATTTCGGTTTGGTTTCGGGTTTTTCATTTTCCGAAACCGAAACCGAACCACATAATTTCGGTTTCTTGATTTTGCAAACTGAAACCAAACTACTTTTAAAAAAAAAAACCGAACCATATTTGTTATTCGGTTTGGTTCGATTTTAAACCGAGTTTGTTTCACCCCTAGTGTAAATTACAATACTCCCTTTCCTTTGTTTCAAGTTACATGCACCAGTTTGATTAACACACTTATCAATGTACAATGTGACCATTAGTAACTCTTGTTACGGAGTACTCCCTCCGTTTTTAAATATTTGTTCCATTACTCCATGCGCGGATTTTTAGGATAAATTGGAGAAAGTAATAAAATATGGAGGTAGTGGGGTTGGTGGAGGAATAAAAAATTATTAAAAGCAAAAGTAGTGGAGAAGTTGGAGGAGAGAGAATATGAAATTAATAAAATACTCCCTCTGTTTTTTTATATGCATCACTTTCTTTTTATGGGTGTTTTTTTTATATGCATCACTTCTATATTTGATAAAGTTATACTATATTTTATTATTTCTCTCTCTTACTTTAAACCCCACTCAAATTACTTTATCATTTCTCTCTCTTCTATGTCCCTACTTAAATAATAAAATATTTATTCTCTCTCACATACTTTCTCATTCATGGTCTCCATCATACTTTTATTATAATAATTTATTCACTACTCACAATATTATATTTATCTCCTAAAACTATGTGCATTCCCAAGTGATACATATAAAAAAAACGGAGGGAGTATGATATTTTTGGGTCCACTATGTGAGATAAATGAATTAAATATTGTAAATACTTTCCAAATAAAGAAATGGAACAAGTATTTAAAAACGGCCGAAAAAGGAAAGTGGAGCAAGTATTTAAAAACGAATTGAGTATGAGTGTAAATTACACTCAATAACACCTGTTTTGTTTTTATATTATACTCCATAGTACGAGTAAGAGCTTATTCTCATATGTTGAAATTCAGTTCAGTTCAGTTTAGTTAAGCTCCTAATTTCCTTCTCTTATAAAATATTCATTTCAGTTCAGCTCAATTTAGTTCAGTTCAGTTCAGCTGAGTTCAGTCAATGAGAACAGACTCTAAATACATTTACGTACTACTCCGTATATAGTTACAACGTCAACCACTAGGATCGTGAAACAAAGGGATAATACTACGTAAGTTACGGAGTATGGAGTACTACGTACTTAATTACGCGTAATGTATATATATATTGACAATAGAATCGAAAATGACGGAGTACTAGGTGACTGGATCAAAACCAAGAGTGTCATATTTTTTCCCGCCTCTTCCTCTTCAATAGCGCAAATCCCTCTATGGGCTCTATCAACTCTCAATTCTCAACACATTCCGAAAGCATTGATGAATTGGGAAGTATACAAGGTGAAATTCTGTCTCTTTCTCTTACACCATTTTCTTCCTTCAATTTTACTGCCAAATTATTATTTTTTTCTTACATTGTATTGATATTGTCTGCTCTGTATAAATTCAGTAGAAATTATTGCTTAATTTTCATTAATAATCTGTGCTCGATCTGTATAATTTTGTTGATTTTATTTTTGTGGATTTTTCCTTGATTATACATGGAAAATCTGAGTGACGTTCTCTCATTTTAGGGTTTTCTAGTATATTCAAAACAAAAAAATCAAATTGAAAATTCTCTGTTGAAATTACGGAGATTTTGTGTCTTTTAGTTTGCTATCTTTGTGAATTACTAGTAGCAATTAGGGTGGGACGATTGTTTAAAAAAATAAATAAAAAAATTAAAAGGTGGTAAATTACTACTCCCTCCATCCTCAAATGATTTCCTAGGTGATATTTAGGTCAAACTTTAAAAACTTTGACCATAAATTTCTGCTATTCTATTAGTGATTATACGTTCACGTAAGATCTTGTTAGATTTGACACATTGTTGCATCATTCAGCGATTTTACTATGAGCTTGCCACTTGATTTGCATTCCAAGTTTATCAAAGGATGAACTTATATTTTCTTGTTGTTTTGTAACTATGTAACCTTGTTACCTTAGTTTGACTACTCACTTGGTTTTGATAGTGAATGTCAATGAAGAGTCCGTATCTGAAACAATTTTATTTATTTATTTGTATCTATGCTCCATTGCCCCATGTTGGATTGGCGCTTATTTTTGTTCCAAATTGCTACACTAATGTACAAGCTTGGATATTTCTCTTGTTACCGTGTTTGCCTTCCAATTAGTAGCCTTGTGCTAAGACAGTATGTATAATTTTTCATAAGGATCGGACTATAACAAAACCCGGTTGTGTTTTGGAGGGGGGGAGTGGGGGACAGATTTTTAGAGTCTTGTAAAAAGGTAGCATCTATAGAGGCTAAAGGTGTGATCAGGGCCCTTTGGGTTTGGCTGAGCTATCACAGATACAGTTTATTGATGAATTTTTTCACTTTACTTTGTTTGTAATGAAGCATATATTTTTTCGCTCATCCTTCAAACTAAGGTTCATTTGGAACTGTTTACGGTCAATGTTAGTTCCTTATGGTTATATTATTGATTGTTAAAACTTCTAACCTGATTCAACATGGTAGGTTTGACATGTCTTCTGGAGGGTTAAGCTCTGAGTCCATAAATAAGCCGGTTGCTGACATTCAATCTCGTGCACTAGTCTATGATACAGAACCATCACATGAGGAAGATGGAGTATCTTCTATGCAAACCTCTGATTTATATAATATACCTTTGCGTGAACGAGCTGGGCAACTTAAAACTATGAATCAGCTTACCTTCTTTCCAATGGGGATAAGGAGAGAATTGGCAAAAGCAATAATTCTACATGACTATCCCCTCTCCATAATTGATCATATGGGGTTTAAGAAACTCTTTGAAGTTGTTTACCCCTCGGTTTCTCAAAACACACTAAACAGTGATGTATCAAAAATCCATGAATTCAAAAGGGATATTTCAATGGGATTGTTCAATGATAATGAAAGCAGGATTGCCATTACTGTAGACAAGTGGATTTCATGTGAACAAAGTCAACAAACTAAGAGATACATTGCTATTACAGGACAGATAATTGATGATTGCTGGAAAGTTGAACGTTGCATGATGAGGTACTTTTATACATAAATCTTAATTCCGTGTGTTAACCACCTTTGTTTCTGTGAAATTTGGTTGTTTCTGCTGCCTTCTTTTATTTGTAAAGTAGTTCGTTACTTCGTTGGTGTAAAAATTGACATTCATATTATACACATTTTGAAGGTTTGTACATGTGCCTTGCACATTTAAAATGAGTTGATTGCTAAACTCACTGCGGACTGTCTTGTTGAATGGGATGTGGCCTCAAAAATCTCTACCATTGCCATTGAATATGCATCTGATGATTCTGATGAGGGACGACTTACTGATATTTTAGCTGATAAGCTTTCAATTAGCTCTCTTATATTGGGTGGGAAATTGTTGCAAATGAGATGTTTGCTCGTACTATGAGCTTGTTCGAAGTGTGATTGAGAAAATTCGTGAGAGTATCCTGTTCTGGACTGCAACACCTCAAAGAGAGGAAGATTTTAAGGAAGCATCCCGTGAGCTAAGCATATCTGATAGTGACAGTAAGCTGAATCTTGATTCTGTCTCCAAGTGGTTACAACCTTTCTGATGTTACAATCAGCTCTTTTGCTTAAACCTGTCTTCTGTCACCTGAAGAAACAGGAGTCTGAATACTTGTGTGTGCCAAGCGAAGAGGAGTGGGAGTTGGCCAAAGAAATTTGTCAAATGCTGAGACTATTCTATACAGTGATAAATCGTGTCTCTAGCTATCGTAGTGCAAACTTCTTTTTCTTCGATTTGTGTACCATCAAAACAGCTATCTCTGAGTGGGTTAACTGCACTAATGAGCTCGTGAGAAACATGGCTTTGAAAATGCAAGAGATATTTGACAAGTATTGGAACTCAGTACGGGATATATTTGCTGTTGCTTCTGTATTGGATGATAGGTTCAAATTGGTTGGTGTTGAGGAATGTTTCAAAGATATCTATGGAGATGGAAGTCAGATCGAAGTGGAGCACATTCGCCAAATTTTCTTTGATCTGTTCAACGAGTATCAAAGTAAAGTGATCCCGGAGAAGACAAATTGTGATGATCATTCTTCTTCTGGCCTTGATGATTCAAAGACTTGTATATACTTTGAAAAAATGAGGAAGCGTGCAAAGAAGAGGAGAAAAATGGAGCAACTTGATCAGAAACCCGAATTGGATGCTTACTTGGAAGAGGATATCATTTATGTTGATGAAAGTGTTGCAGACATTACTGTTTTGGGTAGGTGGAAGTATGCAAACAAGCCTATCTTGAAGAAGATGGCTAGAGATATTCTGGCTATTCCTATCTTCTCAGTTGCTCCTGAGCACACATTTGATACTGGAGATTACCGAGTTTCGAGTCCACATCGTAGTCGGCTTCATCCAACCATGGTGGAGAAGTTGATGTCCACTCAAAGCTGGTTATGGACTGATCTCAATGGTAAGACATAACTTTCTTAACATTCTTATACAGGGCAAATAGTTGAAGCTTACTTGTATGCTTGTGTGATCTAATTCTCTTCTTTTTTAAATATACAGATTCTTATTCGGTAACTAATTCATATTCATGGGGCACAGTTGATAATTATACTGTGGTAGAACAAGAGTTTGCTGAAGAGGTAAATTAATCAATGCCATAACTCTTATACTCTCTTCTTCTAAAATTAGTTTTTACCCTGTTTCAATATTTTATAATTAATTTGACATGATGTTATAGTACTTTTATATCTTATTATAGTTGTGATATCTCTTCTGGGAAAACTAATCATAAATCATTATTATTTTACGATATGTGATAATTATTTCCGAACTTAAATGAAATGTTTATACCTGGATAGAAAACGTGTTCACAACAATATTCACATCTTTATTTCAGGCCAAACCCACTCAGCCACATTAGTCAAATGGCTCCCTGTAAACTACTTATCAGAACAATACGCCAAAGTTCAAACTTTCCGTTTTCTGGGGATCAAGGATTGAGAGCTGAATGCCAGGTTTGTGTATGCTTCTATATGCATCATATCCCATTATTAACTAGGTAGCTAGTCTAAACGACTACAATGTAAATGATGTTCTGCAACATGTGAGGTTGTGAACTGCCTAGTCCTTTTGTAAAAACATGAGTTATATATAACAATTTCTAGTTTTGACATTTAGTCTTAGTGTTAGTTATATTTTGGCTCGAAACCATTTTTTGTAGTAGGGAATAGGCACATTTGAGACTTTATCACTGAAAATGATGCCTAAAATACCAACCACATTGGATATAGAACTACAAATTTACAATTAGCTCGGACTGAAGTCTCTACAATGATGTAGAGGTCTTTAACTACTGATTCAAATTTCAAACTACCTATTACATTTTTTTGAGGAGCAACTACCTACTACATTTTGATTCACGTTACATTGCTAAAAAAACTCTCTGATGTAGTCTAAGTACATGGTACATGGATCATTTGGATCAAACCTCAACTATTTTTACTATATGTTTTTTCAAGTCTCACTCATTTCTCTTCCTTCATCACTAGTTTTCTTATTTTCAAACAGTTTCCCTATATCCTCCAAATTCTTCCCTTTAGTTTCTGGTATAGTGAAGAAGAAAAACACCGTTGCCAACACCATAATTCCGGCCAAAACAAAGAACATCCCCCCAAATGTTATCTTTGTTGCTATAGTCAGAAATGTCATTGCCACAACCCCACTGACTAACCTATTTACAGAGACCGCCAAACTTGTCCCTTGAGCCCGAAGCCTTGTCGGAAAAATCTCTGATGAGTAGACCCAAGTTATAGGCCCTAGCCCAATTGAAAAAAATGACACATCAGCACAGACCGCGATCACACTCACAACAATAGCCCAACTAGGCTTATGGCCTGAAGCCCTAAGAAACATGGACCCAAGGCCCAAAGTTGATAGGGACACAGCCATACCAACTGAGCTCAATAACAAAAGAGGTCTCCTACCATACTTATCTAAGACAAGAGCTGATATCATAACAAAGGTAGCTTTAGCTGTTCCCATGATCACATTGATGGCAAATAGCAGCTTCTTCTTCTTGATTCCAGCCGCGCTAAAGACCTCAGGGAGATAGTAGATCACGGCATCATTCCCAGAAGCCTGCATGAAGAAGTTTATCCCGATGGCAGCGATGAGGATCCGGCGAGTCCCTGGTGTTGGCCTCCAGAGTAGCTCTTTCCATACACTTTGCCCAACAAAGTTGCTTGCTTCTGCCAATTAGTTAACACATTTAACATTATAAACTAACAAGTAAAGTAGTACTAAAAATGAAAATTAACCAAAATGTATGTCAGTCAAATAGAGAAGTATAAAGTATTACCATGGAGCTCCCAAGCTCTAGTGATCTCCCCAAGTCTAACCTCAGCTTCTTCTTCATTTTCAGACGTTGCAACCAAGACTGTTTTTGCCTCGCTCAACCTCTTCTTCATGACAAGCCACCTAGGTGATTCAGGCATAAAAAACACACCCAATCCAACACCAATTGATGGAACAACTGCCAACAGGAGCATCACCCTCCAGTTCCAACCATTAGGTATCCCTGAAAGTGCATAATTGACCACATACCCTAACAATATCCCTATAGTTATGAAAACCTCAGGCAATGAGCTCATGAATCCACGTGTCATTGCTGGTGATATCTCAGCCGTGTACACGGGTGCAATCATGAGGGAGTAGCCTACTCCTATACCAGCCACCACACGACCTGCCATTAGGTAAGGGTACGACGGGGCCAGCCCCATGAGCATGGCCCCGGCGAAGAAGGTGCAGGCTGCAAGGACAATGGTGTAGCGCCTACCAATGAGGTCCGAGGTCTTGCCGGATAGTAGAGAGCCAATGAGTGAGCATACGTTAAGGGAACCTACTAAGATTTCTTCTTGGAATTTACTAAGTTTTAGGTCCTCTCTTATGTACAGGATTGCTCCACTTATTACTCCAATATCTGAAATATTAGAAATAGACATTAGACTGAAACTATACACATCATAACCAAAAATTAAAACTTTTTACACTAGAGATTAAAGGGTGGTGGATAAATGGCAAAAGACCGGGTCAATGGGCTAAATACTTTGAGAATGGGGGAGAAGGGTAAGAGATTCTCTTCCTCAAAATACGGCTAGTGAGGATTAAACTTTCAATCTAAAGGTTGGTAGGTGCAGTCCTTAATTCCTTACTAAGGCATCTCCTTAACCAAACAATTACAAAATGAACTGGATTTGTCCTGTTTTGGTCCGTTTTAATAATCCGGATACAATTTGAATGGAGCGGTGAATAAAGTGAAATCCAAATTTTTCCATTTTTTATGAATTAAGATTTTAAAAATATATATATTACTCACTCTTGTGTCTATCATTACATATAGAATCAAATAATGTTTATAATCATTTTTTTTTATTCCTTATTGGATGTAATATTTTCTTACTTTTTTCATTCTACAAAACAAATAATTGATGTTTCCAAAGGAACAAAAATAAATGCAATATTTACTCACTTTTTTCATTCTACAAATCTTTCATTTATGTTAGGAATCTCTAATTTCCTAAAGCATAATATTGTCATTATTATTCTTTATATTTTCTTTATCCGCCACCTCATCATTCTTATCAAACACGTCATCAGTCATATAAGATCAAGATTATGAGTAAAAAGAAGAGCCCTATCAGACTGAAACCCATCACGGATCAACTTAACCAGGGTTAGGAACTATACAATTTGGAAGAGTGGGGGAAAATTGAAAAAAAAAAAAAATAAGAAAATCTCCTCTTCAAAATTATCCTAGTGGGGTTTAAACCTCTGACGTCATGGTGATGTGGATGGCTAAAGTCAATTCATTTACTAATCGTACATGTCTACGAACATTAATTTAAACTTCTTATAATTATACTCCTATATTTGATGGCTCTTCAATTTGCCGAGCACAAACGCAGTGTGGCATGAATCTCATTGTATATTCATGATGTAGTTAGTTGGAATCATCCCAAACTTTTATGATTCACCAACTTTATGTAAGAAATTCCATGAACCAATTTCTGTAGCTATTGCTATATTTTTTATTTTTCTTTCACTAGTAAACTTTAAATTTGAACCACAAAATACTATCTAAATTCAAATGAAAAAACTAAAAAATAACCAAACTTTGCGTTTAATGAGAGAGCAACTCGGGTGATTCAACAAGAATCATTCCTTTACACTATCAATTCACAAGTGGTAAGAATTAGGCCCTAACTCATCAAGTATACCTTTTATGCATTTAAAAGAAGACATATATTTTGTTTTTATTTGAGGCTATCCTTATCCTTGGCACCTTCCAATCTTCTATACCAATCTTCCTCAATCAATAACAACTTAAATTAGAGATATTCTAAATCAATCAATATTTCCATGTTTATGGATTCCTTATACCGATACGACTTTACATTTAGGTCTATCATCTTATTGGCATCGGAGAACCATTCTCCTAGCCTAATATATGTACCTAAGAATCTCTCCGCAAAAATTCAAAATTTTTTTACTTCATTTTTTGTATACCATATATTTATTCATCAGACGAGTTTGTCACTTCTTTACTGTTATATGCGTGGACCATCAATAAGTAATGACCGTACAAGACGGCTTGTGCACTAAAAGTGAGACAGTGGATCTTAAGTTCGAGTCTAAATACTTTGTACATCAAAAGAGAGATTGTTAGAGAATGAACATACCATAGCCAAGTAAAATCGAGTTGGTCGAAGCCAAGAGAGCACAAGCAAGAGCATATTTGTTCATCTTAACTTTTGGCTTAACAATAACTTCTTTCGTTTTTGAATGATCTCCAACTTCAATTTTCTCCATTTTTAACCCAAACGACGAGTGCAAGCTCTTGAATACCTCTCTATAGTTTTATTTTACCACTTTTATTTCAGTATTATATAGGTAGGTTGGGATAGCAGAGTGCATGCCAAATCAATAATAGTTTTTTTTAATGAGATAAGATAAATGACATATAATATGGAAGAGTGAAGTAAATTTTAATTTGTAAAAATGGAAAGAAAAATTATTATCTTAGAGAGAAGGGAGAAAATGTGTGTGAACACTGTTTATTGTACCAATAATAGACATAGTAGTAATTAGCATCACAATAGCATGAAGTAAAAAACAGAAAATTTTGTAAAACTTTTAAATTGTGGGATCTGATGCAAAGTGGCAGACTGGCAGTTGCATATATAGCCATGAAATTATTGGCTTTTTTCCAAAGTATCTCACCCCACGTATAATTTTATTTTATTTCACTCACTGGAGTCCAAAAAATTTAAAGTTTAAAAGAAAACATATTTTTCCCTCGTTTTTTTCTAAAAAAAAAATTATATTATGTGATGGAGGGAGTAGTCCATTGTAATAAAGATAAAACGGTCTGGGTAATATGGATTGACCGATTGAGACACAAAGTGTTACTTTTGCATGCTACTTGACTTTAAGTGGTTCGACTATTTTGCAAGATTTTTGGTTCAACTTTAAGTGTTTGTATTTTGTAACTTTTTTAAAGTGGGATTTTAAAGTGGTTTTAATTTGGTGAAGTGTAAATAAATGGCCAAGTGTATTTGGGATTTTGTGTGTTATTGAGAATTGTTGCGTAGCTTTTATTTTCATTCTCTAGAATGCATGGAGGTGTCCCCATATGTTAGTGTGATAAGGTCATATTACCAAGAAGACAAGAACTTAATGGTGTATTAATGGTGTGATGAAAGTTTAGATTGTATTTGACTCAATCAAATTGACAATAGTTGACTATTGGATTAATCGACACAATTCTAAAATAAATCTGAACCGAGTTCGTAGAGATAACTTTAAATACGGAGTGTATATATTTTCGTTTTTCACTTTTTTAATCTACATTAAGATATCATGACCTTTGAAATATTAACCAGTTATCGTTTGACATTCAACAAGCACATTAGGTAGGAATTTATATAATTATATTTAGATTAAACTATAATATTGTTTAAATGATTTTAGATTTGGTTGGGAGACCATTAGCAAATCAATGTGAAAAATATTTGAAACATAACCTTTTCTCTCCTTTCTTGAATTTCCTTGAATAATTATTTGATAAAAACAAATTGTACTACGCAACTACGGAGTATTTAGATTCATAAAATCATAAGTTATTTTCAATTATGGACCACCGTATTTTCTCATTATGATTTCATTAAAAAAAAGTTAAAAGAAAATGTAATTTTTTTTATTTATTTTATTTTATTATATATATATATATATATATATATATATATATACAGCATGCAAGAAATCGAATTTTATTTTTGTTTTCGAAAGAGAACACATGAAGCTTCATAATTACTCAACATTTCAACAATAAACTTTTGTATGGTAAGAAAGATATTGAGGGTGTATGGTTTAGAGAGCCCAGGTTTTTGGTACGTAGAAAGAAATCTATTACTAGTCCAAACCTCTAAGTTTTGAAAAGGGATTGAAAAGCTTATTGTAGGAAGTTAGGAATTACAAGTATAACTTGATCAAAATTACTAGTTTACTACGAGTACCCTTTACCAAAGATTATCAACTATTTTCCTTGTAAATTATTCAGGTCAATATCCTTACAGCTAGTCATTTTACTAAAAATATTAGTTATCAGTCCCTCAAAAAAAAAAAAAAAAAAAAAAAAAAAAAAAAAATCATCTGAAAGCATTTACGAAATACTTTACACAAATAGTAAAACCATTTGATACAATCAACTTAAAGCTAATCGCGGGACATAGCCATTAAGATTCAAGGCCTTCATACTCATATACAACTTAGCTAAAAAATGCAACTTGTTTAAGAAAATTGCACTTCGTTGGAAGTATCCAATGTAATTACTAGGGTTGAGCAAAAAATCAGGGTACCCAATTTTTGCTCATCCTGTAACCGGAACATATAGGGTACCCTGTAACTTGATAAAAGTATTACTTTAGTTCAAATTATACACCATTTTTAACCTAATTTTAAAATAATAAATATCAAATATAGATATTTGTATTATTTTGCTAAACAACTACAATAAGTTTGTTTTATTTGCGATTTGTAAATATTATAAATTAGTTATCATCCAATCTTTTTATAAAAAATTTTGCAAAAAGTTATTAAGGATATTAAAAGATAGGTACCCTGAATCGGAACCAGAACATGCAAGTTCTGGTTCGGTTCTCAATTTTCAGGAACCTGTTCAATAGGTTCCGGTTACCATTTTTAGGAACCTGTTGCAACAGGTTCCGATTCCACGAATTTTAATGCTCACCCTTAGTAATTACAATGGTTTTTATAATTTGAGAATCAATTATTCAATTTTGTAAAATCCTTTTAATTTCAATAATGCGTATTTAAATTAGTCTAAATCCCTTTCAACCTTTAAAAATCATTTGAAAAAAGAACAAGAAAAAATTGACGTTTTTGGTATACTATTACATGACATTCCACCAAATAATGCTCTTAGGATTGTCCCATATTCTTTTTCTAGTCTTTTTTAAAATGGTTTGGCACTTTCGCCAAAGCTTCAATGCTTGATGGTTTGGCATCTATGCCATATATAAGCTTACAATGTAAATGAACGATTTCCCATAATATTGTTGAAATAAAAATCAATTCCCATAATACATTGATTTTAAAATAAATTCCCTACATAGTGTCCACGTAGGATCGTTTTTTTTTGCTTTTGGTTCAACTTAAAACTGCTAATGGTAATAGCGGTTTTAAAAAAGAGACCGCCTCTAACAATAACAGGTCTCTTTGCGTCCTTGGTTAATTCACAAGGCTTAGTTTGCAAGAAGATTATTTCAAAGAGACCGCCTCTCAGTACGACAGGTCTCTTTGCGTCCTTGTTAATTCTTAGCCCACAACAAGAAAAGAGAGCGCTGACAATTACACTTATAACTTCAAAAAGACCGCATTTCAATAAAAACAGGTCTCTTTGACTTTATTTTACCAAAATTGCAAAACCGCTAATACCGTTAGCGGTTTTAAGCTGAACCGAAAACCAATCCTACGTGGACACTACTTTGGGAATTTATTTTTAAAACCAAGCATAATGGGAATTAATTTCTATTTCAATAATTTTAAAATAAATTCCCTACATACTATAAATTTTATAGAGTATTATTATTATTTTCATTTTCTCCTTTATAACTTTTCCTATATAATATTCTCTAAAGATCGGACACCATATAGGTAGCTTGAAATAATCCCACATGTCTATTTACTATCCATTTTTATTATGTATTTTCCTTAGATTAAACCAAACAATGTTGTTTTGACTAGATAATGGGATACAAGTCATACAACTACACAAATATGCAACTATGTTCATTCTTTCTAAAAATAAAATATTTGTTACTCCAGCAAAGCGCGTACTAGGATGTTGCTTTTGTTTGAAATTAGTTGTCAAAATTAACTTCAATCCCTCTCAATTAAGAATGCCATTAATGGTTCACAATGTTTGGGAATGGTTGGACAAAATAAAGAGTGCAGTCGTACTTTAACTTTTTTTTTTTTTTTTTGATTGAATAAATGTTTAATTGTATATTTCTTACGAGTATATTCTACTCTAGCAACCGAACAGACAAACATACATTACCAAATAATATCTCTGTATTCTTTTTGTTAACATTAAGGTATGATTATGAAATATACAGTGAGTATATATTATTAATCATATACATCAAAGAAGAGTGTATCTACACAATTAAGTTACAAGAAAACTGATTCAAAACCTTAGGAAAAGATATTCCTACATTATAGATACTCCAAAATATCTCCTAACAACATTGCTATTTTTTTTTCCTAATAATAGAGACTGAATTTACACGTGAGATTACTCTCATAATTTATTTCCAATAGAAACAAAGATCCTAGAGACTTCATTTCTAATCAATTTGTTCAAGAATTTGTACTGAGCTGATTCTATTGATTTCAATTGCAATTTGTTGGGGTACGTGAAAAGTAAAGAGTTGTACACTTTTGATCGAGAATTCAAACTACAAGGCAAGTCTCTCTATTTTTGCTTAAATTGATATGATGTCTTGTAAATTTATAATGGTACTGTAATTTTGTTCATAATGAATGACTTCCTATTTTTCACGAATCACGACTTCAATCTTCAAAATTTACCCTAAGGCAAATGAGCATGTAAGTACAACTTGTTTTCTTTTTGAAGCTAGATGAGATACATGATCATTTGTGAAAAATTGGGGTAGGGAAGAGGAGGCGGATGTGTTTGAGGAATATGTATAGGATCTCGAAAATTGCCAAACATTTGTTGAGATTTGTAACTGGCCTGATATTCATCACCAAGTAGTATTTGGTGTAGTTGGTAAGAATTTCACCTTATAACGTTAAAATTTTAAGTTTGGTCCCCATTAACCTAGATTTGTAGCTTACTTGGGATTGTTAGGAGATGTCACGACTCACGACCAACTGACCTAGAATAGTTATTCTAAAAAAAAAAAAAATCAAAGTTATAGCAATCATGACTATAGATTAAATTAGAATGAAGCCAAAAACAAATTTGTTACACATATGAAATTAAATGTGATGATTGTATATACATACAAAGAATTTTCATTTTAAAATAAGGGTAATGCTATATGCAGCCTTAAGGGCTAAATATATGCATTAAATTATACTTTATATATTAGTATTAAGTTGAGAATTTATCGACAATTCACGAGTAAATCTGTCTAATAAATCTTGTCAAAAAAAAAAAATCTGTCTAATAAATGCTTATATATTGTCAATTTTTTTTCTTCTACTTTTAGCTTTTGTATATGCAGCTTTTTTCTTGAAATAAATAACGCCAGTTTATTAAAACAAAAAAAATTTAAAAATATTATATCAACTTATTCAACTAGCAAAAAAAATAATAAAAATAAAATAATCAATATGTTGAGTGGCCTTAAATGTTGAGTCAAAATTATAGACTAAAGTCACTAAAGACCTAAAGTAAAGGTTTATAAATTTTGTGGTGGTAACACCTAAACAGTCCACCTCCAGAGCTTAGCATGACTACAATTGAGCTTTTATTCTTTTTTTAAAATCTGAACAGATAGAATATGAGCGCACCAAAACTAAAGACTAAAAAAGAAACATTTTCAGATGATAGAGATTTATTACTATCACACAAACCAAATTTCCAGCTTTTCTTTCCCCTTTTATTGATTTGAATCTTGGATTGAAGTGTAATTGGTTTATGATCACTTTACTAGTGGAGTGGGATAATGAATAGATGATTTTGATTGATTTTGAACTTTCCCTTTCATTGTAATTCCAAGCACTAGGCAATATGTTGAGCAACATTTCTCATCTTAACAAGTTAAGAGTTGTTATTACAAAGAACGAATTAACATAAACATATTACTGTGGAATGAACATTTTCATGTAGGCTGTAAAGGGGTGTTTGTATAGTCTAGATATCGAGCTTGGTGTTGATATGTTGAAAGAGTTCTCCATTTAAGAAGCATGATTTCAGTGTTGATTGACATGTCAGTCAAAGTAGTTGAGATCGATTGCCCGAAAATCTTTGTTCATGTAGCTGACCCCATCGTTGAAATAGGTTACGATATTGATGTAGGTGGTGGTGGTGGTGGTAATGTAAGAAAATCACCAGTATGAAAACTCATTGGACTATCTACAATACATGAATATACCCCTTAAAGAGACTGGTTATAAAACTCAAATTGTTTAAGCACGATTCTGGACTGTGTAATGCAACTTATCCACTCGATCTTGTAACGAAGTGCTTTACTATATTCCTGTATCTGGCAGTCTGCCACAGTCCTCCGATAGAAGTACTTGTGCCAAGTTTCCAAACCAATAGCCTGGCTAAAACAGAAATTGTTTTTAAGTATTGGTAACCTTGTTTTATTAGACACTATCAAAAGAATACATGTGAAGTACAATGAAAAATGTACTCTGTAATTGTACAGGTATTGAAATGAAATTGACATTCTGCCATTGTTTTAGCTCCCATGAGATAAATGGTTGCTTGTTTTTTTTGGTAATGGTCACTGTATCTTACTGCAATATTTACACATGCACATATGGAACCTCCCATATACCAGTCATCGACAAAGCCTTACCCCATCTATCATCAAGTCGTCAACTGCCTATATACTGTCCAGCTTCTGCTGCAATTTCAGAAATCCAATTAGCAGCACTGCCAAAGAACAGCTCCCAAAACCAAAGATCCAACGCAAGGACAGAGGAAAAGATAAGGAGTGCTAAGGTTTGATAACGATTTAATGGCCAGCCAGAGACCTCAGCTAAGGTCCTCAGAAATGGGAATGAGTTGCTTTGTAAAGCTCGTTTCCTTATGGCCCAAGCAGTTACCCATTGAACTTGAGTAGGTACCAAGTCAAATTCCTCCCTCAATCGCCTCCCTAAATCTGGCATGTGCCCACCGCCATACAGTATGGCTATCTTATTATGGCCATCATCAATAGCCTTTTGAAGTGCATCTATTGCTGCCTTGTTTCTCTCACCGATGATAACAGATTTTTCTTCAACATCTGCTGTCCCTAGCGTGAACCTTCACATAGGAACATTTTTTCATTAGATAATAATTACTCCTGGGTATGAGAACATACATGGTAAACCAAAACAAGCATCAAAGACTCAACACAAGTTCCTAGTTTCCTACTTTCAAGTTCATTTAACTCAAAAAGAATAAAGAAAAGAAAGCACAAAGAGAGAAAAAAAATAAAAATAAAAATTTCAGCATTTAACTGCCTATTATTAACTATTAAGAGTTTCCTCTGACTTCTTTCATACTTGACTGGTTTAAGTCCTCTGATTTGGCAGGTTTCTGTAACACTCTAGTAGTTACTCACTTGTAGTAATATTAAATTATGCAATAAAGACTTGATTTTTTGAGGAAAATGGGCAGCTTTTGATTAATATAAAGATGGAAGAAACAAAACAAGAGTAGCTTGAGGCTACTAGTCTCTGATTTAGCACCTTTAGGGCACCACCCTCTAACTATAGAAATTACTATGATCTTGCCTACCTAGCCCATCCCACTCTCCCTTTGTTAAATATACATAATCTGCCAAAAGAAGGAAAACAACAAAAGTTGTTGTAGCAGCTGTCAAAGCTCTCCTCTGATTGGGTGATGCTGCTCTGCTTGGTGACTGCTCTCTGCTTGGGGGCTGCCTTGGTGACTATTCTCTGACATTCTATTTTGCTGACCCTTCCTCCTCCTTCTTGAGTAAGTAATCAAATCATGACCCTTGTTGAGCATTGAGTCCGTTATATTCCCTCCCCCTAGAAGACTCACCTTGTCCTCAAGGTGAAAGGAAGGAAAGCGCTCGTTGATGAGAGAAGCCTCTTCCCAGGTGGCTTCCATAAGGGGTAAATTTTCCCACTTAACCAGCACCTCCAAGTGAGAGGGAGAGCTGCTGGATTTTCTGACAGCCAGCACCTGCTCTGGCTCTGCCAGCAACTCCAGGTCTGCTGTCAACTGAGTTGGTATGGTAGGGCTCACTTCTTGGCTTCCAAGTGCCTTCTTCAATTGAGACACATGGAACACAGGGTGGACGCGGCAAGAATCAGGCAAACTCAGCTTGTAGGCCACATTTCCCACGCGTTGCTCCACCAGAAATGGTCCATAAAAACGCGGAGAGAGCTTCTCATTAGGCCTCTTAGCAAGAGACTTTTGTCTATATGGCTGAAGCTTGAGGTAGACATAATCTCCCACTTGGAATTCGACCTCTCTTCTCTTTAAATCTGCATTTGCTTTCATCCTTTGCTGTGCACGAAGCAAATTCATCTTCAAATCCTCAAGCACCCAATCCCTTTCTTGTAACCAAACTTCCAAGCTATCCACCGGAGTTTGGCCTTTTCCCACTTTAATTAGCTTTGGGGGAACTCTTCCATAGACCACTCGAAATGGGGTAAACCCGATTGACTCATGGTGAGCTGTGTTGTAAGCAAATTCAGCCCAATGTAACCATTTTCCCCAAGATCTGGGCTGCCCATTCACAAAGCACCTTAAATATGTTTCCAAGGTCTTGTTGACTATTTCTGTTTGTCCATCGGTTTGGGGATGGTAGGCGGTGCTTCTCTTAAGTTCCGTGCCTTGTAGCTTAAACATCTCTCTCCAAAAAATACTCATAAAAATTCGATCCCGATCCGACACTATAGAGCTAGGAAACCCATGAAGCTTGACCACTTCCTTTACAAAAATGGCAGCTATTGTGGCAGCACTATACGGGTGTTTTAGCCCAACAAAATGGGCATATTTGGAGAGCCTATCGACCACAACCAAGATAGAATTCATCCCCATCGAATTGGGAAGACCTTCTATGAAGTCCATCGATACATCCTCCCATATGGCTTCCGGAATAGGTAGGGGTTGCAAGAGTCCCGCGGGCTGCATTTGAGAATGTTTTGCTTGCTGACAGATGGGGCAGCGTTGCACATGCTCCGTGACATCCCTTCTCATCCCAATCCAATACCACTCCGAAGCAATCCTCAAGTAGGTAATAGTCTCTCCTTGATGTCCCCCAATGGGGCTATCATGATACTCTTGCAAGAGCTTGGGAATCAAGGTGGAAGACTTGGGTATTGCCACCCTCCCCTTAAATAACAACCTACCATTCTCAATGGTGTACCCAACATACGACCCTTCCCCTTGCCGCACTGCTGCTGCTATTTTTCCCGGAAGGCTATCCTCCTCAACCTCTTTTTCTAACTCTTCCCACTTAATACCCTGGACAGAAACCATGGCTGCCATTTCCAACTCCGAGCCACCTCTTCTAGAGAGAGCATCCGCCACTCTATTGCTAGCTCCCGGTTTGAATTGGATTTCAAAGTCGAAACCCAATAATTTGCGCACCCATTTTTGATAATCTCCCCCCACCTCTCTTTGCTCCATCAAATATTTCAAGCTTTGTTGATCCGTTCTCACCACAAAGTGACGGCCTAGTAGGTAATGGCGCCACTTCACAATGGCTAAGCAAATCGCCATTAGCTCCTTCTCATATGTGGCCTTTGCTTGCGACTTAGGGCCCAATAGCTTGCTGTAAAATGCTATATGCCTAGAGTCTTGCATTAGCACGGCTCCTAGACCGTAGCCCGAGGCATCGGCCTCCACCACAAATAACTTGCTGAAATTAGGCATTACCAGCACAGGGGCAGCCACCATGGCAGCCTTGAGCTGCTCTAATGCCTTAGCTGCCTCGGTTGACCACCCAAAATTATCTCTCTTAAGCTGGTCGGTCAAGGGTCTAGCTATTTGAGCATACCCTTTAATGAATTTGCGATAATAGCCGGTTAGTCCCAAGAAACCCCGCAGCTCCTTCAAATTTTTTGGAGTAGGCCACTCCACCATGGCCTTGACTTTCTCCATGTCCACCGCCACCCCACCTTGGGACACCACGTGACCCAAATAAGCAACTTGCTGCTGTCCAAACTCGCATTTCTTGAAATTCACCACCAAACGGTGTTCCTTGAGCAATCCCAACACTACCCTCATGTGCTCTCGATGACTCTCTATGTTGGGGCTATAAATCAAGATGTCATCGAAGAAAACTAACACGAATTTTCTCAAATGAGGTCGGAACACCTCATTCATCAAGGCTTGAAAGGTGGCGGGAGCGTTAGTAAGCCCAAAGGGCATTACCAAAAACTCGTAGTGGCCCTCATGGGTTCGGAAGGCGGTCTTGAGTGTATCCTCCTCCCTTACTAAAATTTGGTGATAGCCCGACTTGAGGTCGAGCTTGGAAAAGATGGCAGCCCCATGAAGCTCATCTAAGAGCTCATCAATGATGGGAATAGGGTATTTGTCCGGAATTGTTTCCCGGTTCAAAGCACGGTAGTCTACACAAAAGCGCCACGAGCCATCTTTCTTTTTAACCAACAACACCGGGCTTGAAAAAGGGCTCACCGAAGGCTTGATGATTCCGGCCATTAACATCTCCCTAATCATCCTTTCAATCTCATCTTTTTGAAATTGGGGGTACCGGTAGGGCCTCACACTCACCGGGTTGCTTCCCTCTTTCAACGCGATTGCATGTTCATGTCCCCTCTTGGGTGGTAACCCCTTGGGTTCGGCAAAAACACTTTGAAATTCCTCCATTACCTCCTCCAACCACGTGGGTGGTGCTGCCACCAGTGGCTCGGCTCTCTCTGCTCTCGAATTCATCTCCACATGGTTGATTTCTACCCATAACCCACCTCCCTCGTGCCTCAAGGCCTTCAACATTGCCCTGAGCGACACCTTAGAGTGCTCCAACGCCGGATTTCCCACCAAGGTAACCCTCCGATCACCCACCATAAAACTCATGATATGTGTCTTCCAATTGTGCGTGACCGACCCCAACTTCTCCAACCATTCAATTCCCAAAATCATGTCAGCACTTCCCAATTTCAAAGGCAGGAAGTTATCAACCACCACAAACCCTCCATTCAAGACCACCCTTACCCCTGTGCATCTCCCTTTCCCCACGATCACATCCCCATTCCCCAGTGACACTTCAAATTCGCGGTCACCGCTCACTGGAATTCCCGCCTCCGCCACTAACACCTCCGAAACGAAGTTATGTGTGGCTCCAGGGTCCACCAAAATCACCACCTCTTTCGGACCAACCCTCCCTTCCAATTTCATGGTTTTCGGCCTCGAGATTCCCACTAAAGAGCAGAGGGTAGCTCCGGCCATCACCTCGTCGTCGCTGGTGTCCAGTTCCGGCGGTTTGGACGGCCCAGCTCCGGCGTCTTCCTCGCCGCCGAGCAGCAGCACACTAAGCTCGCGGTTCTTGCAGCGGTGACCCACGCTCCACCGCTCATCGCACCTGAAACAAAGCCCTCTGGCTTTGCGCTCTTGGTGCTCAGAATCGGTCAGCCGCCGCGGCTCCGCGGACCTCGCTGTTGAGCCGGTGGTAGGTCGGGGAAGGTTAACGGAGGCTTGAGACCCGGGGGTGCTAATCGGAGCCTTAGGCCACCCTTTGAAGGTTGTAGCTTGTTGGGCAGGGGTACCATACGAGCTAAGTAGGCTCGACCCGACTGGTGTTTTGGGTCCGGATGACCCAGTTGTGCTAGTAGTGGGTCGACCCGAACCGAAGTACCCGGGTGGTTTCCTTATTCCGCCCACCCGATTTCTTTCTTCGACCCGACCCGCGATCTCCATGGCTTGCTCTAGGTTAAACGGGTTCATGAGCCTGACGTCAGCCTTGATGTCATCCTTGAGCCCTTGTATAAAATGGCCCATCATGATGGTTTCTGGAATATCCTCCAACGGCGCTGAGAGTTCAATGAATTTCTTTCGATATTCCATTACTGTCGTCTCCTGGCTTGCGGCCAGCCACTGCTCGTGGAGGCTCCCGGCGTGAGTTGGCCGGAATTGACGCCAAACCCGCGCTTTCATGCTCTCCCACGTCGCAATAGGCCTCCTTCGATTCTCCCACTGGAACCACCTTAGTGCATCCCCTTCCAACGCCGAGACAGCCGCCTGCAATTTTTGCTCCTCCGTGAGACGGTAGTGGAGAAAGTACTTCTCCCCTTTAAGGATCCACCCATCCGGGTCCGCACCTTCGAATATGGGCATATCAAGCTTCCTCGGCTTCCAATGATGGTCACCACCACCGTTCTGGTTGCGGTTTTCATGGCAGTAGCCTTGTTCTTGTTCGTGATGCCTTTGATTCAACAAGTTCCGCAGCTCTTCGAAGAACTGGGCTTGTGTGGTGGCGTTCGCGGCGGTCTGAGCTTCTTGCTGCTGCCGTAGCAGCTCAAATTGATTATCAAGCTTCTCACTGGCCTCGCTCAAGGTCTTCTTGAGTGTTTCCTCTTGTGTTTTCATTGCCGCCTCCATTGCTTCCAACAGAGTTAGAACTCCCACCATTTGCTCGTCCAGGTTATCACACCTCTGTATTGTAGATGTAACCATATTTTTTTTTTTTTTTGAAAACAGAGTACAGAGTGGTGGTTTCCGGTACCGGCAGGCGCAGGACCACCGCTCTGATACCACTTGTAACACTCTAGTAGTGACTCACTTGTAGTAATATTAAATTATGCAATAAAGACTTGATTTTTTGAGGAAAATGGGCAGCTTTTGATTAATATAAAGATGGAAGAAACAAAACAAGAGTAGCTTGAGGCTACTAGTCTCTGATTTAGCACCTTTAGGGCACCACTCTCTAACTCTAGAAATTACTATGATCTTGCCTACCTAGCCCATCCCACTCTCCCTTTGTTAAATATACATAATCTGCCAAAAGAAGGAAAACAACAAAAGTTGTTGTAGCAGCTGTCAAAGCTCTCCTCTGATTGGATGATGCTGCTCTGCTTGGTGACTGCTCTCTGCTTGGGGGCTGCCTTGGTGACTATTCCCTGACATGCTATTTTGCTGACCCTTCCTCCTCCTTCTTGAGTAAGTAATCAAATCATGACCCTTGTTGAGCATTGAGTCCGTTACAGTTTCTTTTTCAGCAAGTTATTAAAGACAACAAAATGGTGAATGTAAATGGTGTTCACACCATTCTTGGAATTATTGGCAACTTAACTTCATTCATCCGACTTGCATCACCAATGCCTACAATTTGGAGATTCCTGAAGAAAAAATCAGTGGAGGAGTTCACATTTCACCCATATGTTGCTGGGATAATGATTTGCATCCTGTGGGTATTCTATTCTATGCCATTTGTACACCCACATAGCATTCCAGTCACAACCGTGAACTGCATTGGTCTCTTTTTGAATGTTGTCTATGTCATTGTATACTGGATATATACAGTGAATAGTAAAAGGAATGAAATCAAAGAATGTCTTAGTGCTGAGTTGGGGGTTCTACTTTTCTTAGCTAGTGTGACGCTTCTAGCATTCCACAACCAGACGACAAGATCCAACTTTCTAGGAGTATTCTGCGATATCTTTGGGATTGTATTCTATGGAGCACCACTTACTGCTATGTGGAATGTTATCAAGACAAAAAGTGTTGAATTCATGCCACTGTCTATATCCCTAACTGGATTTGCTAATGGAATTGTCTGGAGTGCATATGGTGTTCTCAGATTTGATCCCTATATTCTGATTAGCAATGCATTTGGAGCAATACTCGGTGCCCTCCAACTTATATTGTATGTTGTCTACAGCAGGTCCAAACCAAAGGATGCCCCCAATCCAACCCCCCAAATTCAGCTATCAACTGGCACAAAAAGTTTAGCTACAGCTGCAGTTTGAGACTAACATGGAGCTTTACTACCTCAAATTCCTTTCTTATCAGCCCTATGTTTTGTGTAACGATGGATTTTATAATTAATCAGACGGTCAAAGGTTTATTTTTGTAAGTGAACAAAGAGGAGAATCACAACAAAAGAATACAAAACAATAATTAGTTAGGACATCATTATGATAGCTCAAAATTTCCTTGTATAGGTGTTTCAGAGTAGCACATGGCACTTAAATCAGACTATTCAGATATCCTGTGATATTACCTTCTCAGCAATACACAATCTATAGAAAGTGACTGAACTAGATAAGGTTCATTCCAATATGTCATGAACTCAATGATAAAAAGTTTGAATTAAAAGGGGGGAGGTAGCAGTGCACACACTTTTCACAGACTCCACTTGCTCTCCAAAGTTATGCAGAACCATCTTCAACATTATGATATTTTTTTTTTAATGGCCAGTTCATATTCAACAACAGATCATAAACAGTGTAAAAGATACTACAGTAGTATATTCAAACTAAGCAAAAAAAAACAAGTGCTGATAGCTCATGAATTGTAGTTGCATATATATAGAATATCATGCCATATACTTACTCAGATGTGAGACGCTTTGCCAGGAAAACCTTCATGGCTGCACCAAAATCAAGCCGAGACAAAGCATCAAGCTCAGGGTATTCTGATACCTGACCTCCAACATCAGTACAGATGCCTCCAATAATAAGAAGGCCCACAAGTGGCATAGGAAGTACACGAGAAGCCCATAAAAGCTTGGATCTCCAAGGGTCAAGAATTTCAGGAATTTCCGGTTGTATCAAGGCTTTAGTCGATTTGAGGGTCATATCTCTTGCAAAGGTAAATAAACTTTCACCTCTTTCCATCTGAAAGATTTGAAGATAAAAAGAAGATATAAGTCAAGTTTGAGCCTCTCGTTCTGTCATTTTCAACCGCTAACATTCCATGAGCACAATCAAGTCTACCTTCTCTAAGCAGATTGCAAAACACAAAACCTCATGGCTAAGGCCTCAGAGTCTAGGTTAGATTTGAAATTATTGTTAATCAAGCTCACATAATCACTTGACTGATCCCGATGTAAATTGTTTAGCATTTTATGGTGTATAATCATATTCAACACAACAAAACATGGGATAGTAGACAAACAAAACAATGTTACATTAGCAGAATGTTTATTACAAGCCCATAATTCATCGGAATCATAAAGTAGATATTGTACCTGAAGTGACCTGAAGGTCTCAAAATCTAAGTCAGCATGGTACCAGTTCTCCGCCTGGTAATCAAGACAATCTAACTGGAAATCAAGCATAAGTATTCGAGCCATCTGTCTTTGAATAAATCCAAGAATATTAAAACCTCGTGAGCGGGAAGATTTAAGCCTCCTTTTAGACGCAGCATTTCGACGATTTTCTAAACTCTCTCTGCTAGCCACCATCTCATAAAGGACACAGTCATATGGTTCAAGATCCTTCTGCAAGTTAGCAAAATATCTGCACAGTAACAGACATTGGTTCATCAGAATGAGGACCGCAGTGAGTATACATCTAACTATCTAAGGACAGTTGCAAGCTAATTGATTAGCAACATGAGCTACATCAATAACTCAGAAAAAAGAAAAAAGGGGGAAACAATGAATGCAGTGGAGTGCAGCCCCCTAGCAGAATAATTTTTAGGACAATTTCCAATTCAATAACTCAGTTTGTAAAATTCAAATACAGCTATAATATTAATTCAACCCGAAATTAGCCTCAAGTAACTAGATTCCCTGAGAACAGTATAAATATTATACTTTGTATTAAATAGATTCAATAACTAAATTTGTTTTAAGAATACTACCACCAACTATGACATACTGAAACTCTAGCTATAGACAGAGGCGTTCCCGGAAACACCCTATACTCCATGTCTATCAAGTTAGCAACCTGCTCAATTTTATTTTTTCAATTACTTAATCATTTAATCCATAAAAAAATTCACAGCTTCTAACTTCCACATTAACGCACTAATTCAGTACTATAGATTAAGTTCTCCATTTCACAATTCAGTCAACTAACAAAGAATTGGTATACACCAAGCTAATATTTGATATATTTAGTATCATATATACTTCAGTTTGCGTTGCAAAACCTCCTCAGTTCAGTCAATTCAACAACAAGGCATAATTAAAACTTAATTCAATCAAATTGGTGATTCTGAAGCTCCAATTCTTTAACCATTATCAGGATTTATCACATCAATCAATCTCAAAAACAAAGAAAATTGAAGAAAAAAATTGATTTATGTTGAAAACGTACTCTTTATCTGCAATGTGTATAGTAGAAACCAAATCAACCTGCAAAAGTCAATCAACCCCCAAATTAAAACTTTTAAAAATCAAAAATCAACAAACCTAATCACACTTATATTCCAAAAAAAAAAAAGGGAAATTACCCTGAGAAAAGGGCGAAAAAGGGACCAAGGGAACTTCTTACGGAAACCAACAACAGCAGTCTGCAATTCACCATCACCGCCATCCGAGCTTTTACGAAACCTCATGAAATCAGCGATGGCATTGTTCTGAAAAAACTGCTCCGGCGACGACGTCGTTGAATCATCTTCCAGCGGCGGAGAAGGCGGTTGCCGGAAAACAGAGAAAGCTCGGGGAGGAGAGAGAAAATTAGGGTTCCGGCGAGAGAAAGTGAAGAAGTGGGTAGGTTGAGGGTAGGAGAGAGAATCGGAGGAAGAAGAAGAAGAAGAAGAAGAAGTGGAAGGGAGAGGAGAGAGAATGGAGAGAGAATGAGCTACCATTGTTGATGGTTGTGAGAGAAACAGAAACATGGTTCCGTTACCTCATTTTAGTCTGGTTCTCGTTTTTTCTGTTTCTTTTTTTTTTTCCTTAATTTTTTTTTTCTTAAAATAGAAATATCTTTTATTTTTACTTTAATTTATTGTTCACTTAATTTTCACTCATTGCTATTACAATGAATTTTTCACAAAACTTTGTTGAAAAAAAATAATTGAAATGAAACATTAGCTTAGCTCTTTAAGATAATTCATAGATTCCCGTTAGCAAAAAAAATAATCCGTAAGTAATGAGTATGGAGTTTTTTTTTTTTTTTTTTTTTTTTTTCCAATGGTTCAAAAAATTACAACATTAGCTTGATATACTTGTAAAAGTTGTAATGATTATTAATGGTGTATATTGCAAGTAATTTTTCTAAAAAAATTAGCTAAAAATATGTTTAAAAATGGCGTTGTTTAACAAGACTTTGTCACGTGTCACCCTCTTTTTTTAATTAACATCTTGTCACTTTGCCACCTCATATTTGCAAATGATATGTCATTTGAATATTTGATTAGTTAAGTTTAACGATTTAAGAAGCCATATAAATGAAGATATAAGTATATAATTATCAGAATAATCATAATCTCCCACCTTTCAAATCATATCTTCTACAAACCATATTAGGCCTATAAAAAAAAGATTAGGACTAAATTCTCCCAATGATCATCATGAGTGATTGTTATATACACCCAGGTGTACGGACGTACGGTACACCCAAGAATATTTGTTTGTTCATTTGATGATAAAATGAGCAATAATCATCGAAATGAAAAAAAAAAAAAAAAAAAAAACTCTTAGGTGCACCATGTACCCAAGTGGATACAACAACTTCTACATTGACAAATCTTAATATCTTATATTCCGTGTAAAACTCTTTAATAATTTAACTCCTATAGTTACTTCACTAACTTAGTTACTTGAACTATACTAACTTAGTTACTTGAACTATTTGTATATCTATGACGTATCAATTACTCTAACTTTCAAAAATAAATAAATAAAATCTTTAGGATGAACGCAACAACTGTCTCTAAAAATTAACACTTGTTCTTTTGAAATTTTACATGCTAAAGTGAGGTGTCGTTAGAAGATCTGTTCTTGACTTCTTGTACATTGAGTTGCGGCTAAGGCTCATTCATTCAACTTTCCAAAGATAAATTACTCGGGACAGTGCAAAAGAATAAATAACTCCTTCATTCATACAAAAACTTGATTTATTACATAATTATCACTACATTCATTATATTAATCTTACAACCAATTATATAGATTTGTACTACATAAATTAAATATTACAAAAAAAAAAAAAAGGAATAAAAAAAAAAGAAAGGGACAAAAGAATGGTCTTTCCTGCAGCACCAAGGATAGAGGAGTGATCATCGACTCTAATGCTCTATACTCCGTACAAAAGAATTGAAGAAGATGATGATTAGCACCAGGAGGAATGATCATGACCCCTATGCCTTGAACTATTCGTAACTAACGCTTCTTAGCTATGGATAATCCCTTCTTAGTTTGGTCCAGACCGCTCACTGCGACAGAGATCGAAGGCCTGCCTCTAAATCCTCTAAAGTGATTGTCAGCAACTCATCTGAGTCCATACAATCAAAGCTAAGCCTAAGGTCCAAATTCTCCCGGGCACTAACCAACATCGGATCAATCAAACCCCCATTCATTTCCTGTCGTTGCTTTACAGTGGTTTCTCTCTCAATCAACTCTGCAATAGTATCCAAAGTGCAGAGAGAATGTAACCTAAATCCGTATAATAAGCTACTTTCAACTTGGTTGTTCATCTTTACATGGGTAATGTTAGCAAGATCCTTGGAATTAAAATCATCAAAATAGAAAAACTTGGTCACCCTTCTGCAAAATCCTTCATTGGAACATATTACCCGTTTCATAGGCTCGCTGTATCCAGCGAATATGACAACTATCTTCCCGTTGTCCATTATTGACATTATCTCTTCTAAAGCCTCCAATCCATAATCCTTATCGTCTGATTTCTGCATTGGTATAAGACGGTAGGCTTCATCCACAAAAAGAATCCCCCCTTCAGCTTCTTTAATCTAGGCAACATCCAGAAACAATTTGCTTAGAGTTAGTTATCAATAATCAAGTCTCAAATAATTTGACTAGTAGGGCAGGGGTAGAAGGGAAAATAAGGATAAGAACAATACCACTCTCCTAGTCTTTGGCCCAGTGTGACCAACGAATTCGCCCACCAAATCTGTCCTCTGCACTTCCGTCACTTTATCAGTTGGCAAAATTCCCACCATATGGAGTAATTTTCCAAGAATTCTGGCCACCATAGTTTTGCCTGTCAAGCAATAATAATCAATCATTATTACATTGCATCTGATAAACAATCCATATGATGTGCCCGCCTCTATTATAGGAAGACAACAAAAAGTCATTCCAGATCATCTATATGTAATTTTAAAAAATAATTACCATGTGCTTGGCATAATAATGCATACTGCTTTACAGAAAATCTATACTTAAATTGCACATCATGTTTTGTTTATAATAATGCACATGCTATCTCTAATCCCATAATCTGTTGACTATTATAGATCACATAATACGAGCAGTCATATAATCATCATTCAACAGTGAAATAGTAGTAACATATATAATACCATGGCAATAGGGTTAATCCATTTCAAGTAACAGGTTTTGCATGGCTGCCTATTATGGCAATGTCGACAAAATAAGCATTCAACTGGCTTGTTCAGGCTTTAAACAATCCAAAGCCAACCACCAAAGCAATTACCTGTTCCAGGGTTGCCAAGAAATGCCATGTGAGGTGGTCTTCGAGCACCCACTTTTAATCCAAGTGCCCTACGCCTTTCATCGAGAAGCATTCCCCTTGCCCATTTCCTCAACTGCAATTTAAGGTCATGTAAACCCACAATGTTTGACAATTCACTCTCAAGTTCATCCATCTTAGATTTCGTCTGACTACAAGTTTCAAGGGCTTTGCGCTTCCTCTGCTCCTCAAGAAATTGATTTAATAGTTGCCGCAATTTCTCACTACCAGGACCCGGTGATAGATGGTTTAGAGGGGTCAGACCATCCTGCATCAGAAATATCACACAATTGTGAAATTTAGCCCAGCTAGCATTTATAGTGACAGTAGAAAATATGTAAAAATGTTGTCCATTGACTCACGTCGTCCTTAGCATTGCAATCAGCATTATACTCAAGCAAGGTATTCACTGTAGAGCAGTCATCTGATCGAAGTGAATGCCAAACAGCAAGATGCAAGGGTGTCATTCCATTCTGCACAGAAATAAGTATGAGAACTTACAAAGGTTCTAACAGGTTTACCAAGTCATCTGCATTATATTAGAGAAATGGCAAGTTACATTGGCTTTGGCCTCCACAAAAGCACCATGAGAAAGAAGCAGCTTCGCAGCTTCATTGCAGCCATTCTTAGCTGCCATATGTAATGGAGTTTCCCCGTACTGCAGGAAAAAAAAAAAAAATACTATTAGGAATCAAAAATACAAAAAAGTTTGCAACTCAGCTGCAATTTTAGCACTCTTGCACAATTTACCAAAGTGCAAAAGGCCATACCATATTCTTGGCTTCCATTTCAACCTTCTCTAATCCCTTCCAATTTAGCAAAACTTTAACAATCTCAACATTGTTGTAGCCAGCAGCTACATGAAGAGGAGTTTGCACCATCTGTAATTGTAAGAAGAACAAGTCAGTCAGTATCAGCTGAAAGCAAAACTTCAAACGACAGCGACATGAAACAATCACATTCACTTAAAAATCACAGTACACAAGGGCAATTCCCTGATCTCGTCTTCTATATGAAGCCAATAGAGTGGACTTTGTTATTAAATACCAATCTACTTGATTCTAATGCAACTACTAATCTCTAACTGATGTAAGTAGTGACACATTCCTTTCAAAACCCGAAAGCATCATTCTTTGCTCTTTGATTTGCCTTAGCTAATAACTTTACAGTACATCAGAAAATTGCACCTTAAAGTTTTCTACAAAGAGCAAAGATTCCAAGAAAGAACATTACATGCAAAAAGAGTTTCTTGAACAGAAGATCCTAATTCGAAAATCAATTACATGCATATGAAAATTCTAATGGTGGCGATCAAATGAACCACTTTGTTCTCAGATCCAACACAAATTAATACATATTGCAAAATTCAACTACTAATTTGCTTAAAACAATATAATTGAATATACAGATCCAAAATTCTGCACATAAACCAAAATCCCATCCCAGAAATCACACCAAGAACCATAATTTAGCACCGACAAAGCTCATACCTTCATCAAAAACTAACACCCAGAAATCCCCATTTCTCATTTTCAACAAAAATCAAAACCCTATTCCCCAAATTTAACAAAAATCAAAACCACATTTCCTAAATTCATTAAAAACCCAACCCAGAAATCACATCAAATACCATAATTTAGCACCGACAAAGCTCATATCATCAAAGAAAACAACACAAAAATAACACCCAATTCCCCAAATTCAACAAAAATCAAAACCCCATTTCCCAAATTCATCAAAATCAAAACCCCATTTCACAAATTACAAAAGAGAAGATTACATACCACAGGATTACGTTCATTAAGAAGAGAAGGGTTTTCTTTAAGCAATCTCTGAAACCCAACAAGATCACCAGACTGAGCATATCCATGAATGGTGATAGGCTTCAAAGATCTTGGGCGTTGATCCATAGCAGGCGCCATTTTTCTCTTTCTACTAATAAAATGATCAATTTTGTTCCTCTTTCTATTTCCTCTCTCCTTGGTTTAACAGAGGAGAGAGAAAGTAGCAAAAGAAGAGGAATATACAGAGGAGGATGAAGAAGAAAAAAGGCGTCTGCGTTTTCTGAGAATTTTCGTGTCGTAGTTAAAAGCGGGACACTGAGGAAGATGACTCGTTTTTATTGGGATTTGGAAGGTCCTAATCTATCAACGCGGTGGCTTGCTTTACCACTTACTATACTTACCACCCTACGTACAATATAGCTACCATGTTGTCCATGTACGAGTACCATATAATAAAATCCCATCGCTTTTAAGGAGTCTTGCCTGTTAACTCGGACTGACTTAAAGTGTGGGAAGGTATGGTCCGATTCTCTAATAGGGTGCCTATAGCCTGCCTCACTAAAATGGGCTTTTTACAAGTGAAGTATTGAAGTGAAACTTGCTTAGCTTGAACATAGAGCAATTGGTCTTGATTGAATCAATGTATAAGGTTGTAGTTAAATTAGTGTTGGTTGATGAATGAGATTCTAAGTTTCTAGCCATTAAGGTCTTATAAATGGAATAGATTGTAGTTGGTATCTATGGAGTAATAGTGTAATGCATATTGTCATTCGTCTTTATATAATAGGTTGTGTCTGACTTTAATGGTTAAAACATACTGACTTTAACAGTGAATTTATTTGAATTTATATTCTATTGAGGAATGATATGATATATACCTATGAAGCAATGAATCTTGATCAAAGTAATTATGAGATCGGATTACTCTCAATCAGTGTCTAGACTGTCTACATTATGTGATTGTAATCTGAGACCATTTAGCAATTACTCAAATATTATGAATGCATGATTTCATGCATGTTTAATTGCCTACTGTTTGGTTTCCAGCTAATGTATCCAATATATTAGTCAATTTGGAATTTGGATATGCAATTTTATTTTTTTTTTGAAGAAAGATATGCAATATTAAAATAATTAAACAAACCATGTAATTCATGTGGACGGTTGTGTAAAGTGGAAACTGGATAACAACCTCCAAGAGGCAGGATAATACTAGCTACTCCCTAGTTGCAGCCTGCTATAGTACAGCAAATTACTGATAGTGATGTTGATTTCAACAATTAATTTTGCACGTTAAGTTGTTGCATCAGATCAATCAACAATTCAACATGCTAACAATGTTATTAATGTGATGCCAATAATTAGCATACTTGATAAGGATCTCATCAAACAGTGTTATTAATCCTTGGACTGGATTTCAAGAGTCCAATGTTGTTGCATCTTGTAGTGCGGAGAGCATTTTTCTGGCCTTGATTTAGAGCCCACAAATGGCCTACCAAATAGTCCGTGGTTGTTGGCTTAGAAAGTTAGAAGTGGTCGGCCTTTGTTTTGCTTGATTTTCCTAATCGGATTGATTTTTTTTATTGTATTAATACAATGCTGCTTAATTTTCAACTTATCTTCGTTTTTTTAGTTGAAATGTATTTCTTTTTATGAAGTGTTTTTTTAATTGACATGTTTCCTTTTAGGGTAATATGTGTAACCAAATTGAAGTGTTTTTAGTACGTAGTACTTTGGTACTTTGCATTTACTACCTACGCCACTTACTTTATCATTCTCTCTCACATTCTCTCCTATTCTTAATATGTGTACCCAAATTAAAAGCGTCAATGAAATAAAAACGATGTCTCATAGTATAGTGTCCTGGCTTGTGTCTCTCCATTACAATGGAATGTATAATTGCATTAGACAATATGCAATCCTATTTCAAAAAATCTATTTCTTGTGATATCGATGCCGATATGTTTTCATTGGATCTGCGGGTCGGGTCACGCCCAAGGAGCACTTCTTATATCGGATACAAGGTCATATCGGCCTATTACCCATGCATGGTCGGCCACGTGGTCATCCACTCTCCGCCATGTGGAGTCGATGGAGACCTGCCATGTGCTTAACATGGAAGCCATATGGCTTGGTCATTCTCCTATAAATATCTATGATTTTCTCTTTTATACGGTAGTTTCTCTAACATAATACACACACTCTCTCTCCTTACTCTCTTATCTTCTTTCTTATTTACTTAAACCTGGAACTGATTTATCATAAAAGTCGTGTCCCGTAAAAACCCTGGAATTAGCTAACCCACATTGAATCATTGATTGTGTAGGTGTGTTGCGGGACAATAGTATTTTACAGACCCTGAATACAGGTTATCGGAGCTTACTTGAAAACAGCTTTTGTACCATTTATACATTTAAGTTTTAAATTTACCGATTATACATTATTTTACGAAATACTTCATGTTATAGATCATTCAACTTCCATTGAAGAGAATAGAACGTTTATTATTTACCCCATACTTATCGACTTATCATTAGAGCTAATAAGTACAAATAAGTATATTTCATACATAGAGGTTGTTAAGTAAAAATGGAAGTATGTTAACTTACGTGAAGCAAAAGAGGAGGCTAAAGAACATACAAACATTGTTGGCTACGTGGTACCATAAAATTACAAATCCAAGCCTTAAAGAAACTTTGCTTTAACGTGTGGACATCACACTCTCTTCTTCCCCACCACTCCCTCTTTCTCTCTCCAATCTTCTTCTTCTTCTCCAATTTACCAGGATTAAGATATTTATGCTCTTCTTTCTTCTCTACAAAAGTTCCAAATTTTCTGAATTCTGTATATTTACGTATATACAACTACAACAATTTTTTTAGCAGGATAACCTAAAATTGTTAAAAAGGTTCAATCTTTGGCCCAAAAATGGCCACCCTTACAAAAATGGGATCATACCCAGATATCCAATTGCCACTCCGACCGGAAATTCGCCGGAAATTGTCGATTCCGGGGAGTTTTCCGGTACTGGGTGTTTCTCGAAAGAGTAGAAGAAGAAGGTGTTGGAAAGTTTGCAGGGGTTTTAAAGAAGAAGGGAGTGATGAGAGTGAGGAGAGAGAAAGGGGAAAAAGGGATTTGAATTTGGTGTTGAAAATTAAAGCGAATGGAAGGGAGATTCGTAGTTCAATTAAGGCAGGAATTGTGAGATTGTGTAAGTTTCCTTCTGGGGATGAGAATAGGGATGCATTAGCTGAGCTTGAGAAAGTTCTGTTCTCGGTATGTTTCTTTTGTTATTTACAGTCGATACAGATTCGTTACTATTACTATTACCGTCATTTATTACCACTTAATAAACGGTCGGGTTGAATTATATGTTGTACTATTAATGAGTAGTGACTGAATTTTTGAATAATTTTTGAAGTTGCATAAGATTTTATACATTTCTATGAATGAATTTAGTATTAGCACTTATCAAGCCAACTGATTTGAGATTTATATGAGAGTTTGGCCTCTTTCAGTTTCTGTGGTTCTAGGAAATGATTCAAAATTTCAAATGAATGAAATGATAGAATTTTATTTGGATGGTGATGGTGTTTCTTATCTAGGTTTTGTCTTGATGCCAATGTTAATTGTTTTCCTAATATTGGATGTTAAATTGTTAATGTTATGGGGGTTTCTTCAAATAAATCTTGTTAATCTTCGGATATGAGAACCTTGTTATGATTAAGGTACTTGCATTCATTTGTCTCTAATTGATATTTCATCATGTACAACAAGTTTGTTAAAACATATGCTGTTAAGATAAATGAAGTCAACAAACAAGATCATATATTTAACGTGGTCCATTAACAATGCGTTAGCTATATCCACTGGGCAAAGGAGAGGAAGTTTTATTGATCTCAAGAAATAAGGATTAAAGAATTAGGCTAGGTTAAGTTTAAGGGATTGTATGATATTCCCTACACAGAAATGAGCTAGGTTTGAAAATTAGTCTAAAGAGGAAACCATAGTCCAACATAACAGCTACTACATCTACATGTGTGACCGTCGAAACCCTAGTGTTGGGTCACTTAAAGTGCCAGATTCAAGGCATTCCGAGGTTTTTCTATTTTTGGGTTACTGAAGCTTTTTGTTGCTCTTTATGTACATAGGCTGCTTTACATGTTGGGAGATACATTGTAACCATGATGAGCACAGGCGTTGTTCTGCTAACTGGATTTCAACTGTCAGGTTAGCATTGCATTTACATGTGATGCTTCTCCTCACATACCTTAGCTTAGCTCTAGTAATTCTCCAGCTGATTATGTCAAATTTTCATGATGTAAAGGTGGTGAGATGAATGACTTGATCTGGTATAGCTGGCTTGGAGGGGTTATAATTGGGACTATGGTAGGAGCAAACATGGTTATGGACGAGCATAGCCGAGCTGGTCCAAGGAATGTTGTAATAACTGGGAGGTACTAGGCCAATGTTCATTTTCTCTGTGCTTGATTTGTCCTTTTAAAGATGGTTATTTTTATTTTCTGCTTAGTCTTACACCCACTTTACTTGGTGCAGTACTAGAGGACTTGGTAAAGCACTTGCTAGAGAATTTCTTCTTTCCGGAGACCGAGTGGTTGTGACTTCACGCAGGTTATATTCTGGAAATTAAGGGTCACCTTTCTTTTTTTTTTTTTTTTTTTTTTTTTTTTTTTTGTTTTTTTATTTTTATTTTTTATCTTTTAATCAAACTCACATTTCTTTCCCTTGGAGGCAGTGCTGATTCAGTAGATGAAACCGTCAAAGAGCTTGAAGAAAATCTAAGGGAATTAGAAGCTGTAAATGGGAAAACTCAGAGATATGCAAAAGTAGTAGGTATACCATGTGACGTTTGTGACCCTAATGATGTGAGAAAGCTAGCTACTTTCGCTGTAAATGAACTTGGCTCAGTTGACATTTGGGTGAGTAATACTCCTATGGTTATATTGTGAATTTTGAAAGTGTTTCCTTCCCATTCTCCTGTCTTTCTTCAATATATACTTTTTAGCCTGTATTAAAAAACCTTACTGTATGATTCTGCTCAATCACAAAGCCCTACCCCAGCCCAATGTGGATTTGTGAAATATAAACAGTTAGGACGACCAATTTTGCTTGTGTCACTGCTACATAAACTGGGGACCTTGCATTGTCTAATATACCTATGTTGTCCTTATTCAAATTTCTTTTGATGTATATCTGTGGCTTCAAATGAAAAAATACACTTATCATGTGTGACTTCATCTCATACTGTATTCATTTTAGACGTTTTATTTTATAAACTATTAATTATACTTGGCAGATAAACAATGCGGGAACAAATAAAGGGTTCAGACCCTTGTTGCAGTTCACCGATGAAGATATCAAGCAGGTGTGCTTCTACTTTTTTTTCATGCAACTCTTATGATATTACTGATCAGTGGTCATTACCAATTTTAGTTCTCTAAAAAAATCTATTGAAGTTTATCTTCTAGGTTCTGTGCTGTAATCTGTCAATTTTTCCAGTGACTTGGCCTGTCATTTTCGAAAGATGAATTGATGCGTTTATATGATTGCATGTACTCTTATCTGAGTAAAAATAATCATCTGGGGCCTGTGCTTATTATGTTTGGAAGACTTTTAAGACATTTAGTGCACTCTACATTCTTTGTTGAAATCTTGTCCATCACCCTAATTGTGGGAGTGTGTATCTGCTAATACTTTTCCTGTTTTCTAGAAACATGCTGAATCAGGTGACTACTTTTTAAGGTTGAAGCTGATCTATTGACACTTTTGGGTTATCTGTAGATTGTATCAACAAACTTAGTTGGGTCAGTAATCTGTACCCGAGAAGCTATGCGGGCAATGACCAGCCAGAAAAAGGGAGGCCACATATTTAACATGGATGGTGCTGGTTCTGGGGGTTCTAGTACCCCTTTGACAGCTGTGTAAGTAGTACTCATAATATATATTCCTTCCAGTCCTAAAAGGTTGAGGAAAACCTTGCTAAGACTTTTGGAATTGTTGTATAGCTAAATAATTCCTATTTTACTAACAGCTATGGGTCAACAAAATGTGGTCTGCGACAGCTTCAATCCTCACTCTTGAAAGAGTGCAAAAGGACCAAGATAGGTGTCCATACAGCGTCGCCTGGCATGGTCTTGACAGAGTTACTGTTGAGGTATGTCACTCATTTAAAAAAAAAACCTTCTTTCCAGCAATCTCTGCAGTTGCTACCTAAGTGAGTTCGACCATGGTCGCTATTTAAGGAATCAAACTTTGAAATCTTGAAGTGTACGAAGGATTTTAATGTGGAAAAACCTCCACTTTGCTAGAGAAGGGTAAAAAATTCAAGCTGCACTATTTAAGGAATCATAGATGTTCAATGATAATTATAAAAGCTCTCAAGACCTATCTTTTAATATAGCATACATTCATACTCCGTATACAAAGTTGATCTTTTTTCCACACTATATACCCAGCATGCTTGTCTTTTATACTACGTATTTAGTGTTTGTCCTCCTTACATCGTTGGGCTTTAGAGTAACTCCCTGATTTTTGGTATTGATAATTATATATACCCGATCTGTTTTGAGACTTGAGAGTGCTATTTTCACATTGGCTATGCACTTATTTTTCAACTTATGCATATGACTGTTGGCACCTGCAGTGGCTCCAGTCTGAAGAATAAGCAAATGTTTAACATTATCTGCGAGCTTCCAGAGACTGTTGCTAGATCTTTGGTGCCACGCATGAGGGTTGTGAAAGGCAGCGGAAAGGCCATCAATTACTTAACACCACCCAGAATTTTGCTTGCTCTGGTCACTTCATGGCTACGACGTGGTCGCTGGTTTGATGATAAGGTATTCCTCATTATCGTGTAATCCATGATATTATCCTGAAATGGCTTGAGCCTATTGCATTTGTACCTGAGTAGGTCCTGGCTTTGCAATTTGGACTTGTTCTTATGACTGTTAGGTGGTTTCATAAACTTTGTTATTGACGATAGAATATAATTTAGAAGCCATAACAATGGATGTTTTTCTGAAATGTCTTTAAAATAATAGATGAGACGAGGATATCAGTATCAAGTTGCTAGTACTCACTTGGTAAGATCTGATGGACTTAAAACAGAAACAGTGGCAGATTCAAAGTTAATTTAATCTATAAACAATAAACAATCCTTAATAAAGAAGAGTTGTTTAAGAGCTATTCTAATCGAGTCATAATAAAGTACTGGGGTCAAATAGCCGTCAAGCATGGTTAGGGCCATACACTTCATTCTGGACCATGATCATGTAGTTTGCTACCTTATCCTGGATTGATTGTTAGTGATCGGAACTTGCGAGTTAATATCATTTACTGCATGTATTTCAGGGAAGGGCATTGTACGCAGCTGAAGCTGATCGAATTAGGAATTGGGCAGAGAATCGTACCCGTTTTTCTTTCACTGATGCAATGGAAATGTACACAGAAAACACCTGGGTTTCTGTTTTCTCCCTCTCTGTAGTCTGCGCCTTCATCATACTCTCAAGCACAGGCAGCTCATACCCAGGCACTTGAACAACCAAGATAAGTCTGAAAGAAGCATCTAAGCAAGCAGGGTAATGCTAGGTTCCCTTAGATAGCTGACAATTATACTAAATACTCTGTGAATAAGCCATGCTCGATTACAGAACATTCAACACATTAACGAATGTATTGAGCTCTCCGTTGAAAGGATTTGTGTAGAAGTAGTGTGCAGGCTTGATTCAATATACTATGTTAAATTCTTTGTAAGTTAAATGTTAGAGGACATTTTACATGTATAGATAAATTACACTGTATTTTCGATGATTATTCCTGAAATGTAAAATATAATGTACTCTTGGTCTCTTGCCAATATACGAAGTATTTCGGATTGTTGCATCAGTTCTCTCAATATTTTGTTCATAATATACTAACACTAACAAATTTCAACGCAAATGGAAAGGGAGGAAGCTCACCTTAAATGGGATTGCTTCTTTCAAAATTCCAAAATTGAACCTACCAAAGAAGATTATCTAATTATTATTTGGGACAAATATTCTAACACTAACAAATTTCAACGCAAATGGAAAAGGAGGAAGGTAGAGCGCATTTGCCGTCGATAACTAACATATGCAAGACTATACAACATATAGAGCTTTGATTTCAGAACATGTAACACCGGCTAATCCCAACAAATACTTGGTATGTGGTATGTCTTTATTATTGCCATAATATGCCCATATTCTAATCATTCTTTACTCGTTTAATTTGTGGCTTTGATTCATACACCTCCAAGGCTCCAACTAAGTTACTACTCGTATAGGTGTACTAGCTAGTAGCTAATAAAAACGTCTGTAAACATAAATGTTATGGGATACGAAGTACTTTATTAATTTACGAATCTGTAACAAATTCATTTGTCAATCAATGTGATTAGTGCTATTGAATCATTTAAGTACATAAATAATTTACGATTAAACATGCCTTTGTATATAATTGATTCAACTAGGACTCGTTTTCTTCAGCTTAATTTCAGTTCAGTTCATAACCTAATTTTCTTCTCTCATAAATAATTTAGTTTAATTCTGTAAATCAGAATAGACCCTTATTCATACAATTGTATCTCTACCTTTTAAAAATTATGAGAAAATAATTATGAATTCAGCTTAATTTCAGTTCAGTTCATAACCTAATTTTCTTCTCTCATAAACAATTCAGTTTAGTTCAGTAAATCAGAATAGACCCTTATTCATACAATTGTATCTCTACCTTTTAAAAAGTATGAGAAAATACTTATGAATAATGTAAAGATAATTTTATGGCCCTAAAATCTTTGTTTACTTACTTGACCTCATTATTATTAATTACTTCTTTTTTTTAATGAACTCTTAAAAATAGTGTGCGAATATTTATAATCTTAAGAGCTTTTCAGACATGGCTAGATATGACGCGCATCATGCATCGTGCGCGTTAGTCACCCTAGTTATATCCATAATTATTAAAAGTGGATAATCGTAATAAATTCGAAACAAAAAGAGTAAGATCCAATTTCTCAAAGCAACAAATATCAAACACACCAACGAGGCGATTATAACATAAACACAAGATGGGCCAAAAGTTTTATCAAGGAACCCTTTGCGATGGGGTCGCCGATGACTGCGCATAAACAAAAATCGTGCATAAGAAGCAAGAATTTGACCCAAATAGTTTGGCCAAGCTAAGATAAAGATATTTTTGTTGCATTGAAGAGAAGTCATACTTGTAAGATTAAGATGTGGGACTTGAGTGCATGTGTTTATTCCCTCCAACTTGGTTATTATTTGGTCTTGACCATTTCACAATTTGTTTCTTGTATTTCTTAAGCTTATCCATGTTTCATTGGACAATATTTCACATATTCTTTGTTGCCCATGTCGTACTCCAATCCACTCCATAATTCTTATCATTTTCTGATGTAACTTTTACATTGTGTAGATAGAAACATGTCAAAATGTGATTGACAACAAGTGTATGTACCAAGCATTGAGTATAATTTAATTACGACTTTAAGTATATATTCTATTTACATTTAGCAATTACAATTGTCAACAACCAAGCTAAGGTTGTGAAAAATAAGTTTAATTAGGTGTAATGTTTTGAGGTGGTAGTACGTATCATATATGCCATACGTACATACAATAATAATTTACTCCGTATACAAAGTATATATTACGTAGCTACGTGTAGTATTAAGCTCACTAAAACTTTGAGTTTAGAGTCTAGTAATAATTGAATGAAATTTGTATTAAAATTATTGATTAATTGCATACAAGGCTATATATTATGATCTCCATAGGAGATTTATGTGAGTCACACAAATCCTCCATGATCTATCCAAATGTAATTTTACACCCTCTTGAATTATCTCATTCACGTATATAATTTTACCCCTCTCGCTATTGGTGTGATGATTAAGGAACTATTGTATAATAATAATAATAATAATAATAATAATAATAATAATAATAATAGGAACTTTGATCCATATATCATTATTATCAGAATATGATATAATCATATATCTCTTTAAATAACATCGTTATTTTGTTTAATTTCTAGCCATCATCATTGAATATTGGCCAATTGTGGTTTATTGCCTACCTATAAATCAAAAGAAACATAAAAGGGGTCCATTGTCCATGTTAGGCTCTATTCTAATTGGAACCTTTCTTTGAACTTGGAAGGCAGGCTATAATTGAATAATACTACTATTGTACTATTTTCATAAAGTTTAATTAAGGACTAACCAGCCTGTTTTAAGGCATGCATGTTTACATTTTACTAATTTTCCCTTACATTTAATGTGGCAGCAGAACCATAATATAAAAGTAATGATAAAACCAAGATTTGTTTTAAGATTGCAACAATAATAATAAATTAAATTCTTCTATATTTTGACTAGTGGATAAGAGTAAAGAATGATCTATTATATTAAGAAGCATTATTTTATACGTAGTGAGTATTAGATTTAATAGACTATTTCCCTTGCATTAAAAAAAATATGAATAAAATGAAATGATAGACCTTTCCCAAAATTATTTAAGTACAATTTTTATTTTGCATGGTTCTTCAATTTGGTCTAACCATTTGTAATTCCGAGTTGAAATTTTCTCCATTTATCTTATGCACATTATAAGGACTATGATGATTAATTGATTAAATTTTAAACTAATATATGCATGCATGCAAATTGGGAACAAAGTAAATAAAAGTACGAGTAATATTGACCATAACGAGGGAAGCAGGCATGCATATGCTATTCCTCACTACCTCTTATTGAAAATGGCTTGAATACTTTTTTTTTTTTTTTTAAATGGCTTGAATACTTAAACATAATAGTTTGCAATTAGAGATATGAGATAAACTTAAACATAATTAGAAATTTATGTACAACTTTTGAAGCAGGATTAGCGGTTTGTTACGAGTCGTTGATACTTAAAATAAGTACAAAGTTTTTGTAAGACTTGCATTCTAACGAAAGTTGACAATGTTTATACAAATGTGCCAACTTTCAATTTTTTTTAAGTTGTGCTAAAGTTAAAGCATCAACTATATACTATCTCGGTTAATTATTATGTGCAATCTGTGAGACATAAAATATTCTTTTGTTGCACATAATAATTAACGGAATTAGTATATATATATATTAACCTAGTTATATTTACGCATGTTAGTATACCCTATTAATACACAATTTTACATTGCTCCCCATATATAAAATGTTTAGATGAGACCACACAATTCAAAAATCTACATCAATGGTGTGTAGTAGTGTAGATGATAGACCACACAATTGGTACAAAAACCTATATATGGAGGAAATATTGGAATATTATGATATTGTAATAACGTTGTACTACGAAAAACACTTAGCACTAGGCACACGTCAAATTAGCTAGGAAACACTAAGAATTACAATCTAATACTATAATTATATAATTAAGTACATAATTATAATAATATTTTATAAAATCAAATTAGAATATGTTTAGTGAGTTTTATATGCATAAAAAGCTGCTCTTCAATTCTAAAAAGCTTGACCAAACACTTTACGCACCAAAATGTATGAGATTAAATTAGCTGTTTATTTATCCAGCTGTTAGTTGCCGGATCTTGGCTTTGCTTTACTTAACCACCACTGCTAGACTAGCTAACAATAAGCCAGCCATAGGCCAACGGAAACATGAATTGCTAATTTATATTTTATGGCTAAAAAATCATAACCTATAGTTTTGTTTTTCTAACCTAACTTTTGACCTTAATTACTAAATAAATAATGTTAATAAGCGTTACTTTCATAGAGCAATATATTTCTTGTATCATCATGTTCGTCTTTTAGTGAAAGATCCATGATCCATCCACTCCCTAAGCTAGCTGGGTAGCACCGCAATTTATTGGTTTTGAAAATCTTTGTGTTAGTATATTAGTTGAAATGTAATGTACCAACACGTATCATTTCCACTGGTTTAATTTTCTTAGTAGAGTGATTGAGCAACTATAAATGTTACAGTGTAGGTAGAAAATATTTTATACAAATAGACAATATTATTATTGTATTATTTAAATAGTACGAAGTATAAAATGAATAAAATAGGTTGAGGAATATAAATACTTATGTTTAAAACAACAAATCAGCGGCTAGTATTTATCATAATTTCTTTTATGACTTTTGCGGTTGTGAAATTTACACAAGGAAATAAATATAGGAGATATATATTGGATGCATAGATGATGCTAGGAATAGTATAAATGTAGGAGTATCCAAAATTTGGCAAAGTGTTCATGTACGTTGAATTTAAATGAATTCTACTTGAAGCTTTTGTTGTCGTTCATATTTGGTATATGTGCTAAGGTGCTATCTATGTTGCTAGCTATCGGCATAACTTTAAGGGGAAATGGAGGGTTAAGCTATGATAGCATCAACCTCCATTAAGTGCCCACTTCGAGGGAAAGTGGTATATCTTTTTTGTATAGGATTCCAAGTGTTTTCGCATCATAATTTTATTCATGTAGTATTTTCAAGCAAGCAAGCGGCCATAGTAAAAGAGTTAGCACAAATTATAAGATTTTAGAAAAAATTAGGGGAGAACTTAAGCGAGCTAATATAATAAGAGTTAATAAGTTCATAAAATAAGATGATACAAGATAAGAAGTTAATAAGTTTTGTTAAAGTCTAATAAAGTTCAATGTTTAATAAAATAAGGATTGATAAGTTTAGACAAGATAAGATAAAAATAATGAGTTCAAATAAATTCAAAACTAATAAGTTGTATAATAAGATGGGATTAATGAATAAAAAAAATACCTAAATTAGATAAAAATATAGTTTGATTCAATAAATGTATATGTTATGGCTTAATTAGAAGGAACTAAACAAATAACAATCACAAATTTCACAATACAATGCTTTATTCTTTCTCATTCAAGATTTCTCAAATCATAACGTAACTTCTGACACGTACGAAAGACTTGAAATTACCATAAACAAACAAGCAGTTAAATGTACATTTGATATTTTATTATTAATGAAAAGCATACTCGTACTTCTATTCGTTAGTTATCTCCATGCCCACTCATAATGAATTATGGAACTACACAAAACAATAATTTTATGGGAGTCACGTGTATATTGTACACACCTTAATAAGAACTCCGTTATAAATTTAAGAATGACTTAATTACAAAAGAACAATAGCAAATGAAATGCACCATACATATAGCAATTAAGCATTGGCTTTGGCTTAAATTAATTACACACCTTACAATATCACCAACACTCTAGTATGAAATGGATCCATGAATTATAACACCGGATAAGGTAACACAAATAAATCAAAGAAAGAAAAGATCATCAAATAAATAAAATGAAGAAAATTTCCACTTAAACGCGTTGAATAATGAGAAACAAAAAAACACGGCAGTACAACTATTATTACCACATCCATAATCAACAAACAAATTAGCCTAAACTACGACCATATTTATTCATTACTCGTAGAGTGAAAACTGGAAAATATATGCGTGGGCCATTCGTGTGGGTCCCACATCTTATTCATTTTCTCTCTCCTCCCATGTGCTGTGTGAAAAACCCTCCCCACCCTCTCTCTCTCTAAAAGCAACACACTCAGCAACTTTAACTCTGAAATTCTCATTTTCTCTCTCTTCTTCCACTTTTTTCTCTCTCTACTTAGCTCTTGTTTTCTTCTACAATGTCGTCGCCGGCGCCGGCGACGTCTCCTCCGGCGACTAACACCACTACTCCTCCTCCGGCACCTTCCACTACTCCACCACCAACCGCTGCTCCTCCTACTACTACGCCTACCCCTTCTCCTCCTGCTCCTCCGCCGTCTACTCCGGCGACTTCTCCTCCTCCTACATCGCCGTCAACTCCGGCGAGTTCTCCTCCTACATCGCCGTCTACTCCGGCGACTTCTCCTCCTCCTACGACGTCGTCTCCTGCTCCTCCTACTGTTACCCCTTCACCCCCTGCTCCCCCCGGTGAAACCCCTTCTCCTCCTTCACCTCCTTCCGGCGGTGGCGGTGGAGGTGGAAGGTCGTCTCCTACTACGCCTTCTGGTGGTGGGTCACCTTCACCTCCTTCGCGGTCTTCTGGGTCGGGATCAATTCCTTCGTCGGGCTCATCACCGGGCTCAAGTTCGGGTTCGGGTTCGGGTTCAGGTGGGAGTAATGGGATATCGACGGGGACTGTAGTAGGGATAGCAATTGCAGGTGTTGTAGTACTGGTGATTTTGAGTATAATTTGTGTGTGTTGTGCTAAAAAGAAGAAGAAGAGAAGAAGAGATGAATATGGTGGTGAAGGTTATTATATTCCTCCTCCACCTCCTCATACCATTGGTCCTAAAGGTATAATTTCTTTGATTTCTTGATTTGTTTTGTATAATTTGATTTATGAAATTATGTTTGGTTGAATTCTTTGATTGGATCTTTTGATGAACATTTCTATTTTGGGTGTAATTTGGATTTAATTCATTTGATTTTGAAGGGTGTTTCTTTGGTTTTTGATTTGGGGAATATGGTAATGTTGTAGATTGGATTAGATCTGGATGTATTGATTTTGAGTGTTTTTTACATAATTTGAATTTGAGTGTTTGTATTTAAATGCATGTTTATTGATTTTTCCTAGATTAAGTTTAATGATTTGGTATGATCTTTTGGTGCATTTATGGTGTTGTTTTTGATTGTGATGCTGTGTTTTTAATGTTAGATGGTCCATATGCTGTTCAAGCACAGCAGTGGCAGCAGAATTATCCTCCACCAGTTGAGCATTATCAGGTGCCGAAACCCCCTCCACCTCCTGCTGCCCCACAACGGCCTCCTAGACCTCCTTCCCCCCAACCCCCACCGCCGCCACCACCTGCTCCGTTTATGAGTAGTGGTGGAGGTTCAGGATCCAGCTTTGGGTCTGAAAACCCGCTTCCACCGCCTTCCCCTGGACTTTCGCTGGGGTTTGTAAAGAGTCCCTTCTCTTATGAGGAATTGGCAATGGCTACTAATGGATTCTCCGAGGACAACCTCCTGGGCCAAGGTGGTTTTGGGTATGTCCACAAGGGTATCCTTCCTAATGGTAAGGAAGTTGCTGTTAAGTCTCTTAAAGCTGGTAGTGGACAGGGAGAGCGCGAGTTCCAGGCAGAAGTTGAAATCATCAGCCGTGTCCATCACAAACATCTTGTTTCTTTGGTTGGATATTGCATTACTGGTGCACATAGGTTGCTGGTTTACGAGTTTGTTCCAAACGGCACCATGGAGTTCCATCTTCATGGTAAGCTTATTTCCTTTAGTTCTTTGCTTTAATATGTGTCTGCATTGTCTGTCTTTAATTGCACTCACTGCCAGCATTGGTATAACACTTCTTTTGGCTTCTATGCTTATAATTAATGATTGGCATTGATCTGATTGAATTTTCAAATTGTCTCATTGCAGGTAAAGGACAGCCTACCATGGAATGGCCTACAAGACTGAGGATTGCCCTTGGAGCTGCAAAAGGGTTGGCATATTTGCACGAGGAT